>NC_091175.1:23221178-23441178 GCF_040958095.1 Procambarus clarkii
CCTCAGACACATAACATTCTCGGCAACACTCTCTCTCGCTACTAACACTTGCAGCTGATCCCGGGCGTCAACGATGGCATAGAAAATATTACTGTTGATGGTCAAGAACTTCTTAGCTCGCGTCAATGCCGCATAAAGTATCCACCGTTCATCTATTTCTGAAGGTAAGCGGATGAAATTGACGACATCTTTCAATATAACCCAGTCCCATTCTAGGCCCTTGGCCATACCAATTGTACTGAAGGTAATGTCTGCCTCAGATGCCTCTGTGCCGCACCTCTGAGTGAGCAGAGCTAAGTGATTGGGTGTCCGACTCCCACTGTAAAGGAACATCATAATTTTGGAATGTAGATCCTGGTCTTCAAGATCTGCAGCAAACGTTGATAGTGTGCCTACTGTTTTGAACTTGGCCACTAATGGGTTCTGAATATTTACTGTTTCTCTCGTGGCGAGCCCCTCCTGAATTAGATATAAATTATATATGTCCATAACACCGTCATATCCGTACTTACTAATCCCACCAGCAAATGTCATGGATGCTGCTATATACTCACAATCCTCACATATTTTCGTGGCAATTTGATAAAGTTCATAATTTGACTTTGCTATGTAAGCCCTTTTGAGTTTTGAATTTGGATCAAAAACTCGAGGATCTGGAGCATGGACAAATGAGTCCTTTATTCTTGCTCCGGCCACAATCCGGTTGCGAACCCCATAGATATACTCCAGAACACACTGTGCCACATACGACACCTCGGGGCCGAACCTGAAGGACGTGCTGAGGTAAAACTTGTGAGTGGGTGTCACCTTATCGAAGGAGCTGACTGTCCCTAGGGAGGGGCCCAGATGCTGGTAAGAGTCTCCCACAAACACCTGAAACATAAACAACAACACAGTTCAATAACAACTGTCAAGGGATGACAGCATGCGCACAGAAAATTTATGTGAGATTTCAGCCGGCCCCTCGTAAGGGAAGGGTGACGAAATGTAAGGTAGAGGGCATCCAGCACCACATAAGGGAAGGGTGACGAAGTGTAGGGTAGAGGGCATCCAGCACCACATAAGGGAAGGGTGACGAAGTGTAGGGTAGAGGGCATCCAGCACCACATAAGGGAAGAGTGACAAAGTGTAGGGTAGACGGCATCCAGCACCACATAAGGGAAGGGTGACGAGGTGTAGGGTAGACGGCAGCCATCACAACATAAGGGAAGTGTGACGATGTGTAGTTTAGAGGGCAGCCTGCACCACATAAACAAAAGATGACAAAATGTAGGGTAGAGGGCATCCAGTACAACATAAGGGAAGGGTGACGAAGTGTAGGGTAGAGGGCAGGCAGCCCCAAATAAGTGAAGGGTGACAAAGTGTAGGGTAGAGGGCAGCCTGCACAACGTAAAGAAAGGGTGACAAAGTGTAGAGAAGAAGGCATCCAACACCACATAAAGGGAGGCGTGACAAAGTGTATGGTAGAGGCGAGCCAACAAAACATAAAGGAGGCGTGACGAAGTGTAAGGTAGATGGCAGCCAACACCACATAAAGGAGGCGTGACGAAGTGTAAGGTAGATGGCAGCCAACACCACATAAAGGAGGCGTGACGAAGTGTAAGGCAGATGGCAGCCAACACCACATAAAGGAGGCGTGACGAAGTGTAGGGTAGATGGCAGCCAACACCACATAAAGGAGGCGTGACGAAGTGTAAGGTAGATGGCAGCCAACACCACATAAAGGAGGCGTGACGAAGTGTAAGGCAGATGGCAGCCAACACCACATAAAGGAGGCGTGACGAAGTGTAAGGTAGATGGCAGCCAACACCACATAAGAGAGGGGTAACGAAATGTAGGGTTGAGGGCAGCCAGCACAACATAAGGGAAGGGTGAGGAGGTGTAGGGTAGACGGCAGCCAGTGCCATATAAGGGAAGGATGACGTAGTGTAAGGAAGAGGGCAGCTAGCAACATGTAAAGGAAGGGTGATGGAGTGAACATTTCTGGGCATCCAACATCACGTAGGATAAGTATGACGGAGTGTAAGGTAGATGGCAATTAGCATCATATAAGAGAAGGATGACAGAGTGTAGAGTAGAGGGCAGTCACCATAACGTAAAACAAGGGGGGGGGGATCTGTACGGTAGAGAGCAGCCAGCACCACGTAGGAGGGTGTGTGAGTGCATGGTAGTGGGCAGCCAGCACCACGAAGGAGGGTGTGTGAGTGCATGGTAGTGGGCAGCCAGCACCACGTAGGAGGGTGTGTGAGTGCAGTGTTGTGGGCAGCCAGCACCATATAGGAGGGTGTGCGAGTGCATGGTAGTGGGCAGCCAGCACCACGTAGGAGGGTGTGTGAGTGCAGTGTTGTGGGCAGCCAGCACCATATAGGAGGGTGTGCGAGTGCATGGTAGTGGGCAGCCAGCACCACGAAGGAGGGTGTGTGAGTGCATGGTAGTGGGCAGCCAGCACCATATAGGAGGGTGTGCGAGTGCATGGTAGTGGGCAGCCAGCACCATATAGGAGGGTGTGCGAGTGCATGGTAGTGGGCAGCCAGCACCATATAGGAGGGTGTGCGAGTGCATGGTAGTGGGCAGCCAGCACCATATAGGAGGGTGTGCGAGTGCATGGTAGTGGGCAGCCAGCACCATATAAGAGGGTGTGCGAGTGCATGGTAGTGGGCAGCCAGAACCATGTAGGAGGGTGTGCGAGTGCATGGTAGTGGGCAGCCAGCACCATATAGGAGGGTGTGCGAGTGCATGGTAGTGGGCAGCCAGCACCATATAGGAGGGTGTGCGAGTGCATGGTAGTGGGCAGCCAGCACCATATAGGAGGGTGTGCGAGTGCATGGTAGTGGGCAGCCAGAACCATATAGGAGGGTGTGCGAGTGCATGGTAGTGGGCAGCCAGCACCATATAGGAGGGTGTGCGAGTGCATGGTAGAGGGCAGCCAGCACCACGTAAGTGGGTGTGTGGTAGCGGGTTCTGTTATGAACCCCATAGAGCCTTTGACCTCGGGTCTGCAGCAATGTGAGAGTTAGTCTTTACTCGGGCCTACAGAATCTCCAAATAAATGTTTAAGTATAGTTCGCAGAGTAAAATCCACTGCTGGATATTACAGAAGAGACATTGTCGAGTCATTAAGGCGATACTGACCAACTTTATGGGAGCAGGAAGATATATTAAACGTAATTAAAACGTGCCCAAAACAATGAATTGTCGTTTTTAGAACCTTTAGTAGGCGCAAAAATGTTTGGTGGATAGCAGGTTAAATATTAAAATACAGTGCACTTTATTATTAAAATAAAGTTAAATAAAGTAAATAATACAGATGTCGACAGTACATAGATTCCTCTAGGCAAACAGGACGACGTCATCTATAGTGTTGTGTGCAGAGATGAAGTCATCGCTGGTGACGGGACGTATGCAGAGATGACGTCATCGCTGGTGACGGGACGTGTGCAGAGATGACGTCATCGCTGGTGACGGGACGTGTGCAGAGATGACGTCATCGCTGGTGACGGGACGTGTGCAGAGATGACGTCATCACTGGTGACGGGACGTGTGCAGAGATGACGTCATCGCTGGTGACGGGACGTGTGCAGAGATGACGTCATCGCTGGTGACGGGACGTTTGCAGAGATGACGTCATCGCTGGTGACGTGACGTGTGCAGAGATGACGTCATCACTGGTGACGGGACGTGTGCAGAGATGACGTCATCACTGGTGACGGGACGTGTGCAGAGATGACGTCATCACTGGTGACGGGACGTGTGCAGAGATGACGTCATCGCTGGTGACGGGACGTGTGCAGAGATGACGTCATCGCTGGTGACGGGACGTGTGCAGAGATGACGTCATCGCTGGTGACGGGACGTGTGCAGAGATGACGTCATCGCTGGTGACGGGACGTGTGCAGAGATAACGTCATCGCTGGTGACGGGACGTGTGCAGTGATGACGTCATCACTGGTGACGGGACGAGTGCAAAGGGTTTTCGAAGTCACTTGCCAGCGAAAGGTCAAGGAGAGAGGGAGAGCGCAATCCGCCACATATTGGAAAAGAAGACTAATGCGTTTTGGTGAGGAATCTGTAGTTATCTGCTACTGAAGCAAGAAGATTGTGGTTTGTGGCGATTGTAGCGTTCGTCTCGACTTGTGGAACCAGAAGGAATGTCTGAAGCCAAGGGGTGATCGCACCCTGGTAGTTAACTGTCGTAGACCTAAGAAGAGGTCTGTTTTCCTCAGCAGTTTTCCAACTATTCCCCCCCCCCCCCCTCTATATAGCGCCCTCGTTCACAGCCCACACCCCTCCTTTCTCAGTCATCCCTCTACTGCTCTCTCTCCCCAGGCCACACATTGCCGACTATTAATGTACGTGCCAACTCATGAGTGGCTTAATCTTCATCAATCAGGCCACACACCTTTCCCCCCTCTCTCACCAGCCCACTCCCACTCTTTACTCTCTCTACTCTCCCATCTCCCTTTTCTCCCCTGCTACTCTACCCACTTCCTTCTCTCCCCTGCTGCTCTCGACTCTGCTGACCTTGGCAAAGTGTTGGCTGAGGAAGATGTCTAAGACGACAACACTGACGTCCTCAGCTCCGTCGAACAACATCACGTCATAACCTTGGATTCGAGGCTTGGTCAGCTGCCAGGCCTTCACCACTCCATCCTGTTGACAACACAGCCGTTACCAGTGTTCTCACTACATCATTTATATCAATGGAATACATGCCATCTATCAGATAAGAAATCATGGAAAATATTTTATCTATTAGATGTGTAACAATGTAAAATTTGCAATCTATCAGGTATGTAAAAATGGAAAATATGCCATGTATCAGATGTGTTACCTTGGAATATATGCGATTTATAAGATGAGTAGCAATGTAAAAAAATGAGATCTATTAGGTGGAGCAACAATGGGAAATATGTGATCTATCAGATATGTAGCAATGAAAAATATGAGACCTATCAGATGTGTAACACTTGAAAATAGGCGATCTATCAGATGTGTAATAATGGAAAATATGCGATCTATTATGAACATACGAACATAAGAATGAAGGTAATTGCAGAAGGCCTATTGATTACGAGGTAGGTTCTATTCATATCCACCCAAACTCCTTCATATGAGTCAAACCTATGCTTGAAACAATCAAGGGTTCCTACTTCTATTATGTTACACGGTAATTGATTCCACAAATCAACAACCCTGTTACCAAACCAGTAAAGATGAGTAACAACAGAAAATATGCGAACTATTAGATGAGTAACAACAGAAAATATGCGAACTATTATATATGTAACAATATAAAATATACGAACTATTGGATATGTAACAATAGAAAATATACGAACTATTAGATATGTAACAATAGAATATATGCGAACATGTAACATGCAACAATTGAAAGAAAGTGAACTATTATATATGTAACAATAGAAAATATCCAAGCTATTGGATATGTAACATTAGAAAGAACGCGAACTATTATATATGTAACAATAGAAAATATATGAACTATTAGATATGCAACAATAGAAAATATGAACTATTAGATATGCAACAATTGAAAAATATGCAAACTATTAGATATGTAACAATAGATAAAATGTGAACTATTAGATATATAACGATAGAAAATATGTGAACTATTAGATATGCAACAATATAAAATTAATTAACTATTAGATAAGTAACAATTAAAAACATCTCATCTATCAGATGAGTAACAATGGAAAAATATACCATCTATCAGATGTGATTACCAAACCACACACCAGAAGTTGAAGAAACGACGACGTTTCGGTTCGTCGAGCTCCAACTCACCGGACTTTATCTTAGAGCATATAGGATTTGTGGCCCCTCTTATCTAGAAGCCGAACTTTTATAAGATTTGTTTTGGAGTTTAGGTTATAGCTCCTGGTTCACTGAAAAAGCACACAGTAAAACAAAAGGCGTACTTTACACTAAAACTGGAAGACGGCCTTGGAATCCAGAGCAGAAAATATTTTTGAAATTGCCATATAATCCTCTTTTAAATAAACTGACCTATAACGTAATTGATACAAGACGTAAAATCCTTTTCAATTACCCATACACAATTAGAGAAAGGGTTTTTAACAATATAGTAGGAGATGATAGAAATCCGGGAGGTGTAAATATATTACTTTGTAGAGAATTGTCTATGTCGGGGAAACAGAGTGAAAACTTGAGATCGGATTTAAAGAACACAAGGAAGCATGTAGAATCGAGGCTGCTAACAGTGCTGTAGCAAACCAGAGTTGGAGAAAAAGAATAACAATATAGATATAAAGAAGTGTAAAATAGTCTATAAAAATAATAATATAAAATAATAATACAATAATAATAATAATAATAAATCATATAAAAAAGAAGGATAGTAGAAGGGGGTTATAATAAATATTCTGAATACTTTCGCTGGTAACAAAGGCTATACATCGGAAAATAGTTTTACTAGACAAATGATTCTAATTGAATTTAAATTATATCCTTAAAGTGGATGAATGTAAGTAGTCCCATTAGCCTTGTTCCTTTGGGTATGGAGAGGGATAACATCCAGATGAACACCTCTATTAATAACAACGCCAGTTCTCAGAATATCAGGAATACAGAAAGGACACCTGAGTAGTGTAAAGTGCGACTAGAACCGCGCGCACCACCTGCCCAGGTGGCTCTATAGAGTCAGCTGGGCAGGTGGTGCGCAGGTGTCTAGTCGCACAGGGTTTTTGGGGGGATTTTCCCGGAAGTTTGGCGCGTTTCGGACGCGTGTGAGCGTCCTGTGTTATGGTATGTGGTCAGGAAAGAGAGTAAGTCATGTTGTTGTTGTTGTTGTTGATGGGTGCCAGGTGGTGGGCGTCGTCGTCGTCGTAGTCGCAGAGGGTTTGGGAGGGGAATTTCCCGGAAGTTTGGCGTGTGTCAGACGCGGTCTTGAGTGGTGGGTGAGCAGGTGTATCGTGTCGCTCTAGTCACAAGGGGAATTACTGGGAAGACGTATGAAAATACAATGATAAGAGTGGAATATGAGGAAGGAGTAAATGAATATGTGTGTGTTTGTCATAGACTTAATCCTGAGTGGCGATAATAGTTTGATGATCGTGAGTAGAGGTCGAGGGGATCCAACATAGTGGTTATGTTGTTTGGGGAGGGAGAGGAGAACCCCCATACTTGAGAGGAAAGCCTGGACGTCCATTAGCTCCCCCCTACAGGAAGTCGTAAGTGTCGAGGGTAAGAGAGCGAGAGAGCACCCTCCTGCGGAAGTGGGGCCATTTGTCTTAAAGGGTTTTCGTTGTCTTCAGAGTGGAGCTGTTCATCCCACGGTGGGCCCCCATACACTGCGTTTCCGTTAAGAAGGAGCGAGGTACATACTCCTGCCGACAGACAGACCCACACCTGTCAGCCATCAATCACTTCTCATTTGACCCGGGCATTTCACTCCCCTCACACACAAACGCGCCGCCAGTTCCCTGCGAGACTTCATCCGCTACACACACACCATACAGCTCCATGTCATGGAAAGGCGAAGCTCTACAGCATGCATGAAATGCGGAGTGTTTTATATTCCATCACCAAATCAACTGTGTCGGTTGCAATGCCCAAGCTGTGAAAAACCGCCCCTAGGACATTACGACATCAAATGCAAGCGATGTCAGCAGATTTTCTGTGATAACCGTGAGTGTTATTATTATTTAATATTCCACAGTTCATTTTATGGCATCCACAGGTGAAATATCGCGTGTAAACTACTATAGTGTGAGAATATTTACTCATTCGGGCTATTACATTCCACACAGTTAAATATGTTCTTTCCAATTTCAGTTTACAAAACCGTGAAGTGTCCTTATTGCTCACCTGCCCTGCGAGGAGGACATCGCCGGAATGAAACTTCACATAAACGTAGGTAGCATATAAAATACACTTCTCATATCTGTATTTTATCCACTTGCAAGTGAACACACACGCATAATAAACATATTTTTCCCCATTCACCCATGCTGAATATCATTTGTTTCATTTCAGGTTATAATCCATACTTCAATCGACGGAGTGACCAGATCGACGCAATCGAGCCTATACCCCATTCCTCACACACTGAGCTAAGGAGAGCAGATCTCACTCGCGGGCACCCCCCGCCCCTTCATCAGGCTCAGCCACGCCGCCAGATGGGGGGCTACGAGACCATATCTCATCCTGTTAACATGATGTTACGAATTCATACCCACTCACCTGCTCAACCCCTTCACCAAGACATAAGTAAGTTAATACTGTCCTATTTCAGTCTATTTCCTAAACATATTAATTCCCACTAGACTGTTCCCTTACCTCATAATATATATATATATATATATATATATATATATATGCCTATACTTGCATAAACCACAAGTGAAGATAAACAATCTTTGGACAACACCCACCAGTGGGACTCGAACCCAGAAAGCACAACTACCTTCCAGTAGCTGGCATAACTAGTATGCTTTAACCCACTACGCCATCAGACCTTACAAAAGAAGTAGATAGTTCGAGATATATATATCTCAAACATCTCTACCTCCCGAAGGCACCAGATGAGTGAGGGGTCAGTCTGCAATTTTCGTCAAGCCACTGTCAATGTGAGAGAACTCGTGTCCAGCTTATAAGCCTATACTTGCATAAACCACAAGTGAAGATAAACAATCTTTGGACAACACCCACCAGTGGGACTCGAACCCAGAAAGCACAACTACCTTCCAGTAGCTGGCATAACTAGTATGCTTTAACCCACTACGCCATCAGACCTTACAAAAGAAGTAGATAGTTCGAGATATATATATCTCAAACATCTCTACCTCCCGAAGGCACCAGATGAGTGAGGGGTCAGTCTGCAATTTTCGTCAAGCCACTGTCAATGTGAGAGAACTCGTGTCCAGCTTATAAGCCTATACTTGCATAAACCACAAGTGAAGATAAACAATCTTTGGACAACACCCACCAGTGGGACTCGAACCCAGAAAGCACAACTACCTTCCAGTAGCTGGCATAACTAGTATGCTTTAACCCACTACGCCATCAGACCTTACAAAAGAAGTAGATAGTTCGAGATATATATATCTCAAACATCTCTACCTCCCGAAGGCACCAGATGAGTGAGGGGTCAGTCTGCAATTTTCGTCAAGCCACTGTCAATGTGAGAGAACTCGTGTCCAGCTTATAAGCCTATACTTGCATAAACCACAAGTGAAGATAAACAATCTTTGGACAACACCCACCAGTGGGACTCGAACCCAGAAAGCACAACTACCTTCCAGTAGCTGGCATAACTAGTATGCTTTAACCCACTACGCCATCAGACCTTACAAAAGAAGTAGATAGTTCGAGATATATATATCTCAAACATCTCTACCTCCCGAAGGCACCAGATGAGTGAGGGGTCAGTCTGCAATTTTCGTCAAGCCACTGTCAATGTGAGAGAACTCGTGTCCAGCTTATAAGCCTATACTTGCATAAACCACAAGTGAAGATAAACAATCTTTGGACAACACCCACCAGTGGGACTCGAACCCAGAAAGCACAACTACCTTCCAGTAGCTGGCATAACTAGTATGCTTTAACCCACTACGCCATCAGACCTTACAAAAGAAGTAGATAGTTCGAGATATATATATCTCAAACATCTCTACCTCCCGAAGGCACCAGATGAGTGAGGGGTCAGTCTGCAATTTTCGTCAAGCCACTGTCAATGTGAGAGAACTCGTGTCCAGCTTATAAGCCTATACTTGCATAAACCACAAGTGAAGATAAACAATCTTTGGACAACACCCACCAGTGGGACTCGAACCCAGAAAGCACAACTACCTTCCAGTAGCTGGCATAACTAGTATGCTTTAACCCACTACGCCATCAGACCTTACAAAAGAAGTAGATAGTTCGAGATATATATATCTCAAACATCTCTACCTCCCGAAGGCACCAGATGAGTGAGGGGTCAGTCTGCAATTTTCGTCAAGCCACTGTCAATGTGAGAGAACTCGTGTCCAGCTTATAAGCCTATACTTGCATAAACCACAAGTGAACTAGCATACTAGTTATGCCAGCTACTGGAAGGTAGTTGTGCTTTCTGGGTTCGAGTCCCACTGGTGGGTGTTGTCCAAAGATTGTTTATCTTCACTTGTGGTTTATGCAAGTATAGGCTTATAAGCTGGACACGAGTTCTCTCACATTGACAGTGGCTTGACGAAAATTGCAGACTGACCCCTCACTCATCTGGTGCCTTCGGGAGGTAGAGATGTTTGAGATATATATATCTCGAACTATCTACTTCTTTTGTAAGGTCTGATGGCGTAGTGGGTTAAAGCATACTAGTTATGCCAGCTACTGGAAGGTAGTTGTGCTTTCTGGGTTCGAGTCCCACTGGTGGGTGTTGTCCAAAGATTGTTTATCTTCACTTGTGGTTTATGCAAGTATAGGCTTATAAGCTGGACACGAGTTCTCTCACATTGACAGTGGCTTGACGAAAATTGCAGACTGACCCCTCACTCATCTGGTGCCTTCGGGAGGTAGAGATGTTTGAGATATATATATCTCGAACTATCTACTTCTTTTGTAAGGTCTGATGGCGTAGTGGGTTAAAGCATACTAGTTATGCCAGCTACTGGAAGGTAGTTGTGCTTTCTGGGTTCGAGTCCCACTGGTGGGTGTTGTCCAAAGATTGTTTATCTTCACTTGTGGTTTATGCAAGTATAGGCTTATAAGCTGGACACGAGTTCTCTCACATTGACAGTGGCTTGACGAAAATTGCAGACTGACCCCTCACTCATCTGGTGCCTTCGGGAGGTAGAGATGTTTGAGATATATATATCTCGAACTATCTACTTCTTTTGTAAGGTCTGATGGCGTAGTGGGTTAAAGCATACTAGTTATGCCAGCTACTGGAAGGTAGTTGTGCTTTCTGGGTTCGAGTCCCACTGGTGGGTGTTGTCCAAAGATTGTTTATCTTCACTTGTGGTTTATGCAAGTATAGGCTTATAAGCTGGACACGAGTTCTCTCACATTGACAGTGGCTTGACGAAAATTGCAGACTGACCCCTCACTCATCTGGTGCCTTCGGGAGGTAGAGATGTTTGAGATATATATATCTCGAACTATCTACTTCTTTTGTAAGGTCTGATGGCGTAGTGGGTTAAAGCATACTAGTTATGCCAGCTACTGGAAGGTAGTTGTGCTTTCTGGGTTCGAGTCCCACTGGTGGGTGTTGTCCAAAGATTGTTTATCTTCACTTGTGGTTTATGCAAGTATAGGCTTATAAGCTGGACACGAGTTCTCTCACATTGACAGTGGCTTGACGAAAATTGCAGACTGACCCCTCACTCATCTGGTGCCTTCGGGAGGTAGAGATGTTTGAGATATATATATCTCGAACTATCTACTTCTTTTGTAAGGTCTGATGGCGTAGTGGGTTAAAGCATACTAGTTATGCCAGCTACTGGAAGGTAGTTGTGCTTTCTGGGTTCGAGTCCCACTGGTGGGTGTTGTCCAAAGATTGTTTATCTTCACTTGTGGTTTATGCAAGTATAGGCTTATAAGCTGGACACGAGTTCTCTCACATTGACAGTGGCTTGACGAAAATTGCAGACTGACCCCTCACTCATCTGGTGCCTTCGGGAGGTAGAGATGTTTGAGATATATATATCTCGAACTATCTACTTCTTTTGTAAGGTCTGATGGCGTAGTGGGTTAAAGCATACTAGTTATGCCAGCTACTGGAAGGTAGTTGTGCTTTCTGGGTTCGAGTCCCACTGGTGGGTGTTGTCCAAAGATTGTTTATCTTCACTTGTGGTTTATGCAAGTATAGGCTTATAAGCTGGACACGAGTTCTCTCACATTGACAGTGGCTTGACGAAAATTGCAGACTGACCCCTCACTCATCTGGTGCCTTCGGGAGGTAGAGATGTTTGAGATATATATATCTCGAACTATCTACTTCTTTTGTAAGGTCTGATGGCGTAGTGGGTTAAAGCATACTAGTTATGCCAGCTACTGGAAGGTAGTTGTGCTTTCTGGGTTCGAGTCCCACTGGTGGGTGTTGTCCAAAGATTGTTTATCTTCACTTGTGGTTTATGCAAGTATAGGCTTATAAGCTGGACACGAGTTCTCTCACATTGACAGTGGCTTGACGAAAATTGCAGACTGACCCCTCACTCATCTGGTGCCTTCGGGAGGTAGAGATGTTTGAGATATATATATCTCGAACTATCTACTTCTTTTGTAAGGTCTGATGGCGTAGTGGGTTAAAGCATACTAGTTATGCCAGCTACTGGAAGGTAGTTGTGCTTTCTGGGTTCGAGTCCCACTGGTGGGTGTTGTCCAAAGATTGTTTATCTTCACTTGTGGTTTATGCAAGTATAGGCTTATAAGCTGGACACGAGTTCTCTCACATTGACAGTGGCTTGACGAAAATTGCAGACTGACCCCTCACTCATCTGGTGCCTTCGGGAGGTAGAGATGTTTGAGATATATATATCTCGAACTATCTACTTCTTTTGTAAGGTCTGATGGCGTAGTGGGTTAAAGCATACTAGTTATGCCAGCTACTGGAAGGTAGTTGTGCTTTCTGGGTTCGAGTCCCACTGGTGGGTGTTGTCCAAAGATTGTTTATCTTCACTTGTGGTTTATGCAAGTATAGGCTTATAAGCTGGACACGAGTTCTCTCACATTGACAGTGGCTTGACGAAAATTGCAGACTGACCCCTCACTCATCTGGTGCCTTCGGGAGGTAGAGATGTTTGAGATATATATATCTCGAACTATCTACTTCTTTTGTAAGGTCTGATGGCGTAGTGGGTTAAAGCATACTAGTTATGCCAGCTACTGGAAGGTAGTTGTGCTTTCTGGGTTCGAGTCCCACTGGTGGGTGTTGTCCAAAGATTGTTTATCTTCACTTGTGGTTTATGCAAGTATAGGCTTATAAGCTGGACACGAGTTCTCTCACATTGACAGTGGCTTGACGAAAATTGCAGACTGACCCCTCACTCATCTGGTGCCTTCGGGAGGTAGAGATGTTTGAGATATATATATCTCGAACTATCTACTTCTTTTGTAAGGTCTGATGGCGTAGTGGGTTAAAGCATACTAGTTATGCCAGCTACTGGAAGGTAGTTGTGCTTTCTGGGTTCGAGTCCCACTGGTGGGTGTTGTCCAAAGATTGTTTATCTTCACTTGTGGTTTATGCAAGTATAGGCTTATAAGCTGGACACGAGTTCTCTCACATTGACAGTGGCTTGACGAAAATTGCAGACTGACCCCTCACTCATCTGGTGCCTTCGGGAGGTAGAGATGTTTGAGATATATATATCTCGAACTATCTACTTCTTTTGTAAGGTCTGATGGCGTAGTGGGTTAAAGCATACTAGTTATGCCAGCTACTGGAAGGTAGTTGTGCTTTCTGGGTTCGAGTCCCACTGGTGGGTGTTGTCCAAAGATTGTTTATCTTCACTTGTGGTTTATGCAAGTATAGGCTTATAAGCTGGACACGAGTTCTCTCACATTGACAGTGGCTTGACGAAAATTGCAGACTGACCCCTCACTCATCTGGTGCCTTCGGGAGGTAGAGATGTTTGAGATATATATATCTCGAACTATCTACTTCTTTTGTAAGGTCTGATGGCGTAGTGGGTTAAAGCATACTAGTTATGCCAGCTACTGGAAGGTAGTTGTGCTTTCTGGGTTCGAGTCCCACTGGTGGGTGTTGTCCAAAGATTGTTTATCTTCACTTGTGGTTTATGCAAGTATAGGCTTATAAGCTGGACACGAGTTCTCTCACATTGACAGTGGCTTGACGAAAATTGCAGACTGACCCCTCACTCATCTGGTGCCTTCGGGAGGTAGAGATGTTTGAGATATATATATCTCGAACTATCTACTTCTTTTGTAAGGTCTGATGGCGTAGTGGGTTAAAGCATACTAGTTATGCCAGCTACTGGAAGGTAGTTGTGCTTTCTGGGTTCGAGTCCCACTGGTGGGTGTTGTCCAAAGATTGTTTATCTTCACTTGTGGTTTATGCAAGTATAGGCTTATAAGCTGGACACGAGTTCTCTCACATTGACAGTGGCTTGACGAAAATTGCAGACTGACCCCTCACTCATCTGGTGCCTTCGGGAGGTAGAGATGTTTGAGATATATATATCTCGAACTATCTACTTCTTTTGTAAGGTCTGATGGCGTAGTGGGTTAAAGCATACTAGTTATGCCAGCTACTGGAAGGTAGTTGTGCTTTCTGGGTTCGAGTCCCACTGGTGGGTGTTGTCCAAAGATTGTTTATCTTCACTTGTGGTTTATGCAAGTATAGGCTTATAAGCTGGACACGAGTTCTCTCACATTGACAGTGGCTTGACGAAAATTGCAGACTGACCCCTCACTCATCTGGTGCCTTCGGGAGGTAGAGATGTTTGAGATATATATATCTCGAACTATCTACTTCTTTTGTAAGGTCTGATGGCGTAGTGGGTTAAAGCATACTAGTTATGCCAGCTACTGGAAGGTAGTTGTGCTTTCTGGGTTCGAGTCCCACTGGTGGGTGTTGTCCAAAGATTGTTTATATATATATATATATATATATATATATATATATATATATATATATATATATATATATATATATATATATATATATATATATATATATATACGCTTTCATTCTTTCTAGAGATATATATGCTTCATTCTTTCTAGAGATAATATGTTTTTCTTATTTTACAGACGACACACCGCTGTGCATAGATTTGGCATCCAGCAGCAGGAGTGGTTGTGAGAGTGACACAGCAGGGCGGACAGTGGTGGGCACTGTCCGCCCTGCTGTCCGCCCTGCTTCCGGCTCTCACAGGGAGGGGAGGACTCGTTCACGCGCTCACTCAACCCCCCGTTCCTCCCCCAGCCCCATACCCCAATCAATCAGCGACAGCTATGACAGCAACAGCAGCAGCAGCATCAGCAGCAGCAGCAGCAGCAGCAGTGGTGAGAACCGTACCATTTTCATCACAGACAGTGACTCAGACGACAGCTCAGCAGACCGTGACCTTGACCCGCAAGCGTCTGTCAATTCTGACTTGTTAGCACCGTCTGGCGTAATAGCTGACCAGGCACTCTCCCCCATTCATGTCAGAGGGGGTGGGTTATCACCACCCCCCACCCCTCCCAGCCCTCTCCCATCACCCCCTCTCTCACCCTCTCCCCCACCTGCCCTAGAAATTCAACCTCAGCTGCTGGATCGAATTGATAACAATAACGGCAGTTATGTCCGGCTTTCATTCTCCATACCAGAACATGTTAACACCTCCCCAGGAGTATATCTGAGAACATACAGGGATTTTTTCATTAATGAGGTTCGATCCCTTTTCTCCCCACAACACCCATTCCTCCTAATTTACCCAGACGTCACTCTAATTGTGCGGAATTTAAATGTACAAGACGGGGAGGATAATCTATTGGATCCTATAAATAACGACGGCTTTCCCATACGAGGTGAGGGGC
Organism: Procambarus clarkii; assembly: GCF_040958095.1. NCBI lineage: Eukaryota > Metazoa > Arthropoda > Malacostraca > Decapoda > Cambaridae > Procambarus > Procambarus clarkii. Next base: position 23,236,686 of record NC_091175.1, read on the forward strand.
GAAGAATTACTCTAGAGGAAGTAGAAACTCTTATTGATTTTTGGGCTGATGAATTGACAGAGAAAATATCCCAGTACCTGGAAGCGAAGGAAGGCTCCAATGTCTTGGTTGAGCGGCTCACCGGGTTTTACATTAACTGTGGTCAGATTGAACATCCGATAAGATTAGGCTCGCATGTAGACTATCCTGAAGGCTTGCGTGGGAAAAAATTGGTTTTCAATCCAGAGGGAGAGGCTGATATTTGCCTTATGCAGTGTGTTGCCGCTTATAAATGTCTAGCTAAGGGGATGCATCTAGATAATATTCGCGCTAGATCTGTGAATGCTAGTTGGTGTCTCAGACACATGAAATGGCCAGCTGATGTCAATTCTGCAGTAACATTCGAGGATATTCACAAGGTAGAGAAAATGAATAAAGTCAGTATATTCATCTATTCACTAGAAAGAGATGAAAATGCTAGACGACAACGACACTACATTACACTAGCTAGGAAGGGAAGAGGAGGATATACAGATGTCATACCATTGCTGATGTTGGAAGCTCAACACTTAGTATTAATTAAGGATTTTAACCAATATGTACGTAATATGCGAGATCATGGAGATCGCATCCCAAGTCATCAGAGCTTTTGTCATTGTTGTTTGATATCACTCCCAGCAGATAGCATGCAGAGTCATGAAAGTACATGCAAAGTACATCAGACTCTCAAATTCTACCCACCAGAGAGGAAGATTACTTTCCGTAACTATGGACGGGGATATGGTCCTAGTCACATGTGCTTTTATGACTTTGAGTGCATGTTAGACCGCTCGAACCCTAAGGGAATGATAGAAACACGTCACAACGCAGTGGCGTATGCGTACATCATCATTGACAGACAGAAGAATATTGTTGAGAAAGATACTTATTTGGGTAAAGATGCGGCCAATCACTTTATAACCACGCTAGAAGCGTCATGGGCTAGAATCAAGAAGGGGTTAGTATCCTATGAACTTCACATGTCTCAGCAACAGCAGGCGATATTTGAGACAAAAACAGCCTGTGAACTCTGTGATGTACCTTTTAACGGAGAAGATGTAATCAAAGTCCGTCATCACGACCACACAGTAAGATTCCACAATTATCAAGCAGCTTACTGTGATAGATGTAATTTGCAATGTATAAATTCATACAAGTTCCTATACACTTTTTCACACAACGCTTCCTATGATTTAGGAGTAATCCTAAACGAGATGAGAGATAGACCAGGAAGTGAAATAGATATATTAGCCAAGGACGGATTTAAATTTATGAAAGTTGATGTGAACAACTTAAGATTTTTGGATAGTTTAGCCCTTCTCAACGGCTCGCTGGGAAGAATAGCTAAGGATCATATTGATAGTGGGAAACCTACCACATTCACTTTGGCTATGTTAAAAGGGGTGAATAAAGCGGCCATCCCAAAACTGTTGAAGGGTAAACAATCATTCTGCTATGATTATTTATCCTCTATGGCTGTGTTAGATGAACCACACCTTCCTTCTCGTGATAAGTTTTACAATACACTAAAAGACGAAGAGTTGTCAGAAACAGATTATAAACAAGCCTTAGAAATTTTAGATTTGGCTAAAAGTCGCAACATAGGGGAGTATCTACTCCTTTACCTCAAAGTGGACACAGGATTGCTAGCTGATGTGTTCACAGTCTGGCGAGACACCATGCTTGCTCTCTACAAATTAGACATTTCACACTACATTTCTTTACCCTCATTTGCTTGGGATGCGTTCTTGCTTAAATCGAAACTTCAACTTGATGTTGTGTCAGACCCATTGTTATATGATTTACTTCGTCAGCATCTCCGAGGTGGGTTCACCAGTGTGACGAGACAGTACACGAATGTGGAGAACAGGCACACAGGCTTAGATCTAGGGGAAGATAGTAGCTACATCATTTACTTAGATTTTAATAGTCTTTACGGGGCGTGTATGACTGAACTGCTCCCTCGGGGCGGGATCCGGAAACTGACACACGATGAGCGTGACGTACTGCTAGAGCAAGGCTTGGAGAATATCCCATGTGACGGGACCAAGGGATATTGGGTGTTGTGTGATACACTGCAGGTCCGACCGGAGGTAGCTAGGTATACAGATGAACTGCCCCTTGTTCTTTCCCATACTTGCATTACAGAGGAACACATTTCACCATACAGTAAGAATATTCTTACAGAAGAAAGTCGTGGGCTGCCTAAAAACAACACTAAATTAATTGCTTCTCATCTTCCTCAGAAAGACTACCTCGTTAGTCTGGACTTGTTACAGTTGCTCATGCGCATTGGATTAGAAGTAGCTAAAGTTCACGACATCTACGAATTCGAGCAGGAGAGTTACCTTAAAGACTTCATTGAAACCAATGTTCGTGAACGTGCCAGTACCAAATGCGCGATAAAAAAAAGGCTTTTAAACTCGTATCAAACTCTATATATGGAAAGAGTCTCACAGATGTATCTAAATATGGGAACAAATACTATTTGGTCACAGATCGTAGTCATTTCCTGAAACATGCTCGTAACAAATTCTTCAAGCGGCGTCTTTTGTTAAGTAAGGATCGTGTGATATGTACTATCAAGCAGAAGTCTCTCCTAGTCAACACTCCTACCTATCTGGGTTATCATATACTTCAAATTGCTAAGAGGCGACTCTATGACTTCTGGTATGATGTTGTCAAACCTGCGTATGGGGATAAAGCGAGTCTGTTATATACAGACACAGACTCTTTCATCATTAAACTGGACTGTCAGGATGTGTTTGAAGAGTTGAATAAGTCTCCTCTCTTCGACTGTATGGATTTTAGTAATTTTAATGACACACATCCATCCTACTCTAAAGCGCGAGAAGGTGAACTAGGATTGCTCAAGTCTGAAATAGGCTCTAAGATTATTAACCAGTTAATTGCTCTCAGACCTAAAACATATTCGTTCACCACTCATGATGGGGAGCACACTTGCAAGTGTAAGGGCGTACCATACCATCTACAAGAGAAACTCTCACATGACTCGTTTCAACACACTCTTGAAACAAACACTTCAATCAGGTATGTGTCGAGATCTATACGCAACGTGCAAGGAAAGATTTGTACATGTCGCAGTACCTGCAGAGGATTGTCAGCATTTGACGATAAACGCTACATTTTAAGCCCCACACAGTCCCTAGCGTATGGTCATCCTGATATTCCCAATAACAATGATGATGAGATGGATGTAGAAGTGAGAGAGGATGAGGAGCTGGAAGAAGTGTTTATGGAGGAGGAGGAGGAAGTAGAGCAAGCACAGAGACTCTACCCAATATTCCATCCCTGGAGCAAACGCGATGCTACAGCTCAGAAACTATTCAACCCTCGCTAGATTTTATGTTGTACAATTGTTAGGTAATATTAAGATGGATGCCCCATATGACTAGAACTTTGTATACTAAATGAATAGGATGTTTAATATTATTGTTTGTGAACTGTAAGAAGTATGATTAGTTTTAAAATATGATGTTTAATATTATTGTTTGTGAACTGTAAGAACTATGTTTAGTTTTAAAAATGATATTGCTGTACATAAAATATGTGAATAAACACCTGTAAATGACTATGTTTGTATAAATACCACCTCAGTTCCTTAGTTTTTAGCAGTCTTAACGAAGCATTAATCATGGACAGTTCCTATGATATAATCCATGCGGAACATCTAGATATTTTCAGAGAACCATCTCGTGTTATTATTGCTGGTTATTCAAACAGCGGAAAATCCTACTTGTGCAGTAAACTTGTAAGGAAGTATCAACACAAGTTCTCCTCAATAATCATATGCGGAGGAGGTTACTCTGAATTACGATCAGATCCACAAATTAAAGGGAAGCTGATCGAGCATTCAACCATTATTGATCCTGTGGAAGAGCGAGTAGATAATGACTCGCATATCTTAGTAATCTATGACGACCTTTTTACAGAGTCTGCGAATTCAAAAATCGTATCAGACATGTTTACTAGGGGCAGACATTTCACGGTTTCCGTCATATTGATTACTCAAAATATATTTTTTCCTGGTAAATATTCTAGGAATATTAGTTTAAATGCTTCTCATTTCATATTGGTTAAATCACGAGACCTGTCACAAATTGAAACACTCGGACGACAAATATTTGGGAAAGTGGATTCAAAGAAATTTGTAGAGTTATATAAGCAAGTTATTAGCCAGCCCTACGGCTATTTGCTAGTAGATCTGGGCTCGAACACTCCATCTACGATAACATTACGCGGTAATATTGTTCACGAACCGCCCTATGAGATAGCTTACCAATGGTGAGCAAGAAAGATATACTGGAACGAGTATATAACGACCCCTCATCTAGCGGAGGGCTTGGAGGGGTACAGAGATTGTATAAGGCCGCCAAATTAATTAACTCTAGTATAACTCTAGCCGATGTAAAGGACTATCTGAAAAGCTCTGACTCCTATACGTTGCATTATTTACAACCACATAAATTCCCTCGGCGTCGGGTGTTAAGCCCTAAACCACGACTATTTCAAGCTATAGACTTGGCCGAGATGAGTTTATTGGACAAACATAATGATGGAGTGAAATATTTACTCGTGTGTGTAGATATTTTCTCCAGGTATGCCCAAGTAGTACCCCTACGCGCTAAGGATGGGAAAAGCACCACTAATGCTCTAGCTTTAATTCTAGATTCACCTCATTCTCAGGGAGTGCGCAAAATTAATTCTGATCGAGGTGGAGAATTTTATAACGCCACTATGAAAAAAATGCTGGCAGCAAGGAAAGTACGGTTATATAGCGTATTTTCTCAGGAGACTAAAGCTTCAATCGCTGAGCGGTTCATACGTACTTTAAAAGGTAAACTTTACAAGTTTATGACGGCGCGCAACACTTTAAAATACATGCAGGCTCTACCAGATATTGTGAAAACATATAATTTAACCCCACACTGAGGATTGAAGGGGAAGACACCTGCGGAGGTGCACGCTCTATCCTCGCCCAGCGAACACGCCAAACAATTTGATTTAATGTATAAAAGCCCGAGCAAATCAAAGAGAGCTGTCATTCCTCGATTGAGTGTTGGTGATACAGTACGCATCACTCTATCTGATCGCATTTCCAAGTTTAAGAAAGGGTTTAAGCAGCAGAACACCCGAGAGATCTTTACAGTTACACGTATTGACCGGAGACAACACATCCCTTTATACTTTCTAAAAGATCTGAATGGGGAAGAAATTGATGGTGGCTTCTATAAACAAGAATTAACACCAACACATTTACCTCAAACCTTTAATATTGAGAAGGTATTGGGACAACGCAGAGTCTCTGGCAAACTCCAGTATAAAGTTAGGTACGCAGGTTATGATCGATCATTCGATCAATGGATTGATGCTGCTGAGATATTACATTTATAATGAAGAAGCCCTTAGTTTATAAATACACGGAATTGATCCAACTATTATCAAAACTTCAGTATTCCTCGAGAAAGCAGTTGATTGAAAAATTGAAGAAACAACATATAAATTGTTTATCAGAAATTTTTAATAACTTTAAAAAAAAAAATTGCCCGTGCCTGACAAGGTCGTTAAAAAGTTGAAAAAATATAAATTGCTTATTCGGTCACTAGCCTGTAAGAAACCTTCTGTGTCAACTAAGAAACGGATATTAACCAGCAAACGAGGAGGCAGTATTTTATCCATTATTTTACCAATAGCAGCTAGTTTAATTACACGGTTGTTCAGTAAGTAAGTAAAATGAAAGCCTTTTATCTTGTACCGCGTAAAATAGTGGACAACCGGAAAGCTGCACACAGCCCTGCTTACCCCACTGTGAAAGCTGTTGCTCGTCATCTTACTGTCAAACCACCACCTCCTCCTCCTCAGTTGCATACCAACCCTTCCATAAAACATTTAATAGATTTGAAGTTGAAAGTGAGAGATCACGAATATGCGAGATCCTTGCTAAACCATTATGATGCTACTGGAATCGTTCGTTGGGATCTGAATGGAAATGTATTGGCTCCAGTATCTGGCATACATATAATTAATGACATTATACATAAAATGACTGTGCTTAAATCTGTTTTTTTACCGGATAAACTCCCCATTGCTCAACTGTTTTTCACACTAACATCTACATCACGAGATTTATTCCGTAATACTACGGCAAGCAGTCAAGTGTATGAGCCTCCATCTGTTAAGAGAAAGGCAACTGTCAAGATTGATCCTCACAGTAAAAGGAATGCTTCCTGGATCGTATATTAACAGGTGAGTGTATAGATATGAGCGTGTAATGTGTAGATGGCTTTACTAGACAAAAAGCAGTCTAAGGAGATAGAGCGATGGACACTCACGTGATATACGCCACCAGCATATCAGATACGCATTTATTCCCCAATAACATCCCCGCATCTTTCCAAAATCGATTGTTTAACCAGCTAGAATTAGATCCCAGGAGGAGTTATGAAATGTGTCTACAAAAATTACTCCTCCCTACTTCACATTACGTTATTAAGCGTGATAATCCCGAGGCATATATACGTGTAGGCGTTACGTATGAGAAAGTGAGCGAGGGGAAATACATGCATTCAAAGCATTTATTATCATCTGATGTTTTAGCCGGAACTATAAAAGAAATTAATACCACGATTAATACAGAAATAGTGGCCATATTTTCAAGTAGTGCTAAACTGAGTTTTTTAGGAAAGTCATTAAAACAATTTTCAGCTAAATATGGAACGCATTTTATTAAATATGATTCTTCCTCCAATCGAAACAAGTTCACTACTGTGATTAGTGATGAGAATATTAGCTCTGCAACGGGGCATAAAAACATCAGTAGAGTTACATTATCATTTGGAACCGCTTTTGGGAAAGTGTTGGGCGTAGTTCCAGAAATAGAATATGACATATTCGCAAAACGTCAGTATGCCTCGAGTGTAGTTAACACATGTCTATTCCCGCCAATGCCTAGAGGAGGAGTTGATATTCTGTGTGTTTATTGCGATAGAATCTCTTCTACTAGATATGGAAACCAGTCTGTAAATATTTTGGATGTAATCTCCCTAAATGGAAGTGATAACAGCAACAATAAAAAACTATATGTGCGTCTTAACACTAACATGATAGACAGCGTTAGCATCACTATTAGGGATCAAGATAGCAACCCAATACATTTTGATGAACGTGGGTGCACCATAGCAGTCTTGCATGTACGTCCCGTTGCAGGAGGTATATAACACCAATGCTTTCCCACCACTCCTCATTCGTCTGAAACAAGCGGAGAAATGCGTGTCCACTTTATTCCCCCCTCTGTTGAGGAATTATACATTCTGTTAACCCCTCCTAGAGGTGGTGGGACTGATGATATACGGATTTTCAACAGCAGTAGACGTTATACGCGAGGAGGAGGAATATTTTCCTTTTTAAGCGGAATAGCGCGTCGAGCAGCGCCCTTTATCATGAGGACTCTGGCCCCGGCTGCGCTTAGCTTGGGGCAGAACGTACTAGACGACATTAATAATGACAAACAAACTTTCAAACAATCTCTTAAGAAACGCGGAATTGAAACATTGAAAGGAGTGGGGAAGCAAATGATAGGTGGAAGAGTGCAGAAAAAGAATAAACAAACAAAAAAATTAGTAAACATCAAACGTCAAACTAAAGCGAAATATAATGATGTGTTGTCATAACTTCTTCTCACTCGGCTGGTGTTGTCTAAAGCGCGAACATGGCTGGATATAACGCTCTGGGCCTCCAGATGCCATTAGAACACTATACAGCCGCTGTTAGTGAAGCCTTTCCTAAAGTATTTTCCCCTCGATTGGTAGAATCAACAATTGCCAGCAGACAAACGGTGGATGTATTACCTGTGAATTCTGGGGTCAATAATAAGTTTACAGACACTTATCTGGAATTCATCATCAAGGGAGTGAATGGCCAACTGGTGGATTTATCATCTATAGCTTTGGAGTTGTCTATTGATCTAACCGAAGAAGATGGAATAACGCCTTTAGGAGACGCTAAAAACGCATCGTTGGTGAATGGATTATCGCAAACTCTATTCAAATCCGCTATTGTGTATTTAAACGAAACAGTAGTTGAAACCAGCTCATTATTCTCATTCTGGTCATACGTAAAGTTATTATCTACGATTTCTGGGTGTAAGGCTAACCGCTATGATAAACTGTCACAGTTTTTTAACCGAGTCGATCCTGGTAAAATTGAAGCTGGTTATTTCACTAACGCCTCGGCTGGTGAGAAGCAACGGATGACTGATATGAAAACGAGTGGTGTGAATACTTGTTTTAAACTAATGCTGGATGTCACATCCGTTAGTGAATACGTTTTGGATAATGTGGACATCAGGGTGAGGCTCGAACTTCAACCTGATAAGTGGCTTATACTCAGCGATAATGAACACGCTAATTTTAAATACAATATCAAGTCTACACGTCTATGGGTGGATCGGGTATTGCCATACCCTGAAGGATTAGTAGCCATTAATAAAGCCATGGTGCAGAACAACTCTCCTATTACGTATACTTTTAATAAAACTTTATACAAAACGTATATATTGGGCACAGGTCAGCGCTCTATAACAATGGACCAGCCGTGGGGGACTGTTATACCTGAACATTTATATATGATCATCCTTGATATGGAGTCTGTGTCTGGTGCATATAATCGCAACCCGCTTTATTTGGAAAACTGCGAGCTTAGTAAAGTATTAATATCGCAGAATAGCACTAATATTGTCAATATTGGGTGTGACTTCCCTCATAACTGCGCCAAGTTGTATTACACAGCATTACAAGCCTTAGGCTTCGATAAAGACAATATATTATCTTATGACACATATGTGAATGGTGGAACCATACTGGCCTTTAATTTACAACCTGAGGATATCGATGACACCATCCCGATTGAAAAAAGTGGTAATCTGAGGATCGCTTTGGAATTTAAACGCGGAGTGGCTAGAAATAAAGTCATTCTAGTTTACGGCTCTACAACAGGTGTGATCAGCATTAACGCGGATCGTCGCGTTATTTGCGATACGCGAGGATAAAATACTAATATGAATTGTTTGGAAATAAATGAGGCTATCAGAAGTAATTTAGGTGCTAGGGTAGACTATCTAGGATGTTTCCTAGCTGATGACGTACGGAAAATACGGATAAAAATACATAAAAAAAGACCTGTGGTGTTCATAATCAACACTCTGGAGTCTGGTTCACGTAATAAAATGGGCCATTGGATAACATTCTATGTAAATAAGGATGAAGGTAGAAGCGAGATAGTTATACTAGACAGCTATGCCAATCCTGCAATAGGATCTTATTCAAGATATTTCGAAGAGTTTATGTCTTACTTCCAAGACTATACCCTATATATTATGAAGAAAAGGATTCAATCCTTGAATAGTTACTTCTGTGGGAATTACGCCGTTTATTTTGCATATCATTTTTGCAGACTAGGCTTAGAGCCCGCCCTGCTTCACTTTGATGAAGCGTTTAAATATGGTCAATTTCGCAAGAATGATGAAAAAGTGTTGAAATTCAATTACGCTCAGATGAAAATGCCTGTGTGTAAGCAAACATTCTGCTTAAACGGTAGTGATGCTGAGTGTGAAACGCTGTGTGACGAAGTTGGCTAGGATGATAGTGTGGTGAGTAATACTTTATGTTAGGATTGAATGATGAACATAATAATGTCTGTATTTATGTTTACAACATTGACAACAACAGAACTTATAACCTTTTCCCCTTTCTACAGATTGACTGATTGACTAGCGTGTCGGGAAGGATCGTTGGAGTGGATGAATGACTCCCAATTGGTCTGTCTACTACCTAAACCCGTTCTACAGATTGGCTGGTTGACTAGCGTGCCTGGAAGGTTCGATGGACTGAATGAAAGCCTTTCTACATCTGTCTGCTAGCTAAACCACCAAGAAGAAGTCTTATTATTATTATTATCGTTGTAAATCGCTTAAGTGTTTAATAAAGAAATAAATTTATATATAATGTGTTTACTTTACCCTCGTTTATTGCTCTCACCATGATGATCACGTTACGATATAGCTTACACATACTAAAAGGGATTGCACAGAATAATGGTTGATGGTATGGGAGCGGTGGGGGGTTGAGGGGTGGGAGTGATTGCTGGTTGGCAGGTGCTGGTCTGTCTGTCGGCAGGAGTATGTACCTCGCTCCTCCTTAACGGAAACGCAGTGTATGGGGGCCCACCGTGGGATGAACAGCTCCACTCTGAAGACAACGAAAACCCTTTAAGACAAATGGCCCCACTTCCGCAGGAGGGTGCTCTCTCGTTCTCTTACCCTCGACACTTACGACTTCCTGTAGGGGGGAGCTAATGGACGTCCAGGCTTTCCTCTCAAGTATGGGGGTTCTCCTCTCCCTCCCCCCTCCCCCTCCCCAAACAACATAACCACTATGTTGGATCCCCTCGACCTCTACTCACGATCATCAAACTATTATCGCCACTCAGGATTAAGTCTATGACAAACACACACATATTCATTTACTCCTTCCTCATATTCCACTCATATCATTGTATTTTCATACGTCTTCCCAGTAATTCCCCTTGTGACCAGAGCGACACGATACACCTGCTCACCCACCACTCAAGACTGCGTCCGACACACGCCAAACTTCCGGGAAATTCCCCTCCCAAACCCTCTGCGACTACGACGACGCGCTGCGACGACGACGACGCATACCACCTGGCACCCATCAACAACAACAACAACAACAACAACATGACTTACTCTCTTTCCTGACCACATACCATAACACAGGACGCTCACACGCGTCCGAAACGCGCCAAACTTCCGGGAAAATCCCCCCAAAAACCCTGTGCGACTAGACACCTGCGCACCACCTGCCCAGCTGACTCTATAGAGCCACCTGGGCAGGTGGTGCGCGCGGTTCTAGTCGCACTTTACACTACTCACCTGATCATAATTCCATAGAAGACATCACTGCAGGTGCATTGGCAGTCGGAAGTAGAGGTGACATGGTCAGGAGATCAAGAAGGATAAGAGGATTGAATCCCGGGTAGCAACCAACCTCCTCAAAGTGGTTGGAAAATGGGACTCCGCAGGGAGAAATACTAAGCCCATTCCTCTTCATCTGTCTCATGGAACAATTCATGAAGCTACCAAACGCCAAACTATCTAACTATGCAGACGACTTTGTGGTCATTATCAATGTCAAAGGCACTAGGAATTATGCACAAAAATGCCTAGACATCGTCAGCAGGGAAACGGAACGCAAAGTGGTAAAAATAAACAACAATAAAACCAAAGCAATGGCCGTTAAAATGAGAACTCAAGACATCAGACTCGCAATACAAGGGCATGATATTGAGTGGGTTACCTTTTTTCAATACCTTGGAGTCATAATAGACAGCTATTTGAAATTCACGCAAGAAATTGAATATCTTTGGCAACGTTGCAAAGCCAGAAACACAGTTTTGCGTTCCCTGACAAGTCTTGGAAATAGTGCAACTATACCAGTACTCAAAATGTACTACGTTCAAGCAGTTAGGTCACTCATTGACTGCCACTGCTCTTACATCCTTCTATGATAACCAAGGGGAGAAACTTGAAGTGTCACAAAATTATGCCCCCAGAGCAATGCTGGGAGTATCTATATGGACACGTCGAGAGAATTTAAGAATGGAAACCAACTAACCAGACTTAGGAAACATGATCAAACAAAGAATAGCCACTATAACAGCAAAACTTGTTGGAACCATCTCCAGACTGTCAATCAAAGATAGCATACATAGATCGTTTCACAGAAACCTTCAATATAGAACAAGTGCATGGACGGATAATCTGGTCAAGATTCTAGGGAAAGTGGACTTGAAACGGACCAGTATTTCACAGATTAATGAGGAAAATCAAGAAGAAAATGCTCATGTCTATCAAAAGTCCCCACAGAGCCAAAGTAGCTGAAGGAAGATCCACTGCGATGTGGTACGAGCAAGCTACTGGGTACTACTCTCTCAAGCTTGGCAAAAAGATATCCAGAGATATTGCAGTAGCCATACACAGACTACGACTTTGTTACAAGTGCTTGTTACGAACCCGGATCCAGCGTCCGAGCCTGGAGCAGTGACAACCACGCCATCTGTGGGTCAGCTCCCGAAACCCCCGCCAAGCGGACGACGACACCTGGTGAGGACAGCGTGTACTGGCCTCGAGGACCAGTTTCCAGTCTGGTTCAGCGCTCAACACCGCCGCTCCTGACCTCTGGTGAGGTGGTGCTCCGACGACAGCGCCATCTATGGACTGGATACGTCAGGTGTTTGTGCCCGAGCCCGTAAGTGAGGTGTATTAGTGTCCCGGTTATTGATGACGTGTCTGCTTACAGAGCCGACCTGGGACCACTGTGATGGAAGTGGAGTCAGTCTACCCGAGGCAGCCAGTTTCCATACCTTGAACGTTGCTGCAGCTGTTGTGAAGTCGTCCCCCCGGAAGAACACTGTGGTGTGTTAGCCTGCCAGTGGAGTGGCAGTAAAAGGATTTACCCGGGACCGACTGTTGGAGACGATCATCCACTGGGGTACTGAAGACAGGAGAGTGACTTGTGTTGTCACACGAGGCTCCTGTCTAGGGCGTTCCCCTTTTATCGTTCGTGGAGTGGCCGTACCAGCCTTGTTGGCTCAGAACCTGCCAGCAGACCAGCTGGACGTGTGGTTGACGGCCTCCACGGCGGTGCCCCCAGTGGACCCGTGTTTTGGCTGACCTGTGGCCCGGGTAGGCTCGGCATTCTCAGAGGACACGTCATGAGGCCACGAAGAAAGCACCAAGGACTCAGCACCGAGAGTTGTAGCACCAGCGTCTTCAGCAGAAGACAACGATTATGGATTAATCCCCTTGTATAGTGTTAACACCCCCCCTCCTTGTGTAACCGTTTTATATATTATTTATTGGTGACGGACATTATATAATATTAAGTTCTTAACTTTCTTTCCCTACTCCCTTTAAGTTACTTGCGTCACGGATCTCATCCCTTGATAGCCACTACTGGCTTGGGAACGGATACATTATATCTTCCTCTAACAACATCAAAGTAAGGACCCCGTTGCGTCCCGAGAGGGCCGTAACAGTGCTGCTGGTTGATAATAAACCCAATAGTGAAAGAGTGTCATATCTGTGGAACAGATATAGAGGCGCCACTATTGCATTACTTACTGGATTGTGATGCAACTGAATCCTTGCGCATCAAACTCAACATTAATCCCACGACAGCAGCTGCATTAGATGCAAATTCCACTCCGACTACAATGATTAAAAAACGAGTTGAAGAATGGGACACAGTAGTGTGCCTCTACATCCGCCATGAAGATTATACTACTAAAACAAGACTAAAATCAGTCCGCTAAAACAGAAGCGAAAATGATACCAGGGAAAAGAAGGAACCACCTCCATTTAAAACTTTGACCCAAATATCACAGTAACAAAATTATCGCAAATAACCGAACTCAATTATGGGCTCACTGTAGCCCATGCTACATGGACATTTCGTTCGGAGTAGCTAAATCTAAACACCAACAACAAAACTCTCTTCTTTATCAAATTCACCCCAAACATCTACCACACCAGTTGCAACCCTGGTCCTATGCCAGATAAGTCCACTACAGGATCCCAATAGCCCGTTACTACTTGGAACTTTTTTGAACTAGCTGAATCTGAAACAACAAACAACATCTACTTCTGTTGGTAGATGTTGTTTGTTATTTTAGATGTGCGGGCATCCGTGCCATCTCTGAGGTGGCATAATTTTCAACAATTAATCTCTTCTTTTATAGGACTTGATAATGGTCCAAGAAGGACCGAAATGTCATCGTTTCTCCATATTCTGATGTGTGAATTGCTCATTATATCTCCGGCCACGTTATTGTGACTCTTCGTCTGCATCTATCAGATGTGTAACAATGAAAAATATGTCAGATGCATTTACAATATACCAGTAAACGTCTCCGGGCAAGTAACTTTCAACTTGATGAAAATGTGATACAACACTGTCCATGATCGACACACCTGTGTCATGGACACCTGCAGCCTGGCCGAGCACCTGTTACAACACTGTCCATAACCCCACTCACCTGTGTCATGGACACCTGCATCCTGGCCGAGCACCTGTTACAACACTGTCCATAACCCACTCACCTGTGTCATGGACACCTGCAGCCTGGCCGAGCATCTGTTACAACACTGTCCATAACCCACTCACCTGTCATGGACACCTGCAGCCTGGCCGAGCATCTGTTACAACACTATCCATAACCCACTCACCTGTGTCATGGGGATTAGCTGCCTCTCCGAGCACCTGTTCATCTCCTTCCACAGTGACTCGGCATCTGACAGGATCTGACAATATAAAGTTAAATTATAAACACAAAGTACTTTGTTGGTCAGTTATCGTCACTGTGTCTTCCTTCCAGGTACAGCGTAACATACTGTAATATTTCTGGACTTGACCTTGCATCGATGTGTGAAATTAAGGGAAACTTTTCTAGAGAGCGCTTAGGGAAAAAATTCTTCCTTAGTGCTTAAGGGAAAGCATGTTTCTCTAGAGACTAAGTTATTGCATATACATCTAGCGTATACTAGTATGCTCCTTCATCCCTTAAAGGAAAGTATGCTCCACTAGTGATTAAGGGAAAATATGCTACTCAATTCAGGGTAAATATACTTCACCATCGCTCCAAGGGTAAGTGTACTTCACCAGTGCTTCTGGGTACACCACAGATAGAGTATGACATGTCTGAGTTACATGGTCTAAGAGAGAAATAATGGCTCATGTGTAGCTATTTATAGAATAAAGCCAAACCCTACCAGGATACAGAGAATGTCTAGTAAGTAAATGACCACCATTTTGAAGACAACACCCCAGGGAGGAGTCTGTAATGGGTTCCATACAAAGATATGAAATTAAATCCAATAGCTATAAGTATATTATGGTAATCCTCTAAAATAAATATATAATCATTAAATGATTGTTTAATCAGAAAAGTTTGGTTAACGATTGTATTAAGCGGTATTTAAAACAGGTTGGGTGCCTATACCCGCCTTCGTGGGGATTTAACTAGTGTCTAGACTCTGCCGCTAGAGTAAACACTCTAGCACCACAACAAAGGTAAACCACTGTTATATACACTGAGTTTCTGCCGTTTTATATATCCATGGACCTTTGTATGGTGGTGTAAACTACACATATAAGTGGATAAACATTAAGACTCACTGTTTAAAGAGACTAAAGTGTGTGTCTTGCTAGAAACTGTGAGTGAAAAGTGATGTCACACCGGCGCAACTCGAGCTGAAGGAGCCAGACACAATAATAAATCCTATACCACCACAACGGTAGTTAACAACACTACACTACTGAGCATCGGGTCTGCATTCACATAAAATAATACGATTAAGAGTTTGATGAAATAAGCTAGATACTGTGGGTCCACTTTTCTGGTAGGTCTTTGCTATAATCCTTTTTTCCTCTGCAAACTCGTTATGCCGTTACGAGCCCATCTTAGTAAGGTAATTACTTGCCACTTAGGTGCAAGGACGTGTCGTGTGTAGAGGCTCTGTGCTTGGTGAAGATGTCACATACAAGTGAGAAGTCGGAGAGGTCACATGCAACTCATCGCTACTTGGAGAAAGGTGTAGCTCTACAAGTTCTGCCAGGTAAAAGAGGGCATTTGTCCAATATGGCAACACCAACATATTGGACTAACCCTCTACATGGACAGAAGCTTCACATTATATTATAGATTCAACAACATTTTTGACTAACCCCCTACTTGGACTGAACCTAATCATTATGTTACAAATTCAACAACATATTGGACTAACCCTCTACTCATTGTGAATCCCAGTGGCCTCGTGACCTATAATCTTCCTTGGGTGGGAATTATTCCCCATCCAAACATAATATTGACTGAAAACTGATGTATAGTGTGGTCTGTAGAATAAACTAGAGTCGCATGAGAGAGAAGAGACAGGTTTTGAGGGCATTTATGTATGTTACTGAGTAACATATTAAGTGAGCAGGAAGGTGGCGACATGGGAATTTCCCAAGGAGACAGGAATTTGATGATGTCGTCATTGGCCATTGAGGGAGGAGCCAAGCTGTGACGCATCACGAACAGAGGCTGTCATTGGTTAAGACATCACTTGCAAGTGTGGGGTTGGTGAGGTCACACACAACTCGTCACTACTTTATGAACGGTACAGTTCTGTTGTCTTGGTGAAGGAAGAAGAACTTGTTCCATGACAGGAACAAGTTCTATCAGTTAGGAGGGCGACTGCGGTGTCAACCTCAATCAGTGGCCAGGAGTGACGTTCAGAAGGCAATGAGAGTGGAGCGAGTATAAGGTTTACTCGCTATCTGTAGTGAGTAAACTTATACTCGCTATAAGAGTGACTATACTTTGGTGTCATACGTGGTAACCTACAAGTGGTTTTATTTGCCCCAGGTGAGGACAGTGTGACAGGTTAACCAGAGTGGATGCTTGCGTCTGACCCCCCACAAGCAAGCCAGGAACAGAAAATTCGACAGTGGCATTCGAGAAGGGAGTTGTGGACGACCTGGGGGAAGGTAGACCCTAGGTACCATCTTGATTTGTGGAGACAAGCGTCGTCTCACCTTGAGTGTGGAGACAAGCGTCGTCGCACCTTGAGTGTGGAGACAAGCGTCGTCGCACCTTGAGTGTGGAGACAAGCGTCGTCGCACCTTGAGTGTGGAGACAAGCGTCGTCTCACCTTGAGTGTGGAGACAAGCGTCGTCTCACCTTGAGTGTGGAGACAAGCGTCGTCTCACCTTGAGTGTGGAGACAAGCGTCGTCTCACCTTGAGTGTGGAGACAAGCGTCGTCTCACCTTGAGTGTGGAGACAAGCGTCGTCTCACCTTGAGTGTGGAGACAAGC
The DNA here is from genome assembly GCF_040958095.1 of Procambarus clarkii. NCBI lineage: Eukaryota > Metazoa > Arthropoda > Malacostraca > Decapoda > Cambaridae > Procambarus > Procambarus clarkii. The sequence continues at coordinate 23,253,660 of NC_091175.1, forward strand.
GTCGTCTCACCTTGAGTGTGGAGACAAGCGTCGTCTCACCTTGAGTGTGGAGACAAGCGTCGTCTCACCTTGAGTGTGGAGACAAGCGTCGTCTCACCTTGAGTGTGGAGACAAGCGTCGTCGCACCATAAATGTCGAGACAAGCGTTGTTGTACAATGAGTGTGAAGACAAGCGTCGTCGCCACCATGAGTGTGGAGACACGCGTCGTCGTACCATGAGTGTGTGAAGACAAGCGTCGTTGTACAATAAGTGTGAAGACAAGCGTCGTTGTACAATAAGTGTGAAGACAAGCGTCGTTGTACAATAAGTGTGAAGACAAGCGTCGTCGTACCATGAGTGTGAAGACAAGCATCGTCGCCACCAATCCACTTAGCAGAGCTGAGATTGCCATATCTGCCAACAATGGTGTGTGGGGAGTTTTGGTGAAAAGTTTTTTTTAATATATATGATAGTTGTTTGTAGAGGAGGATTATTTTTGTTATATGTGAAATTACAGGTTCGTGTGTGGTAGATGAGAGCTATTTTCGTCTGGCGACCAGTCAGTTGGTGGTACTTCTGTTGACCTATAGAGAATAATTCGTCAAAGAGAACATCCACCCTACAGCCAGCAGATAATTATTTTACTAGAGAAAAGAATCTAACACCTTAGCCTGAGATATTCCAAGACATTCGAAGCTATTTGATGTGTAAGGTGTATGAGGCTGTAATTTAGAGCCTAAATGTTGAGGATTCTTCCGTCAAGGCATAATTTTTTTGTGTATTGTATATCCTTTAATAAATTCTTGTTAAAGGATTTGTTTCCTATTGTTCTCTGTGAGGATTTTATTGAAAAAGAGATAACTTGAAAACAACACTGAGCGGTCATCGGGAGCAGACGTGTCCACTGTGCTAGACATCACGATCACGAGCGCTTTATTCTTGTAGGTCTGCCCCACTCCCAGTCTGGTTTCTTATACCGGGAAGAGATGGAAGGCCTTCTTCAATAATGAGAAGAGTAAACCAGCCGGCCGTACTCTCAGTGAGAAAGTGTTTTCTTCCATCTTCCATCAACACTCCCTTGGTAAGCTGATTGCCTTGGTCGAGCTGCCCTATAGGTCACAAACGCTTCAAGGTCCGGGGTACTCCCCACCACGAGCCTCCGTTCTCCAAGACATACCTCCTGAAACTCTTTAAAAAAGTCGGTGATGTAACACCTTTCAACATCGGCCAAGATGGCACGGACATCGTTTTCTACTTCTCGAGCGAGGAGGACCTCGACACACTGCTGCAAAGCGTCTACAAACTTCGCGAGAAGCACATATTTCTCCACTACCCAAGTCAGTACCTTGCTGCCCGACCAGTCTTTGTCAGTAGCCTCAGCCAATGGATCGTGGAACAGATCCGAGAATCACATATACTGAACAACATCGAGGAATCAAACCTGGGCATGGTGTTATTCTGTATTCTGCAACTATCACACCTTGAAGCTCACATTCACTTCGGTAGCTGGGGCTTCCCTGGCTGCCAAGAACGTCGCGCTTACTTCTACCACGTACTGCCAACAGCTGCAACGCCCGCTCCTGCTGCAACTGTATCGCAAGCCACCCAGGCTCCGACGACTTCTCATTCTCATCTATCGACATCTGCCACTGTTCCACCTCTCGTGTGTGCACCCACACAACTCTACATCTGCTGCAGGACCTGCGGTGATTACTCAACCTGCAAGAACTCAACCCTCAACCAAACCATGGGAATAGTAAAGCATGCCAGTACCTTCAAGGGAAAGAAAAAAAATATTGATGAAGGTAACTGCAGAAAGCTTATTGGCACATTCGAGGCAGTTCCTATTTATAACCACCCAATGAAAAGAAAGATGTCGTTCAACTGTGAAAGTCTCTGGTGCGCCCCACCTGAATTATTGCATCCATGCATGGAGACCTCATCACCAAAAGACATAGCTGCGCTTGAGAACATGCATCACAGGGCAACAAAGATCATATCAGATCTTAGTCATTTCTCATGACGGAAACGGTTGAGGGGCCACGGGGCTAACAATATTGCAGACCAGGCATGACAGGGCGAATTTAATAGAAATCTTCAAAATAATACACCATTTGGACGCTGTCGATCCCGACACTTTCTTCAAAAGGTAAGAAAGGTTCCTCGTTCCACGAACGAGGAACAACGGGTTCAAGCTCAACATGCCACAATGTAGGACAGAAAACAGGAGATGCTTTTTCACTCATAGGGTTGTAAACCCGGGGTTGTAAACTTTCTCGCCGAAGCCATAATCGCTAAAACTCTGCTGGGTTTTAAAATACAGATTGAAAAGATCATCCGGGCAAATGGGGGGAACCTTTGACAAGCCGCCAGCTTCCTGTCATCGCTGAGGCCACTATTATTAGTGGACCTCGGGTAAATTCAAGATTCATCACCTCTGCTATTGAGTCAGCTGATTCATGGGATGGGGAAGTCTCGGCTAGATCAACATCTCCTCCATGGAAGTGCCCCTACACAATTGAAGCTTTCCTTCTGGACACTACCTCCAACGACAGCACCACCATGACAACATGTAGTCAGACCAACAGACCAGCCAGGAAGCCCAGGAAAAAGAAGACCAACGATCCGAGCCTGATGAAATCATCAATAAAAAAAAAAGGCAATTGACGAAATGTAGAAACGAAGAACACCAGAACTGTGACGAGATGCCCGGCCTCCTGCAAGACACATCAGCGAGAAACCATGAGAATTCCACCCTAACACCAAACCACAGCATCAGCTGCAAGTCTTATTATCTACGGTGGTTAAGTCACTGATCTTTTTCTCCCCTTTTCAACTTGTCTCCAGTTCCTAGATCAAGATTTCTGCATCCTCCCCTGCCTTCCTTCCCCTGCTTACCTGCTCTAGGGGCCTCTAGGAGCGTGGAGGTGATCTGCCAGTTAATTAATGTGTAAGGTTAAATGCAAGATTTGCCAGTTAATTAATGAAGATAGATAACGAGGGAACTGTGTGACAGGACACCTGAATAATGTGAGGGAAAGATTGAGTCACCTATAGCTCAATTTGGGGTGTGATGTCATGATGACAGGTGAGTGCCCCAGTCTGTAGTTCTCGAATCTGTGACGTGCAACTTCTCCCTCACAATTAAATACGAATCCGGGTGATTCCTTACTGAGGGTACTGGTATTGTCATGGTGTCAGCAAAGGTGGCAGCAATGGGGGTGTCTGCTAGTTTTTTTTTAATTATCTGAATAGTTTGGCAATTTAGAGGTCTAAAACGTGGTAACTTGTACATTATATTACAGACTCACCACCATATATGAATAATCCTATACATGGACTGAACCTACACATTATATTATAAACTCACCAATATATTGGTATAACCCTCTACATGGACTGAACATGAACATATTACAGACTCAACACATATTAGAATTACACTATATATGGACTGAACCTACACATTATATTACCAACTCACCAACATATTGGACTAACCTTCTATATGGACTGAACATGCACATTATATTACAGACTCCTCAACATATTGGACAAACACTCAACATACACACTACATTACACACTCACCAACATATTGGGCAAACACTCAACAAGGACTCAACATACACACTACATTACACACTCACCAACATATTGAACTAACCTTCCATTTATATTCGTCCGTGACCAGATATTTTTTATTGTCAGTGTCGGGGACGTGGTGCAGGGTGATGTACTCGTCTGTACCACTCATGAAGCAATTAACTGTTCTTCTTACTAAGTCAGCCCTCCAATAACTGCAAGTTGTTGGGAAAATGTACATTAGTTATTGAGAGTGTGTTCACAAGTTATTGGAAGAGTGTACACAAACTATTCTGAGGTTTACACAAGTTATTGGGAGAACCTGCACTTGTTATTAAAAAGGTGTACAGCAGTTACTGGGAGAGTGTATATAAGTTATTATGAGTGTACTTAAGTTATTAAGAGAGCATGGAAAAGTTATTGGAGGAGAGTAGACAAGTTATTGGGAGTGTCGACAAGATATAAGGATAGTGTACCCAAGTTATTGGGAGTGTATAAAAGTTATAGGAAGAATGAACACAAGTTATTAGGAGAGTATACATAAGATATTGGGATGGTGTACAAGTTATTGGAAAAGTGGAGAAAATTTATTGAGTTTATATATGTGTTTAGGAAAGTGTACTCAGTTTCTTAGGAGGATGTACACAAGTCATTAAGAGAGTGTACACAAGTTATTAAGAGGGTGAACAAAGTTATTACGAGGGTATATATAAGTTAGTGTAAGGATTTACAAAAGTTGCGAGGGTGTATGCAAATTATTGAGATGATGTACACAACTTGTTTGGAACTTGTACACAAGTTATTGGGAGGGTGTACATAAGTTATTGAGAAGTACACAATTTACTTCCAATGTTTTATGTTCTATGGTGTGTTATTTAATATCTCCCTTGTTATACCCATTAAACACTTGTTATACTTGAACACTTTAATCTAGTCATTCCTAAATCTTCGCCTATCAGATAGAATGTAAATTGTTCCTTTATAATTTCTCTTCATATGGGTTTTGAAATCCCGGGATTAACCTTGTCATCCATCGCTGAACGCGTTCAGTTAAATTTTTGTGGATTCTGTGTACCGGTGACACACTAAATGTTTTATTGCTACCGCTTCCAGAAATAAAACCCAGTGTCCTAATATAGTTTCGTTTCTTTCCATAACACAGGAACTCTTTTATATTTACCAACATATTATTTTCTGTAGCTCATTGAAGGGCCTGATTTGCATAGGATTGGAGTTTGTTCTGCCCTCTGTATTGTCTATTCCCATGAAAATCCTAATGTCATGTTCTAAGGTTGATACGGAGCAATAGTTTGTGTCTCTATGTCCGATATGAGGATGGAAAAAAGTACTCGAACAGGCATAATACCCTGGTTGACAAAGCACTACACGGTGGATTTGTGAATTTTATGTTCAATAAAACAATGATCACGCGTGTTAGCTTTCACGAAATCTGAGTATATTATATTTGCATTTGGTTTGTCTTCCGTGGCGTCTAAGACCATGTCATAGCGGTCTACCAACTGAGAGATGCAGAAGCTCCCTGTTCTGAACCCATGTTTTCCAGTATTATGTAAACGCTTTAAGTCCTTGTGCTTTGTGATCTTACTTCCTAGCACTCAGAGTTTTTATAATGATTTGTTATCGGTCAATAATTTTTTGGTAGCTGCTTTACTACCTCCTTTGGGGAGTGGGGCTATCTCTGCTATGTTAAGCATGTCGGGGATGACACCATTATCTAGGTTGTGTCCAAATAATATCTAGGATCTATGATAGTGGTTTTTTGCAAGATTCTCGGTACTCTATGAATATTGAGTACCGGAAATCTGGTCCAAGTGCAGTGTGTGTGGGCATACTGAGTGGTTAAAGTCCAATGGGGTTAGGGTGGCATCTGATGTATGATTTGATGTTGGTATCAAGTTCATGATGTATTTTGTTTGAATTATCGTTCTTCACCATGTTCATTACCTGTGAAAACAGAAACCTACTGCATCTTAAGTATTTAAAGATTTCTTTAAATAGTTAAAGAAAATTCCATCTACCTTGCGTAAGGGTTAAATGCTTGATAACGTTTTTGGTCTAGTTTTCGCATACGATAAAAAGTATTGACCTTTCACTAATCTTTGCCTCGCCTGAATATTATACGATTCTTTTATCTTTAGCACCATCGTTTCTAATTCTCTACACCGCCTTCCTTGTCGCTCTTAGGATAAGGTGGAGTGTTTCACTTCATCTGCTATTTGATTTACATAAGAACATAAGAACAAAGGCAACTGCAGAAGGCCTATCGGCCCATTCGAGGAAGCTCCTATCTATAACCACACAATCCCACTCATATACATGTCCAACCCGCGCTTGAAATAATCGAGGGACCCCAACCTCCACCACGTTACGCGGTAATTGGTTCCATAATTCAACAACCCCGATACTCTACTACTCATTTTTTACCCAAGTATTTACCCAAGTCTTTCCTAAATCTAAACTTATCCAATTTATACACATTGTTTCGTGTTCTGTCTTGTGTTGATACTTTTAATACCATATTAATATCCCTTTGTTATGTCCATTCATCCACTTGTAAACCTCAATCATGTCACCCTTAACTCTTCGCAGTTCCAGTGAATGCAATTTAAGCTTTGTTAATCTTTCTTCATATGAAAGATTTCTAATTTAGGGAATTAACTCTTTCATCCTGCGCTGGATACGTTCAAGTGAACTTATATCCATTTTATAGAAAGGCGACCAAAACTGAACTGCATAATCTAAATGGGGCCTAATCAGAGCAAGAAATAGCTGAAGAACAACACCAGGTGTCTTGTTACTAACGATTCGATTAATAAATCTCAGTGTCCTATTTGCCTTATTACGAACATTCATGCATTGTAAATTCTTACTAATCATAACTCCCAGATCGCTTTCGCAATCCGACTTCGCAAACGCAACACCATCTAGCTCATATCTTGTAACTCTATCATCCTTACCTAGCCTCAGAACTTTACATTAAACAGCATTATACTGCATCTGTCAATCTTTTGACCATTTCAAAAACCTGTTTATATACACTTGTAGTGATAGTGAGTCTTCTTCAGTGTTAATTTCCTTACCGATTTTTGTATCATCTGCAAATTTGCAAATGTTGCTACTCAAACCTGAATCTAAATCATTTATATATATTATAAACAACATAGGTCCCAAGACAGAGCCTTGAGGATCTCCACTTACAACATTTTCCTACTCTGACTTAACCCCATTTATAATAACTCTGTTTACTTTTGTATAGCCATGCCCTAATCCAACTTAATATAGCACCCCCAATACCATGAGCCTCTCTCTTTTTAATCAATCTTTCATGTGGCACTGTATCAAAAGCTTTGCTAAAGTATATCGATAATCGATAATTGCAAATAAAATTCGTCTTCATCTTGAAAAACATAAATTAATAATTGTGTCGCAACATGGTTTTATAAATGGCCGTTCATGTTTAACAAATTTCTTATCTTTTTATTCTAGCATAGTTGAGCACAGTTGATAGTGGTAAGGATTGTGATGTTGTGTACCTTGACTTTAGCAAAGCTTTTGATACAGTGCCACATGAAAGACTGATTAAAAAAATAGAGGCTCATGGTATTGGGGGTGCTATATTAAGCTGGATTAGGGCATGGCTATACCAAAGGAAACAGAGAGTTAGTATAAATGGAGTCAAGTCAGAGTGGGAAAGTGTTGTAAGTGTTGTGTTGTATATATCTATATATATATATATATATATATATATATATATATATATATATATATATATATATATATATATATATATATATATATATATATATATATATATATATATATATATATATATATATATATATATATATATATATATATATATATATATATATATTATTAAATATGACCGAAAAAGTAAGATTAATAATTCTAACACGAATTTCTCAATCTTTCGTACATTACGCTTCACTGTTGGAGGTAAATCAAAAATCACTTCTCCAAAATTCATTTTTATTTCTAGTCTGACGCGACACGGGCGCGTTTCATAAAACTTATTACATTTTCAAAGACTTCACAAATACACAACTGATTAGAACTTACGTCTCTCTGATATTATATCTACATTTGAGTGAGGTGGGAAGGGTGATGTGGCATTAACACAAGACAGAACAGGAGGGGATATTAATAGGGTATTAAAAGTATCAACACAAGACAGAACAGAAACAATGGGTATTGAATAGAAGTGTTTGTAGAAAGCCTATTGGTCCATATTTCTTGATGCTTCTATATTGGAGCGGAGTCTTGAGGTGGGTAGAATATAGTTGTGCAATAATTGGCTGTTGATTGCTGGTGTTGACTTCTTGATGTGTAGTGCCTCGCAAACGTCAAGCCGCCTGCTATCGCTGTATCTATCGATGATTTCTGTGTTGTTTACTAGGATTTCTCTGGCGATGGTTTGGTTATGGGAAGAGATTATATGTTCCTTAATGGAGCCCTGTTGCTTATGCATCGTTAAACGCTTAGAAAGAGATGTTGTTGTCTTGCCTATATACTGGGTTTTTTGGAGCTTACAGTCCCCAAGTGGGCATTTGAAGGCATAGACGACGTTAGTCTCTTTTAAAGCGTTCTGTTTTGTGTCTGGAGAGTTTCTCATGAGTAGAACATAAGAACATAAGAACAAAGGTAACTGCAGAAGGCCTATTGGCCCATACGAGGCAGCTCCTATTCTATAACCACCCAATCCCACTCATATACTTGTCCAACCCGTGCTTGAAACAATCGAGGGACCCCACCTCCACAATGTTACGCGGCAATTGGTTCCACAAATCAACAACCCTGTTACTGAACCAGTATTTACCCAAGTCTTTCCTAAATCTAAACTTATCCAATTTATATCCATTGTTTCGTGTTCTGTCCTGTGTTGATACTTTTAATACCCTATTAATATCCCCCCGGTTATGTCCATTCATCCACTTGTAAACCTCTATCATGTCACCCCTAACTCTTCGCCTTTCCAGTGAATGCAACTTAAGCTTTGTTAATCTTTCTTCATATGAAAGATTTCTAATTTGGGGAATTAACTTAGTCATCCTACGCTGGACACGTTCAAGTGAATTTATATCCATTCTATAATATGGCGACCAAAACTGAACTGCATAATCTAAATGGGGCCTAACTAGAGCAAGATATAGCTTGAGAACCACACCAGGTGTCTTGTTACTAACGCTGCGATTAATAAATCCAAGTGTCCGATTTGCCTTATTACGAACATTTATGCATTGATCCTTTTGTTTTAAATTCTTACTAATCATAACTCCCAGATCCCTTTCGCAATCCGACTTCGCAATCACAACACCATCTAGCTCGTATCTTGTAACTCTATCATCATTACCTAACCTCAGAACTTTACATTTATCAGCATTAAACTGCATCTGCCAATCCTTTGACCATTTCAAAACCCTATCTAGATCAACTTGAAGTGATAGTGAGTCCTCCTCCGAATTAATTTCCCTACCGATTTTCGTATCATCGGCAAATTTGCAAATGTTGCTACTCAAACCTGAATCTAAATCATTTATATATATTATAAACAACAGAGGTCCCAGGACAGAGCCTTGAGGCACTCCACTTACAACATTTTCCCACTCTGACTTGATTCCATTTATACTAACTCTCTGTTTCCTTTGGTATAGCCATGCCCTAATCCAGCTTAATATAGCACCCCCAATACCATGAGACTCTATTTTTTTAATCAGTCTTTCATGTGGCACTGTATCAAAAGCTTTGCTAAAGTCAAGGTATACAACATCGCAATCCTTACCACTATCAACTGCCTCAACAATGCTAGAATAAAAAGATAACAAATTTGTTAAACATGAACGGCCATTTATAAAACCATGTTGCGACTCAATTATTAATTTATGTTTTTCAAGATGAAGACGAATTTTATTTGCTATTATAGATTCGAGTAACTTTCCCACAATAGACGTTAGGCTAATTGGTCGATAGTTAGACGCAAGTGATCTATCTCCTTTCTTAAAAACTGGTATCACATTAGCAACTTTCCAAAACTCTGGCACTCTGCCTGACTCTATTGATTTATTAAATATGGTTGACAGTGGGTCACAAAGCTCCTCTTTGCATTCTTTAAGCACCCTAGCAAACACTTCATCCGGCCCTGGGGATTTGTTTGGTTTGAGTTTTACTATTTGTTTAAGAACATCCTCCCTGGTAACTGCTAAACTCGTCAACCTGTCCTCGTCCCCACCCACATAGACTTGTTCGGCTGAAGGCATATTGTTAAGTTCTTCTTTAGTAAATACAGATACAAAATGGCTGGCCGTTTTTCTGGTTTTATAGTAAATCGTCAGTTTATCCTCTGATTCTTGTCTGTAGGGATAACGTTTCTATTAACAATATCTTTCAGGACCCTTTCCTCCGTTTTATGAGCTGTGGAAAAGAAGTTCCTGTAAAATAGTCTAATAGGGGGTATAGGTGTTGTGTTAGTTGTCTCTTCAGAGGTTGCATGGCTTTTCACTTTCCTTCTTATGATGTCTTCGATGAAACCATTGGAGAAGCCGTTATTGACTAGGACCTGCCTTACCCTACAGAGTTCTTCGTCGACTTGCTTCCATTCTGAGCTGTGGCTGAGAGCACGGTCGACGTATGCGTTAACAACACTCCTCTTGTACCTGTCGGGGCAGTCGCTGTTGGCATTTAGGCACATTCCTATGTTTGTTTCCTTAGTGTAGACTGCAGTGTGGAAACCTCCGCCCTTTTCCATGACTGTTACATCTAGAAAAGGCAGCTTCCCATCCTTTTCCGTCTCGTAAGTGAAACGCAGCACGGAACTCTGCTCAAATGCCTCCTTCAGCTCCTGCAGATGTCTGACATCAGGTACCTGTGTAAAAATGTCGTCAACATACCTGCAGTATATGGCCGGTTTCAAGTTCATGTCGACTAAGACTTTTTGCTCGACGGTACCCATGTAGAAGTTTGCAAACAGGACACCTAGGGGAGAACCCATGGCCACCCCATCTACTTGCTTATACATGTGCCCATCCGGGCTCAAGAAGGGTGCCTCTTTAGTACAAGCTTGGAGTAGTTTCCTCAGAATACTTTCTGGCATGTCAAGAGGAGTACAGGCTGGATCACGATACACTCTGTCGGCTATCATTCCGATTGTCTCGTCCACAGGTACGTTGGTAAACAGCGATTCTACGTCCAACGAGGCTCTTATCCCTGTGGCCCGTGTGCCCCGCAGTAAGTCCACAAATTCCTTTGGAGACTTCAGGCTGAAGCCGCAAGGAACATAAGGAGTCAGCAGGCCGTTGAGTCGCTTCGCCAGTCTGTACGTGGGTGTGGGTATCTGGCTAATGATTGGCCGAAATGGGTTTCCAGGCTTGTGCGTCTTGACATTTCCATACGCATATCCAGGTTTATATTCCCCAATGATCTTTGGCAGGTGGAGTCCGGATTTCTTGGCGTTCACAGTTTCGATCAGTTTGTTGACCTTTGCTTTTAATTCGGCTGTAGTGTCCTTCGTTACCCTTTGGAACTTAGTTTGGTCAGAGAGTATGATGTTCATTTTCGCCAGATATTCGTCTTTTTTAAGAATGACATATATTGGCGACTTGTCACCTCTCCTGACAACTATCTCCTTGTTCTCACGAAGGCTTTTAGCTGCCGCTTTAAGCTCGGGGGACAGTATGGTGCTTCTGTAGTTGCCTCGATTCTTTCCTCCTTCTGCAATAAGTTCTGCTTGTAAGGTATCTTTGGTAGTGACCTTCTTTTGTGTCTCGAGGTCGAATATGTCGTCCAACAGAATTTCCAACTCTACTTTCCGGGCCATTTCACTCGGTCTGGACATAACATGACAGTTTATGCCCAGATTTAGGAGAGTGACTTGGTCCTCAGTGAGGTTAATTCCTCACTATGACGAATATGTCGTCTGTTGGACGACATATTCGACCTCGAGACACAAAAGAAGGTCACTACCAAAGATACCTTACAAGCAGAACTTATTGCAGAAGGAGGAAAGAATCGAGGCAACTACAGAAGCACCATACTGTCCCCCGAGCTTAAAGCGGCAGCTAAAAGCCTTCGTGAGAACAAGGAGATAGTTGTCAGGAGAGGTGACAAGTCGCCAATATATGTCATTCTTAAAAAAGACGAATATCTGGCGAAAATGAACATCATACTCTCTGACCAAACTAAGTTCCAAAGGGTAACGAAGGACACTACAGCCGAATTAAAAGCAAAGGTCAACAAACTGATCGAAACTGTGAACGCCAAGAAATCCGGACTCCACCTGCCAAAGATCATTGGGGAATATAAACCTGGATATGCGTATGGAAATGTCAAGACGCACAAGCCTGGAAACCCATTTCGGCCAATCATTAGCCAGATACCCACACCCACGTACAGACTGGCGAAGCGACTCAACGGCCTGCTGACTCCTTATGTTCCTTGCGCCTTCAGCCTGACGTCTCCAAAGGAATTTGTGGACTTACTGCGGGGCACACGGGCCACAGGGATAAGAGCCTCGTTGGACGTAGAATCGCTGTTTACCAACGTACCTGTGGACAAGACAATCGGAATGATAGCCGACAGAGTGTATCGTGATCCAGCCTGTACTCCTCTTGACATGCCAGAAAGTATTCTGAGGAAACTACTCCAAGCTTGTACTAAAGAGGCACCCTTCTTGAGCCCGGATGGGCACATGTGTAAGCAAGTAGATGGGGTCGCCATGGGTTCTCCCCTAGGTGTCCTGTTTGCAAACTTCTACATGGGTACCGTCGAGCAAAAAGTCTTAGTCGACATGAACTTGAAACCGGCCATATACTGCAGGTATGTTGACGACATTTTTACACAGGTACCTGATGTCAGACATCTGCAGGAGCTGAAGGAGGCATTTGAGCAGAGTTCCGTGCTGCGTTTCACTTACGAGACGGAAAAGGATGGGAAGCTGCCTTTTCTAGATGTAACAGTCATGGAAAAGGGCGGAGGTTTCCACACTGCAGTCTACACTAAGGAAACAAACATAGGAATGTGCCTAAATGCCAACAGCGACTGCCCCGACAGATACAAGAGGAGTGTTATTAACGCATACGTCGACCGTGCTCTCAGCCACAGCTCAGAATGGAAGCAAGTCGACGAAGAACTCTGTAGGGTAAGGCAGGTCCTAGTCAATAACGGCTTCTCCAATGGTTTCATCGAAGACATAAGAAGGAAAGTGAAAAGCCATGCAACCTCTGAAGAGACAACTAACACAACACCTATACCCCCTATTAGACTATTTTACAGGAACTTCTTTTCCACAGCTCATAAAACGGAGGAAAGGGTCCTGAAAGATATTGTTAATAGAAACGTTATCCCTACAGACAAAAATCAGAGGATACAACTGACGATTTACTATAAAACCAGAAAAACGGCCAGCCTACTCATGAGAAACTCTCCAGACACAAAACAGAACGCTTTAAAAGAGACTAACGTCGTCTATGCCTTCAAATGCCCACTTGGGGACTGTAAGCTCCAAAAAACCCAGTATATAGGCAAGACAACAACATCTCTTTCTAGGCGTTTAACGATGCATAAGCAACAGGGCTCCATTAAGGAACATATAATCTCTTCCCATAACCAAACCATCGCCAGAGAAATCCTAGTAAACAACACAGAAATCATCGATAGATACAGCGATAGCAGGCGGCTTGACGTTTGCGAGGCACTACACATCAAGAAGTCAACACCAGCAATCAACAGCCAATTATTGCACAACTATATTCTACCCACCTCAAGACTCCGCTCCAATATAGAAGCATCAAGAAATATGGACCAATAGGCTTTCTACAAACACTTCTATTCAATACCCATTGTTTCTGTTCTGTCTTGTGTTGATACTTTTAATACCCTATTAATATCCCCTCCTGTTCTGTCTTGTGTTAATGCCACATCACCCTTCCCACCTCACTCAAATGTAGATATAATATCAGAGAGACGTAAGTTCTAATCAGTTGTGTATTTGTGAAGTCTTTGAAAATGTAATAAGTTTTACGAAACGCGCCCGTGTCGCGTCAGACTAGAAATAAAAATGAATTTTGGAGAAGTGATTTTTGATTTACCTCCAACAGTGAAGCGTAATGTACGAAAGATTGAGAAAATTCGTGTTAGAATTATTAATCTTACTTTTTCGGTCATATTTAATAATATATGTCTACAGGAAAGACTGCTACCAAAATATACTAATATATATATATATATATATATATATATATATATATATATATATATATATATATATATATATATATATATATATATATATATATACATATATATATATATATACATATAACCTAACCAACTCTACCTAATCTCACCTAACCTATCTTTATAGGTTAGGTTAGGTTAGGTAGCCGAAAAAGTTAGGTTAGGTTAGGTTAGGTAGGTTAGGTAGCCGAAAAACAATTAATTCAGGAAAACTTGGCTTATTAGGCAAATCGGGCCTTGCATAGTAGGCTGAGAAGTGCGTTCTGGCTACTAGGTACGACATATTATATATATATATATATATATATATATATATATATATATATATATATATATATATATATATATATATATATATATATATATATATATATATATATATAAACTGAAAACTCACACCCCAGAAGTGACTCGAACCCATACTGCCAGGAGCAACGCAACTGGTATGTACAGGGACGCCTTAATCCGCTTGACCATCACGACCGGACATAAGGAAGTGATAGCCGAAGCTATCTCACCTAACCTATCTTTATAGGTTAGGTTAGGTTAGGTAGCCGAAAAAGTTAGGTTAGGTTAGGTTAGGTTAGGTTAGGTAGGTTAGGTAGCCGAAAAACAATTAATTCAGGAAAACTTGGCTTATTATGTTCCCTGTTCATACCAGTTGCGTTGCTCCTGGCAGTATGGGTTCGAGTCACTTCTGGGGTGTGAGTTTTCAGTTGTATATAGTCCTGGGGACCATTCAGGCTTGTTTGCATTTGTGTTCCTCACGTGTGCCCCAATGAATGAGGTGATTTAATAAAATGCTATGCCCAAGATTACCATCCGAGTGCCGGCGGGGAAGTGGTTCAAATAGCTTCGGCTATCACTTCCTTATGTCCGGTCGTGATGGTCAAGCGGATTAAGGCGTCCCTGTACATACCAGTTGCGTTGCTCCTGGCAGTATGGGTTCGAGTCACTTCTGGGGTGTGAGTTTTCAGTTGTATATAGTCCTGGGGACCATTCAGGCTTGTTTGCATATATATATATATATATATATATATATATATATATATATATATATATATATATATATATATATATATATATATATATATATATGTTGTACCTAGTAGCCAGAACGTCGTACTCGGCCTACTATGCAAGGCCCGATTTGCCTAATAAGACAAGTTTTCCCGAATTAATATATTTTCTCTAATTGTTTTCTTATGAAATGATAAAGCTACCCATTTCTATATGTATGAGGTCAATTTTTTTTTATTGGAGCTAAAATTAACGCAGATATATGACCGTACCTAACCAACCCTACCTAACCTATCTTTATAGGTTAGGTTAGGTTAGGTACACTTCAACCTAGTACACTCTCAATTTCGATGTCATTAATCTGTGTTTCCTTGTTGGTTAACACTAAATCTAAAATATAATTTTCCCGCATTGGTTCCTTAATGTGTTGCGTAAGAAAGCTATCGTTAATTAATTCTATAAAATCTTCTGTTTCGTTATTCCTTGTTCTGTTAATCCAGTTTATTCCACTAAAGTTAAAGTCACCCATGACACGAATACTTTTAAACCTAGATGCTTTAGATTTTTCATCCCATAGATGCTTTGCTTTCATTCTGTCTAAATTTGGTGGCCTATATATATATATATATAGGCCACCAAATAACTTTTATTATAAGATTATTTACTTTTTCGTTTAATTCTTTCCAAATAGCTTCTGTGTTTGGCTTAGTTTGGATTCCCTCTTTGAGACTACATTTAAAATTATCCCTAACATATATGGCTACTCCCCCTCCTCGTCTAATATATCTATCTGTGTGAAATAGTTTAAATCCATTTATCTGATATTCAGCTAATAGTTCTCTATTTTCTACATTCATCCACGTTTCGATAAGTGTAACAATATCTATTTTTTCTGTGGAGACAAAAGCGTTTAATTCGTTTATTTTGTTACTTAGACTTCTACTGCACCCCATCCCGAGCGTAAATTTGGGGGAGCCGGTCTGCCGAGCGGACAGCACGCTGGACTTATGATCCTGTCGTCCCGGGTTCGATCCCGGGCGCCGGCGAGAAACAATGGGCAGAGTTTCTTTCACCCTATGCCCTTGTTACCTAGCAGTAAAATAGGTACCTGGGTGTTAGTTAGCTGTCGCGGGCTGCTTCCTGGGGGTGGAGGCCTGGTCGAGAACCGGGCCGCGGGGACAACAAAGCCCCGAAATCATCTCAAGATAACCTCAAGATATACATTTCATTTCTTTCATAGAAGTGTTCCCAGTTATCTACGAAAGATATTTCATTTGATTTGCAATATCTTTCCTGCCGGCAATAGACACCAATTGCCCTCAACAACCATTCATGTCAAACTCTCTTCCTTGGAAGATTGTCACATATGATCGGGATTCCTCCCTTGCTTCTAACTAATTCTAAGGCTGTTTTATACCTCTGAATCAGTTCCTCATTCCTAACTCGATCAACATCATTTCCTCCTGCGCTAATACAAATAATGGGATTATTCCTATTTCTAGCCATTATATCGTTCATATTGTTTATAATATCACAAATTTCAGCTCCCGGATAGCATATCCTTAACCTGTTCCCCTTATCTCTAGCACAAAACGTTCTATCCAAATACCTTATCTGGGAATCTCCCACAACCAAAATTCACTTAGGTGCCTCCTTTACTTTCTGAGAACTTTGAGGGGCCTGCGCTTCGTTGATTCCCTTTCGAATGAACTGCAAGCTCACCACAGCACTCGTCTTCCAACACGGCAAATGAATTTGAAGTCTTTAGGGCGTCTGTAGGCGGCATTGCCAAGGTCTTCTTAAGACCCCTGTCCTTTAAGACTTTCCCCGACGAGGTCTTTTTAATACTGGTCTCCTCCTTCGTTTCTTCTCGATTTTGTTTCAGCTGTCGTACCTCCTCCCGTAGGAACCCATCTCTGCTCTCAGAGCTCCAACTAGGTTCATCAGTTCCTTCACCACACCTTCCATTATTGCAATGATAATATTTCTAAAATCGGAGTTCTTGCTAACACACCCTCTCACTGTGACTGTCGACATGAGTTTACGATGCTCTGCTCTTACTTTTACGACATTAGTTACGAAAGTCTGCTCTCACACTTACGATAATAGTTATTCATATAATAAATTCAAAGGAAATTGTTATAGTGTCCTAACACTAAAAACATGATCAACAGGAAAATCAATTATAATAAACTTTCACATAACAAAACTAGTGTTTGCTGACCAACAGTTAAATCAGGTTATTGGTTGAGAGCAATAATGTATTAAAATGACCATATTGGTTGAGAGTAATAATGTATTACAATGACTATATCACATCTTGCTGTTCATTACAATTGTTGGTCTTACCCTCTTAATGGGTCTTCATGCCTTGGGTCGATGAAATCGACTATCTCTTCGGGATCAAATCCTTCCTCCAGTTTATTAATTGATGAAAATCTGAAAACCAAAAGAACAAAATATGTTGGAACGACAATTTCTTTCACACCAAACATTAAGATTTTTGCTGTTTAATTTCTTACAAGCAAAAGGGTTTTACATTACATAGAAATACATAAAGAAAAGATATTTAGGAATCTTATGAAAATATTTTCTTGCAAACACTGGACCGGAAGTTTTACAAAAATATCGATGAGGACTGTGGGGCAGGAGAATAGTTTCATTATGAACCTGGATATCTGTAGGAGGGTCATTCAATACAACTGGCAACAACTGTAGTTTTGGGAAGTTAAAATTAACAATTACAATTCGGCAGCCAAACAGGAAGACGATCAGACACTCGACATCTTTGCTGAGTGTGTGTGGTTAAGAACATGTACCACCAACACCAGAGCTGAAGTGTGATGCTGTAGAGTGAGTGTAACTACAGAGCAAATATTTATTGTCATGGCAGCTCAACTTACAGTCTGCCCACAATGGTCGCAACCCAACTTACCGTCTGCCAACAATCGTCGGACTTAAACTTACCGTCTGCCAACAATGGTCGCAACCCAACTTACCGTCTGCCAACAATCGTCGGACTTAAACTTACCGTCTGCCTACAATGGTCGGAGCCCAACTTACCGTCTGCCAACAATGGTCGCAACCTGTTACGGCCCTCTCGGGACGCAACGGGGTCCTTACTCTGATGTTGTTAGAGGAAGTTATATCCGACCCCAAGCCAGCAGTGGCTTTCAAGGGATGCGATCCGTGACGCAAGTAACTTAAAGGGAGTAGGGAAAGAAAGCTAAGAACTTAATATAATATAATGTCCGTCACCAATAAATAATATATAAAACGGTTACACAAAGGGGGGGGGTATTAACACTAGACAAGGGGATTAATCCACAAATTAGTCTTCTTCTGAAGACTCTGGAGCCAGAAGCTAGGTGCTGAGTCCGCGGTGCTTTCTTCGTGGCCTCACGACGTGTCCTCTGAGAATGCCGAGCCTACCCTGGCCACAGGTCAGCCAAAACACAGGTCCACTGAGGGCACCGTCGTGGAGGCCGTCAACCACACGTCCAGCTGGTCTGCTGGCAGGTACTGAGCCACCAAGGCTGGTACGGCCACTCCACGAACGATATAAGGGGTACGCCCTAGACAGGAGTCTCGTGTGATATCACAAATCACCCTCCTGTCCTCAATACCCCAGTGGATGATCGTCTCCAACAGTCGGTCCCGGGTAAATCCTTTCACTGCCACTCCACTGGCAGGCTAACACACTACAGTGTTCTTCCGGGGGGACGACGTCACAACAGCTGCAGCAAGGTTCAAGGTATGGAGACTGGCTGCCTCGGGTAGACTGACTCCACTTCCATCACAGTGGTCCCAGGTCGGCTCTGTAAGCAGACACGTCATCAATAACCGGGACACTAATACACCTCACTTACGGACTCGGGCACAAACACCTGACGTATCCAGTCCATAGATGGCGCTGTCGTCGGAGCACCACCTCACCAGAGGTCAGGAGCGGCGGTGTTGAGCGCTGAACCAGACTGGAAACTGGTCCTCGAGGCCAGTACACGCTGTCCTCACCCGGTGTCGTCGTTCGTTTGGCGGGGGTTTCGGGAGCTGACCCACAGATGGCGTAGTCGTTACTACTCCGTGCTCGGATGCTGGATCCGGGTTCGTAACACAACCCAACTTACCGTCTGCCAACAATCGTCGGACTTAAACTTACCGTCTGCCTACAATGGTCGGGGCCCAACTTACCGTCTGCCAACAATGGTCGGAACCCAACTTACCGTCTGCCAACAATGGTCGGAGCCCAACTTACCGTCTGCCAACAATGGTCGGAGCTCAACTTACCGTCTGCCAGTGATGGTCGGAGCCCAACTTACCGTCTGCCCACAATAGTGGCAGCACGCCTTACCGTCTGCCAATAATGGTCGGAGCTCAACTTACCGTCTGCCAACAATGGTGACAGCACTACTTACCGTCTGCCAACAATGGTGGCAGCACGACTTACCGTCTGCCAACAATGGTGGCAGCACTACTTACCGTCTGCCAACAATGGTGGCAGCACGACTTACCGTCTGCCAACAATGGTGGCAGCACGACTTACCGTCTGCCAACAATGGTAGCAGCACGACTTACCGTCTGCCAACAATGGTGGCAGCACGACTTACCGTCTGCCAACAATGGTGGCAGCACGACTTACCGTCTGCCAACAATGGTGGCAGCACGACTTACCGTCTGCCAACGATGTTCGGAACTCAACTTACCGTCTGCCAACAATGGTCCGACCCCAACTTACCATCTGTCAACAATACTTATCTAATCTTGAGTTGATTTCGGGGCTTAACGTGCCCGCGGCCCGGTCCTCGACCAGTCCTCCTTTTGTTACACTCCCCCCACCCCCCAGGAAGCAGCCCGTAGCAGCTGTCTAACTCTCAAGAACCTATTTGCTGCTAGGTAACAAGGGCATCAGGGTGAAAGAAACATTCTGCCCATTTGTCTCCGCCTCCACCGGGAATCGAAACCGGAACCTCAGAACTACGAATCCGAAGAGCTGTCCACTCAGTTGTCAGGAGCCCTACAATGGTTGGAGCCCAGCTTACCGTCTGCCAACCATGGTCGAAGCCCAACTTACCGTCTGCCAACAATGGTTAGAGCCAAATTTACCATTTGCCAAAAATGGTCGGAGTCCAACTTACCATCTACCAACAAGGGTCCGACCTCCCCAACTTACCATCTGTAATCAATGGTTGGAGCCCAGCTTACCGTCTCCCCACAATGGTTGGGGATCAACTTACTATCTGCCAACAATGGTCGAAGCCCAACTTATCGACTGCCGACAATGGTGGTAGCACAACTTAGTGTCAACAATAGTGGCAGAACAACTTACAGTGTCAACAATAATGGCAGCCCAACCTACAATCTGCCAACAATGGTCGAAGCCCAATTTACCGTCTGCCAACAATGGTGGCAAAACAACTTACAGTGTCAACAATGGTGGCAGAACAACTTACAGTGTCAACAATGGTGGCAGCCCAACCTACAGTCTGCCAATAATGGAGGCAGCACAACTTACCGTCTGCCAATGTGGGCAAAAGCCATGGACCGAACAGTCTTTACTGTAACATTGATGGGGAATGTTTGTGAACATTGTTCCTGGAGTGACTCTGAGGGGACGAGCAGGAGAAACTTGGTGTGTGGTCGCTCCTGGCAGAACCGGCGCAAGGTTGTAGTCTTGCCCGTTCCTGCAAAGGCGTTAATCTTCACGACCTGGAAATAATTATATCATTCACAAGCTGGACAACCAATTATATTATCATTCACAACCTAGATAGCTATTATAACATCATTCACAACCTTGACAACTATTATAAAATCTTTCACAACCTGGATAACTATTAAAACCTCGTTCATAACCTTGAAAGTTATGACAAGACAAGAATTATAACCATCATTCTCAGCCTGGATAACAATTATAGTATCGGTCACAACAAAGAAAATATTTATAACATCATCCACAAATAAGATAGCAATTATAACATAGTTCAGTCTGTAAAATAAGATTTACATCAGCCACAACAGGACAAAAATTACAAAATAATTCACAACAATGATAATAATTATATAATCATTCACATGCAGGCGATGAGTCACAATAACGTGGCTAAAGTATGATGACCAGACCACACACTTGAATGTGAAGGGACGACGACGTTTCGGTCCGTCCTGGACCATTCTCAAGTCAGTTGTGATGAGGAAGATTGATTGATTGCTCTCTGACTCTCGAACTTATGCTCCTCTGACTTCTAACCCTTTGGATCGCCTCAAAACTTCCTTTAACCGCAAACTAAGACACCTCTCTAGTTTTTGTCCTCCTGACTTTGATCTCATTAAACGTTTCCGTGTCATCTGCCCTTCTCTTCCTAATTTCTATGGTCTTCCTAAGACTCATAAACCTGGTGTTCCTCTTCGTCCTATCATTTCTTCACGGGGCTCTGTCAGCTATCCTCTTGCCTCCTGGCTCGCTAAAACCCTGACGCCTTACCTTGGCACTTTTTCCCCTGCCCACCTTCGTCATTCTCAGGACTTCATAGAAAGACTGCGCCTGCAACCCTCTTGTAAGATGCTTAGTCTTGATGTCGACTCTCTGTTTACTAATGTTCTGCTCGATGACGTTCTCTCTTTCCTTCGACAGAAAGCGTCTGAGGGCCTTCTTCCTCTCCCGCTTCCCACTGACGTTTTCCTCGACCTCATTAGACTCTGTGTTGACTCTAACTCTTTCTCTTTCAACGGTAAATATTACACTCAAACTTTCGGTGTCGCTATGGGTTCCCCTCTCTCCCCTGTTCTTGCTAATTTCTACATGGAATACTTCGAAACTGTTCTTCTTCCTTCTATTGATACTCGTCCCTCTCTCTGGCTTCGCTAGGTTGATGACATTTTTGCTTCATGGCCTCATGACCTTAGTCTTTTCCAGCCTTTCCTCTCCTCTCTTAACAATCTGGCTCCTTCTATTCATTTCAAAGTTGAGTGGGAATCTAATTCTCTCCTTCCTTTTCTTGACGTTCACGTTCACAGCTGTGTCCGGGTTCTCTTTCTCTGTCTACCGCAAACCCATGCACAGTGGCATGTACATTCACTTCTTTTCCTACCATCCTCCTTCTGTTAAGAAAAGTGTCCTCGTCTCTCTCTTCCTCCGCGCTCTACGCATCAGCGACCCTCAGTTTCTTGATTCTGAAATTGTCTTTATCTACAAATCATTCTCTCGCCTTGGTTACCCTTTGCATTTCATCTACTGTGCCTACTCTCAAGCTAAACGAAATTTCTTTCATCCTAAACCTACTTCCACCACTAGTAGCACTGTACTATGCCTTCCCTTCATATCTGAACTCAAAACTTTTACCAATACCTTTCGTCCTCTTGACATTAAACTCGCCTTTCGACAAACTAACACACTTCGTAGCAATCTAGTTCACACTGCTCCTCCTGCTTCTAATGCTGCTGGTGTCTACTCTATTTCCTGTTCGTCTTGTCCTCTCCAATACTTTGGCGAAACTGGCGTACACTGAATGACAGACTTAAAGAACACAAGAGAAGTGTTAAGTCTGCAGACACAAACAATGCTCTCTTCTGCCATGTGAGGGATTCTAATCATCCCATTGATTGGTCTTCCTTCAAAATAATCTTTCCTGCCTCTACTCTACACAGACGCCGTCTTGTTGAATCGGCTTTAATACACAATGTACCCAATATGAACTTGAGTCCTGGCTTTGTTGCTGTGGACTCTTCCCTTTCACAGTATATAAGAACATAAGAACATAAGAACAAAGGCAACTGCAGAAGGCCTATTGGCCCATACGAGGCAGCTCCTATTTATAACCCCCCAATCCCACTCATATACATGTCCATCCCATGCTTGAAACAATCGAGGGACCCCACCTCCACAATGTTACGCGGCAATTGGTTCCACAAATCAACAACCCTGTTACTGAACCAGTATTTACCCAAGTCTTTCCTAAATCTAAACTTATCCAATTTATACCCATTGTTTCGTGTCCTGTCTTGTGTTGATACTTTTAATACCATATTAATATCCCCTTTGTTATGTCCATTCACCCACTTGTAAACCTCTATTATGTCACCCCTAACTCTTCGCCTTTCCAGTGAATGCAACTTAAGCTTTGTTAATCTTTCTTCATATGAAAGATTTCTAATTTGGGGAATTAACTTAGTCATCCTACGCTGGACACGTTCAAGTGAATTTATATCCATTCTATAATATGGCGACCAAAACTGAACTGCATAATCTAAATGGGGCCTAACTAGAGCAAGATATAGCTTGAGAACCACACCAGGTGTCTTGTTACTAACGCTGCGATTAATAAATCCAAGTGTCCGATTTGCCTTATTACGAACATTTATGCATTGATCCTTTTGTTTTGAATTCTTACTAATCATAACTCCCAGATCCCTTTCGCAATTCGACTTCGCAATCTCAACACCATCTAGCTCGTATCTTGTAACCCTATCATCATTACCTAACCTCAGAACTTTACATTTATCAGAATTAAACTGCATCTGCCAATCCTTCAACCATTTCAAAACCCTATCTAGATCAACTTGAAGTGATAGTGAGTCCTCCTCCGAATTAATTTCCTTAGCGATTTTCGTATCATCGGCAAATTTGCAAATGTTGCTACTCAAACCTGAATCTAAATCATTTATATATATTATAAACAACAGAGGGCCCAGGACAGAGCCCTGAGGCACCCCACTTACAACATTTTCCCACTCTGACTTGACTCCATTTATACTAGCTCTGTTTCAAATACTCTAATCTTTCTAACATACGTGACCTTACATAAGCTTACCCTTTCCATTTACCTTTCTTTCTCTTTTCTCTTTTTTTCTGTTCATTGTCTTCTCCTACGTCCCCTCACTTTTCTCTTCTCATAATTTTCTCCTTCTCTTTCGGTGGTTATAATAGGAACTGCCTCGTATGGGCCAATAGGCCCTCTGCAGTTCCTACTACTAGCCCCTCTACTACACCTTACGTTGCTCCTCATCTCTCGTGCCTATTTATTGCATGTCTCTACTTCCTCATTTGGGTTTGGAGAGTGAGTTGAGGTAGGGGGAAGATTTAGGACTAAGGAAGTTTAGATTGTGAACAGATTAGGACAGACAATTCGGTCAGAATGTTGAGTTACTTATTTGATTTTTTTTTAATTTAACACGTAGAAACGTTACTTACATGACTGGCAGTAAATAGACATATATTCTGAAATAACTTACATGACTGGCTTCTATTTTGTGGTTGATTATTCTTAGTTGTTCATGAGTAAGATGAAGAGTCTCGCTTTGGATGACTTTCTTTGTTGTCTGATGACCCACAGACACCTGCTGGTGTAGTTGACGCACAGACACCTGCTGGAGTTGACCCACAGACACCTGCTGGAGCTGTTGAACCACAGACACCTGCTGATGCAGTTGACCCACAGACACCTGCTGGAGCTGTTGACCCACAGACAACTGCTGGAGTTGTTGATCCACAGACACCTGCTGGAGTTGTTGACCCACAGACACCTGCTGGAGCTGTTGACCCACAGACACCTGCTGGAGCTGTTGACCCACAGACACCTGCTGATGCAGTTGACCCACAGACACCTGCTGGAGCTGTTGACCCACAGACAACTGCTGGAGTTGTTGATCCACAGACAACTGCTGGAGTTGTTGATCCACAGACAACTGCTGGAGTTGTTGATCCACAGACAACTGCTGGAGTTGTTGATCCACAGACACCTGCTGGAGATCGTTGGGATGATATGTTCCTGCAGTTCTCCATTTGTTCTCATACAGTTTCAGTGTATAATACACCAGATAGTGGTACCTGTAAGGTTATCATAGAGGTAGATTGGATAATACACTATATGGTGGTACCTGTAATATTATCATATACGTAGATTGTAATCACCTAGTTGTGTTTGCAGGGGTTGAGCTCTGATCTTTCGGCCCGCCTCTCAACTGTCAATTAATCAAGTGTTGCTAACTACTCACTACTTTTTTTTCTGGGGGTGTCACACACTCCATGAAGCAGCCGTAGCAACTGTCTAACTCCCAGATACCTATTTACTGCTATTTAACAGGCGCATCAGGGTGAAGGAAACTCTGCCCCATTTGTTTTTCCGGCTGTGCCGGGGGAATGAACCCCGGTCCCTAGGACCACAAGTCTAGAGCGCTGTCCACTCAGCCACCACCCAATGAATGTTGTCATTCTGGATGGGTGTTGTGTATAATACAATATCTGGTGTATTGTATAATATATCAGATGGTATTACATGTAATATTATCATAATTAAATAATTATTTTTGCCGGGGCACAGGCAGCCAATTTATACATACAGTACATGTTAGGCATATAATGAACCGCGAAGTTATACAACTGTATACAGTCTGACTATCCTGTGTCTCCATATGATTCAACTGAATAAAGACTGACTACTGGGACTCGTCACTTGATACGACTGTATAGATTGACCACTGTAACTCTCCATTTGATATATCTGTATAGGGTGACAACTATGACTCTCCCCATGATACAACTGTATACAGACTGATCTGGGTGACTATTCACTTGATACAACTGTCTCCATTCTGACGTTTGTTGTACCCTGCTTGTTTTAGCTATTTTCAGATAGATCCGGCTGACACAACATTTGTTACAACTGCCATTAATCTCCTCTGTGAGACTACTCAGAGTGACCCCTGCCACAATCCACGTGGCCCAATTGTACCCTGTGGTACAATATTTGTTATAACTGCTTGTAGTTATAAGAATGTGGCTTCTTACTTCTTACAACTCTTCCTGGACTGAAGTGTCACTCCACATGTTATAATTGTCCTCAGCTATTCCCTTGTGACACTGCACTTGTTACAGTTATACTCAGACTAACTGCTACGACACTTTGCTCGTCTGCCAAACTGATGCCTATTTATTATAAGTGTTAAGTGTTCTGAGACTGAAATGTGGCTATCAGCTTGTTATAACTGTCTACGGGCTGACCCCTGTGGCACTACATTAGTACATGTGTCCTCTAGCTGACCTGCGACACTTGTTACAACTGTCTCCTGACTGATCTGCTGCATATAAATTATTGCACTTCTCTCCACACCGGCCTATGTTGCACTGCACATGTTTAAACCTTTCTAAGGAGTTACCAAGGTTACACTTCACATGATACAGCTGTTGTCTTATTATGAATGTCCCAAGAAATTTTCTTTTGACACACCGCTTGTTACATCTGTACCCAGAATAAAAGTGACTTATTAGTTGTACCGAGACTGACCACTCTGCCCTTACACTTGTTACAACTTTTCTCAGACATACCCGTCATTACTGCCACTTGGTCCATGTGTCCCTACACCGACCCCAGTTGGGACTCACATGGCAGTACTGACCTCAGTAGAATAACTTGCTCCAGGTGTCCCAAGAAAGACCCCTGAGATGCTCTTCATGTTACAGCTCTCTACTGTTACATCTGTTCCAGACTGACCGCTGTCACACTCAACCTGATAAACAGTCTTCAGAGTAGCTCCTGTGCCTGACAAACTTGACTGAGTTGTATTACAAGATTCTAAAATAAGACTGGAAAAAATAAGCCTTGTAGATTGAATTTTCCTAGATTGCCAAAAATCATTTTTTATTTTTTCTCGTTAGGTGACAAGTCGGTATCTACACCATAATGGTAAGACAACTACAGGAATCTGAAAAAGAATAATAATTGGGAAATGTGATAGGATATAATTCCAACATTAACATCAGAAGCACACATAAACAGAATAAAATCAACAGCTTACGTTCCATATCAGGAATCAGGAATCTTTCAAGACAATCTTTAGTCTTTGTTAGACCAATACTGTAATAAACACTATCAACCTGGAATCAGCACCTTATGAAACAAAACAAACAAAATTAAAATTGTATGAAGGTTTGCAAGAAAATTTGTGCCAGAGATTAGAGGGTTAAGCAATGAGGATAGGTTAATGGAAATGGACCTCACAACGCTAGAGGAGAAACAGTGGATATGATCATAGCATATAATAGAGCATACTTGGAGCATTCTCAGAAGGAAAGCAGACAAGGGGGGACAAGGAAAGCCTTTTCAACTGAGAGAAAGTATGATTAGAGGACACACGTAGAAGCTGGAAATTTAAAAAAATATTTTGCATTTGCACACTTCATATATCAAATATATACAGACTTTGCAAAGGCAATCGATAAATGTGACAATGGAGTGATAGTCCATAAAATTAAATCAATAGGAATAACGGGTAAAGTTGGGTACTGGATTTTCAACTTTCTGTCAAATAGAATGCAGAGAGTGACGGTTATTCAAATAATATCAATCGCAAGTATAGTGAAAGCTCTTTACCCTAGGGCACAGTCCTTGCACCGCTGCTCTTTCTCATGCTTATCTCTGATATAGACAAAAATACTAGTCACAGATTCGTGTCATTCTTTGCAGAATATATAAAAATCAGCATGAAAATGTCCTCCGTAGAAGATACTAAAAAACTTCAGGCAGATATTAATAAAGTCTTCGATTAGCCAACTAAAAATAACATGATGTTTAGTGGTGACAAGTTCCAGGTACTTAGGTATGGTGGAAACGAGGAACTGAAACGAAACACAGGGTACAAGACACAATTAGACCTACTCATTGAAGGAAAGCAATATGTAAAAGATCTGAGAATTTTGATGTCTGACGACCTGAAATTTAGTGAACATTACCGAGCAAATATAGCGGCGGCCAAGAAAATGATAGGATGGATTATGAGAACGTTCAAATCCAGAGACACCTCAGAAATGCTAATACTATTTAAATCACTGGTGCTGTCCCGTCTTGAGTATTCCTCGGTACTCACATGCTCTTTCAGAGCGGGAGAGATTTCTGAATTAAAGGGACTAAAGAGAACATATACCGGACCCATAGAAACGATAAAGCATCTAAATTTATGGGACCGTCTCAAAGCTCTCAAAATGTACTCTTTGGAAATGAGACGAGAAAGGTATCAGATAATATATACATGGAAGATACTTGAAGGTCAGGTCCCAAATTTGCATGGCAGAATAACAACATACTGGAGCGAAAGACACGGAAAGAAATGCAGGATAGAACCAATGAAGAGTAGAGGTGCCAGGGGGCACAATCAGAGAATACTGTCTGAACATCAGAGGTCCCCAGCTGTTCAACACCCTCCCAGCAAGCATTAGAAATATTGCTGGAACAAAAATGGATGTATTCAACATGGCACTTAGATAAGTTCTTGCAAGAAATGCCTGACCAACCAGGCTGTAGTGGATATGTGGGCCTGTTGGACCTCTCCAAGCAACAGCCTATTGGACCAAATTATCACAAGTCGAGCCTGAGTTCAGGCCGGGCTCGGGGAGTAGAAGATCTCCCAGAACCCTCTCCAAGTATGCTCTAGGTATGCAAATGTGTCGATTAAATATAAGTATATTCATACTCGTATCTTGTGGGGGGGGGGGGTAACAAGTAGAACGCGTTATAAGAAGTTGCCGAAGCCACCTATATTAACAATTTTATGGCTAGTTTCGAAATAGAATTCAAGCGTCATAATAAATAAATTATAACGCAACCGGTAAAACAAGGACATTAGGCGAGGCGCTAAGAACTAGAGCTCAGTTCCACCGTAGTCACTGACTGGGAAGTAGTGATAGGTAAGCCCTTCAATTGCTGCAACTTTCCTCAGATTATCCTTCGAGACACTAGTTGTTACCTGCCCGTTCTCCTGAGTTGCTCAACGGACAAAATATGGAATCCGTTGAGAAAATCCACAAAGAAAACATGGATGTTTGTGAGAAGCAACTTTTCATAGTACTCCATATTTTGTGGGTTAGAGATCATAGCATACACAATGCTGTGTATTATTTGAGAGGACAGACTGTTGTTACAGGTGTTCCTGCTACACTTCACTTGGTACATCGCACTTACCCAGACATACCCATAACCAGTTGGAACGTAGGTTAATATGACACTACACATGGTACGTCAGGTCACTGTGACACTACACACATGGTACATCAGGTCACTGTGACATTACACATAGTACGTCAAGTCATTGTGACACCACGCATGGTTCGTAGCGTCACTATGAAACTACACTTGGTTGGTCAGGACACTGTGACAATACATATGATACGTCAGGTCACTATGACACTACAGTTGGTACATCAGGTCATTGTGACAATACACATGGTACATCAGGTCACTATGACATTACACTTGGTTGGTCAAGACACTGACTCTAAACTTGGTACATCAGGTCACTGTGACACTAATGTTGTTACGACAGGTCACTGTTACACTGTAAATGGTACATCAGGTCACTATGACACTGCACATGGTTCGTCAGGTCACCGTGACACTACTTATAGTACGTCAGGTCAATGTGACCCAACGCATGGTATGTCACATCACTGTGACACTACACATGGTATGTCACATCACTGTGACAATACAGTGTCACGCCAGGTCAACAAGGCACTTAGATAAGTTCTTTTTAATGTGTGACAATACACATGGTACGTCTGGTCATTGTGACACTACACATGGTACATCAGGTCTCTGTGATATTACACATGGTACGTCAGGAAACTGTGACGCTACACTTGGTACGTCAGGAAACTGTGACGCTACACTTGGTACGTCAGGTCCCTATAACACAACACATGATACATCAGGTCACTCTGACACTACAATTCCTACATCATGTCACTGAAACACGACACATGGTACGTCAGTTCACTGTGACACTACATATGGTACTTCAGGTCACTGTGACACTATTAATGGTACGTCATGTCACTGTAATACTACACATGGTACATTAGATCACTATGACCCTACACATGGTACATCAGGTCACTATGACCCTACAAATGGTACATAAGGTCACTGTGACACTACATTTGGTTCATCAGATCACTGTGACCCTACACATGGTACATCAGGTCACTGTGACCCTACACATGGTACATAAGGTCACTGTAACACTACATTTGGTTCATCATGTCACTGTGACACTACACTTGGTACATCAGTTCACTGTGAAACTACAGTTGGTACATCAGATCATTGTGATACTACACAATGGTTCGTCTGGTCACTGTGACACTACACATGGTTCGTCTGGTCACTGTGACACTACACATGGTTCGTCTGGTCACTGTGACACTACAGTTGTTACGTCATGTCACTGTGACACTACAGTTGTTACGTCATGTCACTGTGACACTACAGTTGTTACGTAAAGTCACTGTGACACTACACTTGGTTCATCAGGTCATTGTGACACTACACATGGTACATCAGGTCATTGTGACACTACACTTGGTACATCAGGTCATTGTGACACTACACATGGTACATCAGTTCACTGTGACACTACACATGGTACATCAGGTCATTGTGACACTACACATGATTCGTCAGGTCACTGTGACACTACACTTGGTACATCAGTTCACTGTGACAATACAGTTGGTACGTCACGTCATTGTGACACTACACATGGTACATCGGGTCACTGTGAATCTGTACATGGTACAGATTCACTGTGGCACTACACATGTGCTAAAGGACACTGTGACACTAAACTTGGTACATCAGGTCACTGTGACACTACACATGGTACGTCAGGTCACTGTGACACTACACATGGTAAGTCACTGTGACACTACACTTGGTTCATCAGGTCACTGTGACACTACACATGGTACATCAGGTCATTGTGACACTACACTTGGTTCGTTAACCCACACGT
The DNA here is from genome assembly GCF_040958095.1 of Procambarus clarkii. Lineage (NCBI taxonomy): Eukaryota > Metazoa > Arthropoda > Malacostraca > Decapoda > Cambaridae > Procambarus > Procambarus clarkii. The sequence continues at coordinate 23,284,294 of NC_091175.1, forward strand.
CTGTCAACATCTTGCTATTATGCCCTGGTAGCTGCCATGAACAGTTGTGCACTTTTATTTCAAGTTCACAAAATTGATACGATACCATATGTGCCTGCTGGGTGGGGTACCCAGCGGTGCCCGTGTCGTTCCGGTGGTTAAATGGAGCTGGTGCTTTAGTCTACTTGGTATTTGAATTGCCCCCTTGTTTGAGTTAAACCGGTGCCCTGATCAACCCAGTGCCCAGATCAACCCAGTGCCCAGGTCAACCAAGTCCCCAGATCAACCCAGTGACCACATCAACCCAGTGGCCAGATCAACCCAGTCCCCAGATCAACGCAGTGCCCAGATCAACCCAGTGACCACATCAACCCAGTGGCCAGATCATCCTAATGCACACATCAACCCAGTGCCCTGATCAACCCAGTGCCCAGATCAACCTAGTGCTCAGATCAACCCAGTGCCCAGGTCAACCAAGTCCCCAGATCAACCCAGTGACCACATCAACCCAGTGGCCAGATCAACCCAGTCCCCAGATCAACGCAGTGCCCAGATCAACCCAGTGACCACATCAACCCAGTGGCCAGATCATCCTAATGCACACATCAACCCAGTGCCCTTATAAACCCAGTGTCCAGATCAACCCAGCCCTTGGACCTACCCATTGCCCAGATGAACCCAGTGCCAAAATTAATCTGGTTCCCGGATTGACCAAGTGCTTGATACGACTAGCATCATTCCACTACCAAACTTAGAAATAACGATAAAAACTTGAAAGGCTTCCCACCTAAAGTCAACAAAACCTAGAAACATGGCTGGGACTAGAAAATATTCTGTTGCCTCAGCAACATGTCTACCTTCAAACTATTGCAAGTAGAATACATATTTTGTCTATTTCCCTGACATCAGTACATAAATCTTTATGATACAGAAAGGGAAAAATAATTATCCCGAATTCTCCTTTAACCTTCTCCATGCGGTGCCAAGCTCACCACCAACGTTATGGGGGTCACCAACAACTTAACATGGGTCGCCCTGGGTGCCGGCATTCTTTTAATGGAATCAATAGATATCTTATCCCGTCCATGATGGTCACCTAACCCTCAGCTATCACTCCACAAGTTAGGTTAGGCTGGGACTCCGACATTGGAGAGACATTTTGCTCTTATTGATTGATTCCAAGGAAATCTAGAGGGGTGAAATTCTCGGAACTCAATTTGTTCCCTTCTACCAAGTTCATCGGGATGGCCATGGGATCCGATACTCATTAAGGAAGCAAAGGAGCAAACCACATTAATTCCATTTAATGCTTCTTTTATGTTATCTAGGTGTGATTATGATTCGTCACGTTTGTGATGATATATATATAACTTTTATTGTGAAACTTATCACCGCAAGAAAGACCCCGAACATAATTATAATAAAGAGTTAACTAACCTTGTTGGAAGACAGAAGTATTGTGTGCAGTAAAATAGAAAGGAGGCCAAGCAGTAGAAGGCCTCGGTGACAGCAGCAGCCGTGAGGGGAGAGGCTGGATGAAGCAGCAGGTGGACCACCCCCTCCACGTCCCACACGTCCTCCGACACTGCAAATATCAAGTCATTACTAATACACGTCTCTCCAATTATTATTCTCGGTATGTGAATTAAGGAATATAGACCGTCGTCGATAATCAATAAAATTGTCTCCTGCAACATACGTATAGTTGTTTTTTACAGTAAGAGCGAGTGAACAGCCTGGCTGTGGGAGGCCCAAGAATATCTAAAAACACATGTCAAATGAATAATCGTCCCATACCAGGCAGTTCCTATTTATACTTAACCAAATTCAGTTCTATATATCCAATCATTATTTAAAAGGATCCCACGTATAATGTGTTAACCAAAAATTTGTTCCATAAATCACCAGCATAGAAAACAAACTTGTATATACTCAGGACTCTTGTGAACCTTAACTTATCCCGTCTCTTCTGTATTGTATTTTGTGTTGATATATTTAGCGTTATACTTTATTGAGTATACCCAGACACTTGGACTGGTGAGTAGGACAATGACTTTGCTTCCAACAGGTCGCGTCCGGTCCTTAGTGGTCAATGAGGATGGCACCGTTCTTTCCCTCAGTTATATCCCAGCTCCTTGTCCTCATAGCCCTTCTAACATCTGTTTAGTCGTACTGGCTTAACGCTCTCTCCTGTTAATTACCTTATCTTACACCAGTGAGTGTGTTCCCTACACCTTGCATCAGTGTATGTTACCATGCACCTTGCGTCAGTGTGTATGTTCCCTACACCTTGCATCAGTGTATGTTACCATGCACCTTGCGTCAGTGTGTATGTTCCATGCACCTTGCATCAGTGTCAGATCCCTGTACCTTGCGTCAGTGCCAGATCCCTGTACCTTGCATCAGTGTCAGATCCCTGTACCTTGCGTCAGTGTGTGTCCCTTCCACCTATGCATCAGTGTTTGATTCCTGCACCTTACGTCAGTGTGTATGTTCCCTGTTCATGACGTCAATGTGTGGGTTCCCTGCACCTTTGATAAATGTGTGGGTTCCCTGCACCTTTGATAAATGTGTGGGTTCCCTGCACCGTGAATCGATATGTGGGTTCCCTGCACCGTGAATCGATACGTGGGTTCCCTGCACCGTGAATCGATATGTGGGTTCCCTGCACCTTGAATCGATATGTGGGTTCCCTGCACCTTTGGTAAATGTGTGGGTTCCCCTGCACCTTATGACAAAGTGATGGTTCCCTGTACCTTATGACAATGCGTGGGTTCCCTGCATCTTATGACAAGGTATGGGTTCTCTGCGCTTTATAACATTGTGATGGTTCCCTGCACCTTCTGACAATGTGATGGTTCCCTGCACCTTATGGCAATGTATGGGTTCCCTGCACCTTATGACAATGTATGGGTTCCCTGCACCTTATGACAATGTGTGGGTTCCCTGCCGCTTAGCACAATGTGTGGGTTCCCTGCCGCTTAGCACAATGTGTGGGTTCCCTGCCGCTTAGCACAATGTGTGGGTTCCCTGTCGCTTAGCACAATGTGTGGGATCCCTACACATTATGACAATGTGTGGGTTCCCTGCACCTTATGACAAAGTGAGGGTTCCCTGTACATTTTGACAATGTATGGGTTATCTTGAGATGATTTTGGGACTTTTTAGTGTCCCCGCGGCCCAGTCCTCGACCAGGCCTCCATCCCCAGGAAGCAGCCCGTGACAGCTGACTAACACCCAGGTAAATATTTTACTGCTAGGTAACAGGGGCATAGGGTGAAAGAAACTTTGCCCATTGTTTCTCGCCGGTGCCTGGGTTCGAACCCAGGACCACAGGATCACAAGTCCAGCGTGCTGTCCACTCGGCCGACCGGCTCCTGCACATTATGACAATGTGTGGGTACCCTGCTGCTTATGACAATGTACGGGTTCTCTGCACCTTATGATAATGTGTGGGTTCCCTGCACTTTATGACAAAGTACGGGTTCCCTGCACCTTATGACAATGTGATGGTTCCTTGCACCTTTTGACAATGTATGGGGTTCCCTGCACTTTATGACAATGTGTGAGTTAGGAACATAAGAACAAAGGCAACTACAGAAGGCCCATTGGCCCATACGAGGCAGCTTCAATCTATAACCACCAAATCCCACTCATATACATGTCCAACCCGCGCTTGAAACAATCTAGGGACCCCACCTCCACAACGTTAAGCGGTAATTGCTTCCACAAATCAACAACCCTGTTACCGAATCAGTATTTACCCAAGTCTTTCAAGTTTACCCAAGTCTTTTGCCAGAGATAGGGGGAACAGATTAAGGGTTTGCTATCCGGGAGCTGGAATTGGTGATATTGTTGGAAACATGAATGATATTATGACAGGAAATGGAAACAAACCCATTATTTGTATTAGTGCAGGGGGTAATGATGTTGGGCGAGTTAGGAGTGAGGAACTAATACAGAGATTCAGGACAGCCATTGAATTAGTTAGGAGCAAGGGAGGAATCCCGATCAAATGTGGCATTCTTCCAAGAAAGGGAGTGGGAAATGAATGGATGTCGAGGGCAATTGCCGGCTGGAAAGATATTGCAAATCAAAGGCAATATCTTTCATAGACAACTGGGAACACTTCTACGGAAGAAATAAAATGTATGCTCGAGATGGGGTGCATCTATCGAGAGCTGGGGTTGTTGCTGTTGCGAACTCGTTGGAAGAAGTGGTTAGAGGTGTTTGTTTGGGTTTAAACTGTTAGTAGATAGAGGTATGGGAATTGATTTGGAGGAAGGGGATAATAAAAGTATGTGTTTGTGGGAGAAAGGAATTGGCAAAATGATCAGGGAAAGAGAAGGGCCTCAAAATAACAATTCACTTAGGGTATATTACACTAACAGTAGAAGTCTAAGAAATAAAATTAACGAATTAAATGCTCTTGTCTGCACAGAAAAAATAGATATTATTGCACTTACCGAAACGTGGATGAATGTAGAAAATAGAGAACTATTAGCTGAATATCAAATAAATGGATTTAAACTATTTTAAACTATTTCACACAGATATATTAGACGAGGAGGGGGAGTAGCCATATATTTTAGGGACAATTTGAAATGTAGTCTCAAAGAGGGAGTCAAAACTGAGCCACACACAGAAACTATTTGGATAGAATTAAACGAAAAAGCAAATAATATTGTAATAGGAGTTATATATAGGCCACCAAATTTAGACAGAATGGAAGCAAAGCATCTATGGGATGAAATATCTAGAGCATCTAGATCTAACAGTATTTACGTCATTGTGACTTTAATTTTAGTGGAATAAACTGGTTGAACAAAACAGGGAATAGTGAAGCAGAAGATTTTCTAGAATTAATTGACGATTGCTTTCTTACGCAACACATTAAGGAACCAACACGGGAAAATAATATTTTAGATTTAGTGTTAAATAACAGGGAAACACAAATTAATGACATCGAAATAGGGAGTGAGCTAGGGAACAGTGATTACAAAGAAATCAGATTTAGCATAGAATGGAATAGACCTGTAGGAGAAAATTCTGTAAAAGTGCCAGATTTTCGAAAAGCTGATTTTAATAGCCTTAGAAATTTTTTGGGTCAAATTGATTGGAAAGTCTTGGGTATGGGGTGGGGGCCGGTCTTGGACCGAGACATGACCCCAGCGATAAGTGACGTAAATGAGGATTTCGATGTGGATTCAATATATAACTTATTTAAGAATATTCTAAACAAAGCACAGGAACGTAGTATACCATACAAATTGAATAGATCGAATACTAATGACCCAAAGTGGATAACAAAGAATTTGAAGAACCTCATAGGTAAAAAGAGAGCTTGGTACAAAAGGATTAAAAATGGGAAGGTCACTTTAGATCAGGAATTCGTACAACTGGTTAGAAATGTTAAAAAAGAGGTAAGGAAAGCCAAAAGAAACTATGAAGTTCGTATAGCAGGGCAAGCAAAGACAAATCCTAAAGGTTTTTTTCAGTTATATCGTACTAAGACTAGGGAAAGGATAGGTCCATTAAAAACTGAGACAGGCCAAATAACAGATAGTGATGAAGAGATGAGTAGTATTTTTAATAAATATTTTGTATCTGTATTTACTAAAGAGGAACTTAACAATATGCCTTCAGCCGAACAAGTCTATGTGGGTGGGGACGAGGACAGGTTGACGAGTTTAGCAGTTACCAGGGAGGATGTTCTTAAACAAATAGTAAAACTCAAACCAAACAAATCCCCAGGGCCGGATGAAGTGTTTGCCAGGGTGCTTAAAGAATGCAAAGAGGAGCTATGTGACCCACTGTCAACCATAAATCAATAGAGTCAGGCAGAGTGCCAGAGTTTTGGAAAGTTGCTAATGTGATACCAGTTTTTAAGAAAGGAGATAGATCACTTGCGTCTAACTATCGACCAATTAGCCTAACGTCTATTGTGGGAAAGTTACTCGAATCTATAATAGCAAATAAAATTCGTCTTCATCTTGAAAAACATAAATTAATAATTGAGTCGCAACATGGTTTTATAAATGGCCGTTCATGTTTAACAAATTTGTTATCTTTTTATTCTAGCATTGTTGAGGCAGTTGATAGTGGTAAGGATTGCGATGTTGTGTACCTTGACTTTAGCAAAGCTTTTGAAACAGTGCCACATGAAAGACTGATTAAAAACATAGAGTCTCATGGTATTGGGGGTGCTATATTAAGCTGGATTAGGGCATGGCTATACCAAAGGAAACAGAGTTAGTATAAATGGAGTCAAGTCAGAGTGGGAAAATGTTGTAAGTGGGGTGCCTCAGGGCTCTGTCCTGGGACCTCAGTTGTTTATAATATATATAAATGATTTAGATTCAGGTTTGAGTAGCAACATTTGCAAATTTGCCAATGATACGAAATCCGGTAAGGAAATTAATTCGGAGGAGGACTCACTATCACTTCAAGTTGATCTAGATAGGGTTTTGAAATGGTCGAAGGATTGGCAGATGCAGTTTAATGCTGATAAATGTAAAGTTCTGAGGTTAGGTAATGATGATAGGGTTACAAGATACGAGCTAGATGGTGTTAGAACATAAGAACATAAGAACAAAGGCAACTGCAGAAGGCCTATTGGCCCATACGGGGCAGCTCCTATTTATAACCACCCAATCCCACTCATATACTTGTCCAACCTGCGCTTGAAACAATCGAGGAACCCCACCTCCAGCACGTTACGCGGTAATTGGTTCCACAAATCAACAACCCTGTTACTGAACCAGTATTTACCCAAGTCTTTCCTAAATCTAAACTTATCCAATTTATACCCATTGTTTCGTGTTCTGTCTTGTGTTGATACTTTTAATACCCTATTAATATCCCCTTTGTTATGTCCATTCACCCACTTGTAAACCTCTATCATGTCACCCCTAACTCTTCGCCTTTCCAGTAAATGCAACAAACAACAAACAAAGTATAAATGTTGATCAAACGAGCAAATCAGTATCTTAGAAATATCTTAACTGTTATATTGGAAAGAAATATATTACACTGCAAGATGATTTTAAATTAAGCAAATATATTTGTAATTTATTTGGGATGTAAATTTTGATTTTAATGAAAAGAACAAATCATACCAACTGGAGTAGGCTAAACTAGGGTAGGGCAATATCAACTGATGCTGGCAACTACTGTATGGAAAAATACAATACCACAACGTTAACGTACCCCAATTTAGTCATTTTAATACAAATTTGGATAGGCTACTGCCGACTTGGGGAGGGAGGGGGGGGGGGGTGAAACGACTACCAACTTAATCACACATACTTAAGTAGGCCACTGTCAACTGGCGTTTAGGTCAATTCCAACTGAGGTGGCCCTTGCCCAGAGAAGTTGTTTAATGCTAACCTGAATAGCCAACACCAACTGGAACTGGCCTAGGGTTGGCTTCTACCCACTGGGACTAGACAAGACTTTAAATAACGCAGTTTTCGGAATAAATAACAGAAATGTTTGCAAAGAAATTAAACCCAAACTCGGTAGTTAAGAACATAAGAACATAAGAACAAAGGCAACTGCAGAAGGCCTGTTGGCCCATACGAGGCAGCTCCTATTTATAACCACCCAATCCCACTCATATACATGTCCAACCCGCGTTTGAAACAATCGAGGGACCCCACCTCCACAATGTTACGCGGCAATTGGTTCCACAAATCAACAACCCTGTTACTGAACCAGTATTTACCCAAGTCTTTCCTAAATCTAAACTTATCCAATTTATACCCATTGTTTCGTGTTCTGCCTTGTGTTGATACTTTTAATACCCTATTAATATCCCCTTTGTTATGTCCATTCACCCACTTGTAAACCTCTATCATGTCACCCCTAACAGTGAATGCAACTTAAGCTTTGTTAATCTTTCTTCATATGAAAGATTTCTAATTTGGGGAATTAACTTAGTCATCCTACGCTGGACACGTTCAAGTGAATTTATATCCATTCTATAATATGGCGACCAAAACTGAACTGCATAATCAAAATGGGGCCTAACTAGAGCAAGATATAGCTTGAGAACCACACCAGGTGTCTTGTTACTAACGCTGCGATTAATAAATCCAAGTGTCCGATTTGCCTTATTACGAACATATATGCATTGATCCTTTTGTTTTAAATTCTTGCTAATCAGAACTCCCAGATCCCTTTCGCAATTCGACTTCGCAATCTCAACACCATCTAGCTCGTATCTTGTAACCCTATATGGTGTTATCTTGTAACACCATCTAGCTCGTATCTTGTAACCCTGGTGACTCTAGTGGGAGCCCTGAGGACAGAGTTGGACTCTCTGCGGGAGGAGGTGCGTCAGCTTAAAAAACAACGAGAAGTAACGAAGGAGGAGACCAGCAGTAAAGGGACCTCGTCTTGGAGAGTTGCGAAAGACAGGGGCCTTAAGAAGACTGATAAAGCCGCCTTCAAACGCCATAGCAACTTCAAATTCATTTGACGTTTTGGAGGACGAGTGCTGTGGAGAGACTGTGGATCGCGCAAAAGGGAAAGCAACGAAGAGAAAGGAAGCGCAGGCCCCTCAGAAAGTAAAGGAAGTACCTAAGCAAACATTAGTTGTGGGAGATTCCCAGATAAGGTATTTGGATAGAACGTTTTGTGCTAGAGATAGGGGGAACAGGTTAAGGGTTTGCTATCCCGGAGCTGGCATTGGTGATATTATAAACAACATGAATGATATTATGGCTGGTAATGGGAACAATCCCATTATTTGCATTAGCGTGGGAGGAAATGATGTTGGTCGAGTCAGGAGTGAGGAACTGATTCAGAGGTATAAAACAGCCATAGAGTTAGTTAGGAGCAAGGGAGGAATCCCGATCATATGTGGCATTCTTCCAAGAAAGGGAGTGGGAAATGAATGGATATCGAGGGCACTTGGTGTCAATTGCCGGCTGGAAAGATATTGCAAATCAAATGCAATATCTTTCATAGACAACTGGGAACACTTCTATGGAAGAAATGAAATGTATGCTCGTGATGGGGTGCATCTATCGAGAGCTGGGGTTGTTGCTGTTGCGAACTCGCTAGAAGAAGCGGTTAGAGGTGTTTGTTTGGGTTTAAACTGTTAGTAGATAGAGGTATGGGAATTGATTTGGAGGAAGGAGGTAATAAAAGTATGTGTTTGTGGGAGAAAGGAATTGGCAAAACGATCAGGGAAAGAGAAGGTCCGCAAAATAACAATTCACTTAGGGTATATTACACTAACAGTAGAAGTCTAAGAAATAAAATTAACGAATTAAATGCTCTTGTCTGCACAGAAAAAATAGATATTATTGCACTTACCGAAACGTGGATGAATGTAGAAAATAGAGAACTATTAGCTGAATATCAAATATATGGATTTAAACTATTTCACACAGATAGATATATTAGACGAGGAGGTGGAGTAGCCATATATGTTAGGGACAATTTGAAATGTAGTCTCAAAGAGGGAATCAAAACAGAGCCACACACAGAAACTATTTGGATTGAATTAAACGAAAAAGCTAATAATATTATAATAGGAGTAATATATAGGCCACCAAATTTAGACAGAATGGAAGCAAAGCATCTATGGGATGAAATATCTAGAGCATCTAGATCTAACAGTATTTATGTCATGGGTGACTTTAATTTTAGCGGAATAAACTGGTTGAACAAAACAGGGAATAGTGAAGCAGAAGATTTTCTAGAATTAATTGACGATTGCTTTCTTACGCAACACATTAAGGAACCAACACGGGAAAATAATATTTTAGATTTAGTGTTAACTAACAGGGAAACGCAAATTAATGACATCGAAATAGGGAGTGAGCTAGGGAGCAGTGATCACAAAGAAATCAGATTTAGCATAGAATGGAATAGACCAGTAGGAGAAAATTCTGTTAAAGTGCCAGATTTTCGAAAAGCTGATTTTAATAGCCTAAGAAATTTTTTGGGTCAAATTGATTGGAAAGGCTTGGGTATGGGGTGTGGGCCGGTCTTGGAGCGAGACATGAACCCAGCGATAGGTGACTTAAATGGGGATTTCGATGTGGATTCAATATATAACTTATTTAAGAATATTCTAAACAAAGCACAGGAACGTAGTATACCATACAAATTGAATAGATCGTATACTAATGACCCAAAGTGGATAACAAAGAATTTGAAGAACCTTATAGGTAAAAAGAGAGCTTGGTACAAAAGGATTAAAAATGGGGAGGTCACTTTAGAACAGGAATTCGTACAACTGGTTAGAAATGTTAAAAAAGAGATAAGGAAAGCAAAAAGAAACTATGAAGTTCGCATAGCAGGGCAAGCAAAGACAAATCCTAAAGGGTTTTTTCAGTTATATCGTACTAAGACTAGGGAAAGGATAGGTCCATTAAAAACTGAGACAGGTCAAATAACAGATAGTGATGAAGAGATGAGTAGTATTTTTAATAAATATTTTGTATCTGTATTTACTAAAGAGGAACTTAACAATATGCCTTCAGCCGAACAAGTCTATGTGGGTGGGGACGAGGACAGGTTGACGAGTTTAGCAGTTACCAGGGAGGATGTTCTTAAACAAATAGTAAAACTCAAACCAAACAAATCCCCAGGGCCGGATGAAGTGTTTGCTAGGGTGCTTAAAGAATGCAAAGAGGAGCTTTGTGACCCACTGTCAACCATATTTAATAAATCAATAGAGTCAGGCAGAGTGCCAGAGTTTTGGAAAGTTGCTAATGTGATACCAGTTTTTAAGAAAGGAGATAGATCACTTGCGTCTAACTATCGACCAATTAGCCTAACGTCTATTGTGGGAAAGTTACTCGAATCTATAATAGCAAATAAAATTCGTCTTCATCTTGAAAAACATAAATTAATAATTGAGTCGCAACATGGTTTTATAAATGGCCGTTCATGTTTAACAAATTTGTTATCTTTTTATTCTAGCATTGTTGAGGCAGTTGATAGTGGTAAGGATTGCGATGTTGTATACCTTGACTTTAGCAAAGCTTTTGATACAGTGCCACATGAAAGACTGATTAAAAAAATAGAGTCTCATGGTATTGGGGGTGCTATATTAAGCTGGATTAGGGCATGGCTATACCGAAGGAAACAGAGAGTTAGTATAAATGGAATCAAGTCAGAGTGGGAAAATGTTGTAAGTGGAGTGCCTCAAGGCTCTGTCCTGGGACCTCTGTTGTTTATAATATATATAAATGATTTAGATTCAGGTTTGAGTAGCAACATTTGCAAATTTGCCGATGATACGAAAATCGGTAGGGAAATTAATTCGGAGGAGGACTCACTATCACTTCAAGTTGATCTAGATAGGGTTTTGAAATGGTCAAAGGATTGGCAGATGCAGTTTAATGCTGATAAATGTAAAGTTCTGAGGTTAGGAAATGATGATAGAGTTACAAGATACGAGCTAGATGGTGTTGTGATTGCGAAGTCGGATTGCGAAAGGGATCTGGGAGTTATGATTAGTAAGAATTTAAAACAAAAGGATCAATGCATAAATGTTCGTAATAAGGCAAATCGGACACTTGGATTTATTAATCGCAGCGTTAGTAACAAGACACCTGGTGTGGTTCTCAAGCTATATCTTGCTCTAGTTAGGCCCCATTTAGATTATGCAGTTCAGTTTTGGTCGCCATATTATAGAATGGATATAAATTCACTTGAACGTGTCCAGCGTAGGATGACTAAGTTAATTCCCCAAGTTAGAAATCTTTCATATGAAGAAAGATTAACAAAGCTTAAGTTGCATTCACTGGAAAGGCGAAGAGTTAGGGGTGACATGATAGAGGTTTACAAGTGGATGAATGGACATAACCGGGGGAATATTAATAGGGTATTAAAAGTATCAACACAGGACAGAACACGAAACAATGGATATAAATTGGATAAGTTTAGATTTAGGAAAGACTTGGGTAAATACTGGTTCAGTAACAGGGTTGTTGATTTGTGGAACCAATTGCCGCGTAACATTGTGGAGGTGGGGTCCCTCGATTGTTTCAAGCACGGGTTGGACAAGTATATGAGTGGGATTGGGTGGTTATAGAATAGGAGCTGCCTCGTATGGGCCAATAGGCCTTCTGCAGTTACCTTTGTTCTTATGTTCTTATGTTCTTATGTATCATCATTACAGAAATTTACATTTATCAGCATTAAACTGCATCTGCCAATCCTTCGACCATTTCAAAACCCTATCTAGATCAACTTGAAGTGATAGTGAGTCCTCCTCCGAATTAATTTCCCTACCGATTTTCGTATCATCGGCAAATTTGCAAATGTTGCTACTCAAACCTGAATCTAAATCATTTATATATATTATAAACAACAGAGGTCCCAGGACAGAGCCCTGAGGTACCCCACTTACAACATTTTCCCACTGATTGATTGATTGATAAAGATTAAGCCACCCAAGAGGTGGCACGGGCATGAATAGCCCGTAAGTGGTACAATTTTTTTTCCCAGTATTCTATGGTTGCATTTAACTATCAAGCTGTTATCGTGGGGGAGGATACTGCTTCACAGTCTTTATGAGGGTGTCCAGCTGCTGGACACCTTTGTTGACCAGGAGAGTGGCTGTGTTGATGGCTTCAGGGTGGCCACTGTATGATTCAGGAACTCTTAAAGCTCTTCTAAGGTCATTGGTTGCTTCACATTCCAGAAGATAGTGAAGTAATGGCTTTTCTGTGACAGTTTGGCAGAAGATGCACTCTCTCTGTCGGGGTTCACCAATCTCCCAGGTGCATCTGTAACCTAGACGTAGTCTATATAGCCTAACTGCTATTTCCCTGTGGATTCCTTTTGGGATATTTAACCTTTCTAATTTGGTTGCCTGAAGATACCATGTTGCAGATGGCGAACCTTCAGCTATTCTCTGGTGTAGGTAGGCTTTGTTGAGATGTGAGAGTTTGTTGGTGATGATGTTTTTTTATATTCTCTAGGCTGGGTTGAATTGTTTTATGTATCACTGGATGACGAGTTGCCACTTTTTCCCACTCTGACTTGACTCCATTTATACTAACTCTCTGTTTCCTTTGGTATAGCCATGCCCTAATCCAGCTTAATATAGCATCCCCAATACCATGAGACTCTAACTTTTTAATCAGTCTTTCATGTGGCACTGTATCAAAAGCTTTGCTAAAGTCAAGGTACACAACATCGCAATCCTTACCACTATCAACTGCCTCAACAATGCTAGAATAAAAAGATAACAAATTTGTTAAACATGAACGGCCATTTATAAAACCATGTTGCGACTCAATTATTAATTTATGTTTTTCAAGATGAAGACGAATTTTATTTGCTATTGTAGATTCGAGTAACTTTCCCACAATAGACGTTAGGCTAATTGGTCGATAGTTAGACGCAAGTGATCTATCTCCTTTCTTAAAAACTGGTATCACATTAGCAACTTTCCAAAACTCTGGCACTCTGCCTGACTTTATTGATTTATTAAATATGGTAGACAATGGGTCACAAAGCTCCTCTTTGCATTCTTTAAGCACCCTGGCAAACACTTCATCCGGCCCTGGGGATTTGTTTGGTTTGAGTTTTACTATTTGTTTAAGAACATCCTCCCTGGTAACTGCTAAACTCGTCAACCTGTCCTCGTCCCCACCCACATAGACTTGTTCGGCTGAAGGCATATTGTTAAGTTCCTCTTTAGTAAATACAGATACAAAATATTTATTAAAAATACTACTCATCTCTTCATCACTATCTGATATTTGACCTGTCTCAGTTTGTAATGGACCTATCCTTTCCCTAGTCTTAGTACGATATAACATAAGAACATAAGAACATAAGAACAAAGGTAACTGCAGAAGGCCTATTGGCCCATACGAGGCAGCTCCTATTCTATAACCACCCAATCCCACTCATATACTTGTCCAACCCGTGCTTGAAACAATCGAGGGACCCCACCTCCACAATGTTACGCGGCAATTGGTTCCACAAATCAACAACCCTGTTACTGAACCAGTATTTACCCAAGTCTTTCCTAAATCTAAACTTATCCAATTTATATCCATTGTTTCGTGTTCTGTCCTGTGTTGATACTTTTAATACCCTATTAATATCCCCCCGGTTATGTCCATTCATCCACTTGTAAACTTCTATCATGTCACCCCTAACTCTTCGCCTTTCCAGTGAATGCAACTTAAGCTTTGTTAATCTTAAAAGTCTAATCTAACTGAAAAAACCCTTTAGGATTTGTCTTTGCTTGCCCTGCTAAGCGAACTTCATAGTTTCTTTTTGCTTTCCTTATCTCTTTTTTAACATTTCTAACCAGTTGTACGAATTCCTGTTCTAAACTGACCTCCCCATTTTTAATCCTTTTGTACCAAGCTCTCTTTTTACCTATAAGGTTCTTCAAATTCTTTGTTATCCACTTTGGGTCATTGGTATTCGATCTATTCAATTTGTATGGTACACTACGTTCCTGTGCTTTGTTTAGAATGTTCTTAAATAAGTTATATATTGAATCCACATCGAAATCCCCATTTACGTCACCTATCGCTGGGTTCATGTCTCGCTCCAAGACCGGCCCACACCCCATGCCCAAGACTTTCCAATCAATTTGACCCAAAAAATTTCTAAGGCTATTAAAATCAGCTTTTCGAAAATCTGGCACTTTAACAGAATTTTCTCCACCAGGTCTATTCCATTCTATGCTAAATCTGATTTCTTTGTGTTGAGATTGCGAAGTCGAATTGCGAAAGGGATCTGGGAGTTATGATTAGTAAGAATTTATAACAAAAGGATCAATGCATAAATGTTCGTAACAAGGCAAATCGGACACTTGGATTTATTAATCGCAGCGTTAGTAACAAGACACCTGGTGTGGTTCTCAAGCTATATCTTGCTCTAGTTAGGCCCCATTTAGATTATGCAGTTCAGTTTTGGTCGCCATATTATAGAATGGATATAAATTCACTTGAACGTGTCCAGCGTAGGATGACTAAGTTAATTCCCCAAATTAGAAATCTTTCATATGAAGAAAGATTAACACAGCTTAAGTTGCATTCACTGTTAGGGGTGACATGATAGAGGTTTACAAGTGGGTGAATGGACATAACAAAGGGGATATTAATAGGGTATTAAAAGTATCAACACAAGACAGAACACGAAACAATGGGTATAAATTGGATAAGTTTAGATTTAGGAAAGACTTGGGTAAATACTGGTTCAGTAACAGGGTTGTTGATTTGTGGAACCAATTGCCGCGTAACATTGTGGAGGTGGGGTCCCTCGATTGTTTCAAGCATGGGTTGGACATGTATATGAGTGGGATTGGGTGGTTATAAATAGGAGCTGCCTCGTATGGGCCAATAGGCCTTCTGCAGTTGCCTTTGTTCTTATGTTCTTTCCTAAATCTAAACTTATCCAATTTATACCCATTGTTTCGTGTTCTGTCTTGAGTTGATACTGTTAATACCCTATTAATATCCCCTTTGTTATGTCCATTCAACCACATGTAAACTTCTATCATGTCACCCCTAACTTTTCGTCTTTCCACTGAATGCAATTTAAGCTTTATTAATCTTTCTTCATATGAAAGACTTCTTATTTAGGGAATTAACTTTGTCATCCTACGCTGGACACGTTCAAGTGAATTTATATCCATTCTATAGTACGGCGACCAAAACTGAACTGCATAATCTAAATGGGGCCTAACCAGAGCAAGATATAGCTGAAGAACCACACCAGGTGTCTTGTTACTAACGCTTCGATTAATAAATCCCAGTGTCCTATTCGCCTCATTACGAACATTTATGCATTGATCCTTTTGTTTTAAATT
This sequence comes from Procambarus clarkii, assembly GCF_040958095.1. Taxonomy (NCBI): domain Eukaryota; kingdom Metazoa; phylum Arthropoda; class Malacostraca; order Decapoda; family Cambaridae; genus Procambarus; species Procambarus clarkii. The sequence goes on from NC_091175.1 coordinate 23,300,081, forward strand.
CTTACTAATCATAACTCCCAGATACCTTTCGCAATCTCAACACCATCTAGCTCGTATCTTGTAACTCTTATCATCATTACCCAGCCTAAAAACTGTACATTTATCAGCATTAAACTGCATCTGCCAATCTTTTGACCATTCTAAAACCCTATTTAGATCAACTTGAAGTGATAGCGAGTCTTCTTTCGCGTTGATTTCCCTACCGATTTTTGTATCATCTGAAAATTTGCAGATGTTGCTACTCAAACCTGAATCTAAATCATTTATATATATTATAAACAACAGAGGTCCCAAGACAGAGCCCTGAGGTACTCCACTATCAACATTATCCCACTCTGACTTAGCCCCATTTATACTAACTCTCTATTTCCTTTGGAATAGCCATGCCCTAATCCAAGTTAATATAGCACCCCCAATACCATGAGCTTCTATTTTTTTAATTAGTCTTTCATGTGGCACTGTATCAAAAGCTTTGCTAAAGTCAAGGTACACAACATCACAATCCTTACCACTATCAACTGCCTCAACTATGCTGGAATAATAAGTTAGCAAATTTGTTAAACATGAACGGCCATTTGTAAAACCATGTTGCGAATCATTTATTAATATATGTTTTTCAAGATGGAGACGAATTGTATTTGCAATTATTGATTCAAGTAACTTTCCCACAATAGACGTTAGGCAAATTGGCCGATAGTTTGACGCAAGTGATCTATCTCCTTTCTTAAAAATTGGTACCACATTAGCTACCTTCCATGACTCTGGCACTCTGCCTAACTCTATTGATTAATTAAATATGGTAGACAGTGGCTCGGAAAGCTCCTCTTTGCATTCTTTAAGCACCCTGGCAAACACTTCATCCGGCCCTGGGGATTTGTTTGGGTTTTAGTTTTACTAATTGTTTAATTACATCCTCCCTGGTAACTACTAAACTAGTCAACCTGTCCTCATCCCCACCCACATAGACTTGTTCGGCTGAAGGCATATTGTTAAGTTCTTCTTTAGTAAATACAGATATAAAATATTTGTTAAAAATACTACTCATCTCCTTGTCATTATCCTTTATTTGACCTGTCTCAGATTTTAATGGACCTATCTTTCCCTAGTCTTAGTTCGATATAACTGAAAAAAACCTTTAGGATTTGACTTTACTTGCTCTGCTATGCGAACTTCATAGTTTCTTTTTGCTTTCCTAATCTCTTTTTTAACGTTTCTAACCAGTTGTATGAATTCCTGTTCTAAACTGACTTCCCCATTCCTAATCCTTTTGTACCAAGCTCTCTTTTTACCTATAAGGTTCTTTAAATTATTTGTTATCCACTTTGGGTCATTAGTATTCGATCTATTCAATTTGTATGGTATACTACGTTCCTGTGCTTTGTTTAGAATATTCTTAAATAAGTTATATATTAAATCCACATCGAAATCCCCTTTTACCTCATCTTTCGCTGGGTTCATGTCTGGCTCCAAGACCGGCCCACACCCCATACCCAAGACTCTCCAATCTATTTGACCCAAAAAATTTCTTAGGCTATTAAAATCAGCTTTTCGAAAATCTGGCACTTTAACTGAATTTTCTCCTACAGGTCTGTTCCATTCTATGCTAAATCTGATTTCTTTGTGATCACTGTTCTCTAGCTCACTCCCTATTTCGATGTCATTAATTTGTGTTTCCCTGTTAGTTAACACTAAATCTAAAATATTATTTTCCCGTGTTGGTTCCTTAATGTGTTGCGTAAGAAAGCAATCGTCAATTAATTTAGAAAATCTTCTGCTTCACTATTCCCTGTTTTGTTCAACCAGTTTATTCCACTGAAGTTAAAGTCACCCATAACATAAATACTGTTAGATCTAGATGCTCTAGATATTTCATCCCATAGATGCTTTGCTTCCATTCTGTCTAAATTTGGTGGCCTATATATAACTCCTATTATAATATTATTTGCTTTTTCGTTTAATTCTATCCAAATAGTTTCTGTGTGTGGCTCAGTTTTGATTCCCTCTTTGAGACTACATTTCAAATTGTCCCTAACATATATGGCTACTCCCCCTCCTAGTCTAATATATCTGTGTGAAATAGTTTAAATCCATTTATTTGATATTCAGCTAATAGTTCTCAATTTTCTACATTCATCCACGTTTCGGTAAGTGCAATAATATCTATTTTTTCTGTGTAGAGAAGAGCATTTAATTCGTTAATTTTATTTCTTAGACTTCTACTGCTAGTGTAATATACCCTAAGTGAATTGTTATTTTGAGGCCCTTTTCTTTCCCTGATCATTTTGCCAATTCTTTTCTCCCACGAACACATACTTTTATTACCTCCTTCCTCTAAATCAATTCCCATACCACTATCTACTAACAGTTTAAACCCAAACAAACACCTCTAACCACTTCTTCCAACGAGTTCGCAACAGCAACAACCCCAGCCCTCGATAGATGAACCCCATCACGAGCATACATTTCATTTCTTCCATAGAAGTGTTCTCAGTTGTCTATGAAAGATATTGCATTTGATTTGCAATATCTTTCCAGCCGGCAATTGACACCAAATGCCCTCGACATCCATTCATTACCCACTCCCTTTCTTGGAAGAATGCCACATATGATCGGGATTCCTCCCTTGCTCCTAACTAATTCAATGGTTGTCCTGAATCTCTGTATTAGTTCCTCACTCCTAACTCGTCCAACATCATTACCACACTGCACTAATACAAATAATGGGTTTGTTCCCATTTCCCATCATAATATCATTCATGTTTCCAACAATATCACCAATTCCAGCTCCCGGATAGCAAACCCTTAATCTGTTCCCCCTACATCTGGCACAAAACGTTCTGTCTAAATACCTCACCTGGGAATCTCCCACAACCAAAATTCGCTTCGGTACCTCCTTAACTTTCTGAGCAGCCAGAGGGGCCTGTGCTCCGCCGCTCCTCGCTGATTTCTGTTCCGAGTGAACTGCAGGCTCACCACAGCACTCGTCCTCCAACACGGCAAATGAATTTGCTGTCCTTAGCGCATCTGTAGGCGGCCTTGTCAAGGTCCTCTTAAGACCCCTGTCCTTAACGACTCTCCACGATGAGGTCCCGTCAACACTGGTCTCCTCCTTCGTTTCCTCCCGAAGTCTCAGCCATCGTACCTCCTCCAGCAGGGAATCCATCTCTGCTCTCAGAGCTCCAACCAGACTCACCAAATCCTTCACTAATCCTTCTATTATTGCAATAATAATGTTACACCCTAACCCTCTACCTCACCCTCTACCTCATTTTTCATTTTTGCTCAATTTGTTTTTGTATTGCTTAGTCTTGTTTATATTTTTGTTTTGTATTTCTATATCTTGTGTTTTGTATAGTCCATGTTTATATGTTTTTTCGTTAATCTCATTTATTACCTAGGTTGCCTAGCCTAGCCATACTCCCTTACTCCATTGTACCCCTGTAAGCCCCTTTTGAGTTTGCTTTGTTCTGTATTGTGTACATCTTTTTCCCTATTTTATAGCTTATTTCTACCTTGTTATTTGCCTTTCTTCCCTTGTTTTTACTGCAATCAGCTTTTTTTATGCAGACAAGTATAGACCCTGAACTTAACCTCTTATCCACTATCTATGACAATTATCGCTTTAATGATCTAAATTGCAGATATTTTGCAGCACATGATGTAAACAATGTATTAATTCATAATCACAATATCTCTGTAATCAATTTGAACGTTAGATCCCTAGGTAAACACTTCGATGATGTTAGTGCCTTGATTGAAGCTATTGACAACAAATTCTCTTTTATTATACTTACTGAAACATGGTTGAAAGAGGATACTACTCAGCTCTTTAACATGCCTAACTACTCAGCAATTCACAACTGTCGTCAAATTCAGAGAGGTGGTGGCACTGCTCTTTACTACCACCAAGAACTAACATGCTTAAAAGAAATTAGAACCAGAGACTGCTATGGGGAGTATATCTTCGCCAGCTTCAGAGTCAAGGGTGCCGAGTCTGTCCTGACTGTGGGTGCAGTTTATAGAATTCCTAACACTGATGTGTCCGAATTCAGCTCAATCCTTAGAAATCTAATACTTGATAACAGACTGAACAAAAACCACCTAATTATCGCAGGGGACTTTAATATTGACCTCTGCGAGCCTGAACACCCCACTGCTGTTAGCTTCCTCAACTGTATGAATTCCTGCTTCCTCATACCCTTAATCACTAGACCTACTAGAATCACTGATAGCACAGCCACGACGCTCGATCACATCTGGACAAACATAACCTCTCCGCTTACTTCAGGTATAATCACCGATAGCACTACAGATCATTACCCCACATTTCTCTTAACTAACATTAGCAAACCACCTCTTGAGTCAAGAGTGATACGTTTTAGACTACACAATGAAACTGCTATAGACAATTTTATAACTGCTGCTGGTAATGTCAACTGGGAGTCCGAGTTAGGTAACATAGTGGACATCAACCTTGCAGTACAATCTTTTCTTCAAAAAACTCTTAGCCTTTATAATACCCACTGTCCTATGCTTACAAAACAAGTCACAACCAAAAGGCTTAACAATCCCTGGCTTACAAAGGGAATACTTAAATCTATTAATAAAAAACATGACCTTGAGAAGAAGTATAGGTTAGGAATTGTCTCCAAAGAATTCTCAAAGAATTACTCATTATTGCTGTCTAAGATAATTAGACGAGCCAAAACTAAATACTACGAAGATAAATTTACCCAAATAAAGAGCAACATTAAACAAACTTGGAGAACAATTTCTCAAATATTGGGATCAAAGAAGTCTTTAAATAACAAACCGACTCTCCTGTCTAATAACGATGGTCAGCTTTCAGCCTCTGATTCTGCTACTGAGTTCAATAGGTTCTTCTCTTCCATTGGTTCATCCCTTGCAAATGATATTCCATCTTCCAGTACAGACATTAATGACTATCTTTCAGGTAACTATCCACAGTCTCTGTACCTAAAGCCTATTAATTCCACTGACGTCAATGAGATAATCCTTTCCCTTAAAACCAAGTCTGGTGCCCTTGAGGAGATACCAACTTTAATTTACAAATAAGCCTCCAGATCTTTAGCCCCTGCTATTGCTTTGCTCTTCAACAACTCACTTGAACTCCAAACCTTCCCAGATATTCTAAAAAAAGCGAGAGTAACGCCTGTCCACAAATGTGGCAATCTCACAGATGTTAACAACTACAGACCTTTATCTATCCTGCCAAACTTGTCAAAAATTTTTGAAAAACTAATCTATAAGCAGCTTTACTCATATCTAGCCAAACTCAATATACTTAGCCCTTGCCAATATGGCTTCAGACCCAAAAAAAGCACTAACGATGCACTTATTAGTATGCTTAACTCGATTCATACAGCTCTTGATAAAAATGAGTTCTCTGTTGGGTTGTTTGTGGACCTGCGTAAAGCTTTTGACACTGTCAACCACCAAAACCTTCTTCTTAAATTACATCATTATGGAGTCAGAGGACACTCCCTACAATACCTCAAATCCTACCTTACTGACAGGCTCCAATATGTTTCTGTGAATAATACAATTTCTCCCACCCTACCCATCAACATTGGTGTTCCCCAGGGCAGCATACTTGGCCCTCTCCTCTTTCTCATCTACATTAATGACCTTCCAAATGCCTCCCAACACCTCAAACCAATTCTATTTGCTGACGACACAACCTTCATTTACTCCAGTCCTGATCCCCTTGCTCTAAATGCCACAGTAAATACTGAGCTAAATAAAGTCCATCTGTGGCTAACTGCCAACAAACTCACCCTTAACATTGACAAAACCTTTTATATTCTGTTTGGCAATAAATCCTCTAATCAAATAAATCTCAAAATAAACAATACCCAAATTTGTAACAAATTAGATGGCAAATTCCTTGGCATTCTCATTGACCACAAGCTTAATTTCCAGGGACACATTCTAAACATATCAAAAAAAGTTTCAAAAACTGTGGGCATTCTTTCTAAGATCAGATATTATGTACCACGCCCTGCCCTGGTGACTCTCTATTACTCCCTTATCTATCCATATCTCAACTATGGTATTTGTGCTTGGGGCTCTACTACCCAAAATCACTTACGTCCTCTAATTACTCAACACAAAGCTGCTATTAGGACAATATCCAATTCTGGCCCCAGACATCACTCGGTACCCCTACTTAAATCTCTGAATATGTTAGACATTAAGTCACTGCACATTCTCTCATGTGTATTATACATATATAAAATGCTAAACTATAATGCCAATCCTGATCTCAAAAGCTTCATAGAAGGTTGTATCAGAACCCATGAGCATCACACCAGAAATAAATACAGTTTTGATATTCCTAGAGTACGACTTAATCAAACTAGAAATGCTATACAAATCAAGGGGCCCAGAATGTGGAATGACCTTCCCAACCATGTTAAAGACTGTACCTCTCTCAACCAGTTTAAGTTAAAAGCGAAGCTATACCTAATAAATTCCCTGTAACCTACCTTACCCTTCTATTGTCAACCAATGTCTGTTATTTTCTTTAAAGAGCGCTGTTTGTCGACATAATTGTATTTGTGCTGCTTTTTCATCTATGTTTTCATTTCTTGTTTTCATTCTACTCATTATGCTCAATTAGTATTAAGCTTGTCATTTAAGTTTATCATGCCCGAAACGCTTTGCGTAATAGTGGCTTTAGGCATTGTATGTACTAGCTATACCTATAAGTTAAACAATCCTTGTAAATATTTATTGTATGTATGTACCTTACCTAAATAAAATTGTATTGTATTGTATTGTATTGTATTGTATTGTTACTATAATCGGAGCTCCAGCTAACACGACCTCTCACTGTTCCCTACACCTTATGACAATGTGATGGTTCCCTGCACCGTATGAAAATGTATGGATTCCCTGCACCTTATGACAATGTGATGGTTCCCTGCACCTTATGACAATGTGATGGTTCCCTGCACCGTATGACAATGTATGGATTCCCTGCACCTTATGACAATGTGATGGTTCCCTGCACCGTATGACAGTGTGTGGATTCCCTGCACATTATGACAATGTGAGGGTTCCCTGTACATTATGACAAAGTGTGGGTTCCCTGCACCTAATGGCAATGTGAGGGTTCCCTGCACATTATGACAATGTGAGGGTTCTCTGCACCATATGACAATGTGAGGGTTCCCTGCACATTTTGACAATGTGTTAGTTCTCTGCACATTATGACAATGTGAAGGTTCCCTGAACATTATAAAAATGTGAGGGTTATCTGCACATTATGACAATGTATGGGTTCCCTGCACATTTTGACAATGTGTTAGTTCCCTGCACATTTTGACAACGTGTGGGTTCCCTGCAACGTATGACAATGTGAATGTTCCCTGAACATTATGACAATGTATGGGTTCCCTGTATTTTATGACAATGTGATGGTTCCTGGTTGATACCTGGTTGATGGGGTTCTGGGAGTTCTTCTACTCCCCAAGCCCGGCCCGAGGCCAGGCTCGACTTGTGAGAGTTTGGTCCACCAGGCTGTTGCTTGGAGCGGCCCGCAGGCCCACATACCCACCACAGCCCGGTTGGTCCGGCACTCCTTGGGGGAACAAATCTAGTTTCCTCTTGAAAATGTCCACGGTTGTTCCGGCAATATTTCTTATGCTTGCTGGGAGGACGTTGAACAACCGCGGACCTCTGATGTTTATACAGTGTTCTCTGATTGTGCCTATGGCACCTTTGCTTTTCACTGGTTCTATTCTACATTTTCTTCCATGTCGTTCACTCCAGTACGTTGTTATTTTACTGTGTAGATTTGGTACTTGGCCCTCCAGTATCTTCCAGGTGTATATTATTTGATATCTCTCTCGTCTTCTTTCTAGTGAGTACATTTGGAGGGCTTTGAGACGATCCCAATAATTTAGGTGCTTTATTGCGTCTATGCGTGCCGTATATGTTCTCTCTATTCCCTCTATTTCAGCAACCTCTCCTGCTCTGAATGGGGAAGTGAGTACTGAGCAGTACTCAAGACGGGACAACACAAGTGACTTGAAGAGTACAACCATTGTGATGGAATCCCTGGATTTGAAAGTTCTCGTAATCCATCCTATCATTTTTCTGGCTGTCGCAATATTTGCTTGGTTATGCTCCTTAAACGTTAGGTCGTCAGACATTATTATTCCCAAATCCTTTACATGCTGTTTTCCTACTATGGGTACATTTGATTGTGTTTTGTACTCTGTATTATGTTTAAGGTCCTCATTTTTACCGTACCTGAGTACCTGGAATTTATCATTGTTAAACATCATGTTATTTTCTGATGCCCAGTCGAAAACTTTATTAATATCAGCTTGAAGTTTTTCAATGTCCTCAGCCGAGGTAATTTTCATACTGATTTTTGTGTCATCTGCAAAGGATGATACGAAGCTGTGACTTGTATTTTTGTCTATATCTGATATGAGAATAAGGAAAAGCAGCGGTGCAAGGACTGTACCCTGAGGTACAGAGCTTTTCACTGCACTTGGACTAGATTTTATATGGTTGACAGTTACTCGCTGAGTCCTGTTTGACAGAAAACTGAGTCCTACTTTACCGGTTATTCCCATTGACTTCATTTTGTGTGCTATCACGCCATGGTCACATTTATCGAAAGCCTTTGCGAAGTCCGTGTATATCACATCAACATTCCGTTTCTCTTCTAATGCCTCAGTGACTTTGTCGTAGTGCTCAAGTAGCTGTGAGAGGCACGATCTTCCCGCTCGAAATCCATGTTGGCCTGGGTTGTGAAGGTCATTGGTCTCCATGAAATTGGTGACCTGACTCCTAATCACTCTCTCAAATACTTTTATGATGTGCGATGTTAGTGCAACTGGTCTATAATTTTTTGCCAATGCTTTGCTCCCTCCCTTGTGTAGAGGGGCTATGTCTGCTACTTTAAGTGCATCTGGTATCTCCCCCGTGTCCAAGCTCTTCCTCCACACTATACTGAGTGCCTGTGCTACCGGCACTTTGCATTTCTTTATAAATATTGAATTCCATGAGTCTGGACCTGGGGCCGAGTGCATGGGCATGTTTTCAATTTCTTTTTCAAAATTTAGTGCGCTCGTATTTATATCAGTTATATTTACAGGGGTTTGAATATCCCGCATAAAGAAATTGTCTGGATCTTCCACCTTCATGTTGTTTATTGGAGTGCTAAACATGTCCTCATACTGCTTTTTTAGGATTTCACTAATTTTTTGTGAAATGTTTAGTGGTTTTTGCTTTTGATTTCGCATATGAGAAGAAATATTTTGGATTTTTCTTTATTTCCTGAATTGCTTTCTGTTCTAACTGCCTTTCTTCAGTTTCATATGAGTGTTTCAATTTCCGCTCGATTTCTTCAATCTCCCTATTTAAATTATTCCTTCTTTGACGGGAAATTCGTGTCTGCATAAGCAGTTCCGTTATTTTTTTTCATATGAGTTTCATATGAAGTGTTTCAATTTCCGCTCGATTTCTTCAATCTCCCTATTTAAATTATTCCTTCTTTGACGGGAAATTCGTGTCTGCATAAGCAGTTCCGTTATTTTTTTCCTGCGTTTATAGTGTCGTCTGCGTTCTCTTTCTACGTTAGATCTCTTTCTGGCTTTCCTCAAAGGAACATGTTTCAGACAGACTTGATACGCTTCTGAAGTCAGTTTTTCTATTCCTTCTGTAGGACTTGTATTATTTAGAACAGTTCCCCATGGAATGTTTGTAAGTTCCCTGTTTATTATCTCCCAGTCTATCCTTTTATTATTAAAATTGAATTTACTGAATAGCCCCTCTCGCTTTGTCAACGTTTTAGGTCTATTCTGAGTATTGATGGTCGTTTGCACTTCAATGAGTTTGTGATCTGAGTATGTGGTATCTGATATCGTAATGTCTCTGATAATGTCTTCATTGTTCGTAAAGACCAGATCTAGAATATTTTCATTTCTCGTTGGCTCCGATATCTGCTGATTGAGTGAAAATTTGTCACAGAATCTAAGTAGTTCTCTAATCTGTGGTTGGTTAGGTCCTGATAGATTTCCTGGTATAATATTATTGTTTGCTATTTTCCACCTGAGACTAGGCAAGTTGAAGTCACCTAGGAAGATAATATCAGGTATCGGGTTCTCCAAATTATAAAGGCTATGCTCTATTTTGCTTATCTGTTCTGTGAATTCCTCAGCCGTTGCATCTGGCGGTTTGTATATTAGTATAATCACTAAATTTATTTTCTCTATTTTTAATCCCAGTACCTCTACCACCTCATTTGTAACGTTTAGGAGCTCCGAGCATACAAGGTCTTCCCTAATATACAGACCCACTCCTCCATGTGACCACGGGAGACATCTCCCGTCACGCAGGGTGCAGTCGCACCTCCACAGATCTCCAGTATCAGCTCTTGATACTGGTAATGGCTCAAAAGGGCCACCACTTACAGGCTATTCATGCCCGTGCCACCTCTTGGGTGGCTTCATCTTCATCTTAACACATTCACAAAGGAGACATCTCCCGTCATGCAGGGTGCATTCGCACCTCCACAGATCTCCAGTATCAGCTCTTGATACTGGTAATGGCTCAAAAGGGCCACCACTTACGGGCTATTCATGCCCGTGCCACCTTTTGGGTGGCTTAATCTTCATCAATCAATCAGTTCTATTCAGAGAGACATCTCCCGTCACGCAGGGTGCAGTCGCACCTCCACAGATCTCCAGTATCATCTATTGATACTGGAAATGGCTCAAAAAGGGCCACCACTTATGGGCTATTCATGCCCAAGCCACCTTTTGGGTGGCTTAAATCTTCTCTCTCTCTCTCTCTCTCCATGTGACCTAATTTTCCTATCACACCTGTATAGGTTATATCCTGGAATCCAGATCTCACTGTCCAACAATTCCCCTGCATGGGTTTCTGTGAAAGCTCCAAATACTGCATTTGACTCCGTGAGGAGGCCATATATGAACTGTACTTTGTTGTTTGTTCTTGTTTTCAGTCCTTGTATGTTGGCAAAGATGAATGAGGTTACTCTATTAGTGATAGTTTGACTGGGAGACTTTTTCGGCAAGTCCATTATTCGTGGACATAATGAGTTTGTTCTGATCAGTACTGATTGTTGTAGGGCAGTTTTCTGTCGTAGTTGTAGTTCCCTTTCGGTGGGTAATTGTATCTGTAATTCTGGAATGCAAGTGGATCTGGCATCCAGTTCCATACACTCTCCATGCTGCTCCTTTTGAATTCTCTGCCGGTCTGGTATAAAAAATTTATAGAGTTTCCTCCAAATTCATTACCCTGCTTGCCACTCTTTATGTAGCGTTCCGTGCCTTTCACGTGAAAGTGTGGGCAGCTGAGGTCATAGCATTTTCTGTCCTCCAGTGAGGTTTGGCACATGTCAGGATGGAAAAACCTACATATTGATCCAAATCGACACTCACCTTTCCTAAGCATATTTAAACATTTTTTGGGATGTTGGTAACTGCATTCTAATCCTTTCTTATTACCAGCATATCTATGTCTGCATATGCCCTTTGCATAAAATTTGCATAAGTCTGTCCTTCTGTTCTGAATTGCTCTATCGAGAACCGTCGTGGTGTCTGTACCTATCGAGCTGTCAGTGCTGTCTGGTACACTTTCTAGTTTACTGTCATCTACATCCTGGCCTACTGAGTCAGAGTTTACAACTTCCTGAGTTTCAGCCTCAGTTTCATCCCTGACTATAGCCTCCGCCCCTTGTATATTAGAATTGTTGTTCCTTTCCCACTCCTTCTGGATGGCTGGTAGGCTTCCAATGAATGATGTTTTCCGAGCATGCGTCATGTTATCTAGAAGGTTTTTTAGGATATTCCAAGCTGGCAGGTCATTTTTACACACCCAGAGCAAGTGGCCAGCTCTCAGTGCCGTAGTGTTACTCACTCCTGTACAAGCCGAATGGAATCTAGTCTTACAGATATAACATTCAATTCCCGTTACCTTCGTCTTTAAGAAGTTGTTACAGTGGCCACAAATTTGTTTATTTACTCCCATATTGCCTTGTTTTGTTGTATATATCTATATATTTATAATATTATATGTATATTGTATATTTGTAACAATATATATGTATATATATTTATATGTTTAATATTTATTTGTATACCGTATATTTGTAATATTATGTATGTTATTTTGTTCAAACTTTGTGGCAGGTACTTAGCGTAGGTAGCGAGGCTGGTCCCCCGGTCAGTACAGGTGACCTCTTGTGGCCCAGGTTGATGTCACCAGTTTCCAGTTACCCGATTTATAACCACTGATGCCGCCTCTTGCCGCTATTTTATATTTCTAGTATTCTGTATTTATAATATTCACTTCCAACTTATATGTTGTTGTGATACCCGTTCCACATCACTGTTCCACGAATCACCGTTCATTATTTTTTTGTTTTTTTCCTAATACACGCATGTACACAAAACCTCGTTCACTGGCTCACACGCGGTCTCCCGTTTATTCTCTATTTAACACAAAGTTCTATTGTTAATGACTATTTTCAATTTTCCAGCGGGTCACTATGCACTTTGTTATGTCTGTAATCAGTAATCCACGGCAGTAGTCCTACGAATCCCTGTTAATGTCACGATTTTAACGGAGCGCGCACGGTACGTCTACCCCCGCCCTCGACGTCTGTCCAGTTCCCTGCACCGTATGGCAATGTATGGATTCCCTGCACCTTATGACAATGTGATGGTTCCCTGCAGCGTATGACAATGTGAGGGTTTCCTTAACATTATGACAATGTGATGGTTCCCTGCACCGTATGACATTGTATGGATTCCCTGCACCTTATGACAATGTGATGGTTCCCTGCACCTTCTGACAATGTATGGGTTCCCTGCACATTATGACAACGTGTGGGTTCCCTGCACCTTATGGCAATGTGTAGGTTCCCTGCACATTATGGCAATGTGTGGGTTCCCTCAACATTATGACAATGTGAGGGTTCCCTGCAAATTATGACACTGAATGGGTTCCCTGCACCGTATGACAATGTGAGGGTTCCCTGCTCATTTTGACAATGTGTGGGTTCCCTAAATATTATGACAATGTATGGGTTCCCTGCACATTATGACAATGTATGGGTTCCCTGCACATTTTGACAATGTGTGGGTTCCCTGCACCTTATGACAATGGGAGGGTTCCCTGCACATTATGACAATGTGTTAGTTCACTGCACATTTTGACAATGTGTGGGTGGCCTGCACCGTATGAAAATATGAGGGTTCCTTGCACCATCGGACAATGTGATGGTTCCCTGCACATTATGACAATGTGTGGGGTTTCCTGCACATTATGACAATGTGTTGGGTTACCTGCACCTTATGACAATGTGAGGGTTCCCTGCACATTATGACAATGTGTGGGGTTCCCTGCACATTATGACAATGTGAGGGTTCCCTGCACATTAAGACAATGTGAGGGTTCCCTGCACCTTATGAAAATGTGAGGGTTCCTTGCACCATAGGACAATGTGATGGTTCCCTGCACCTTATGACAATGTGTGGTTTCCCTGCACATTCTGACAATGTATGAGTTCCCTGCACCTAATGACAATGTATGGGTTCCCAGCACCTTAAGGCAATGTGTTGGTTCCCTGCACCTTATGGCAATGTGTGGGTTCCCTGAACATTATGACAATGTGATGGTTCCCTGCACCTAATGACAATGTGTGGGTTCCCAGCACCCTATGGCAATGTGTTGGTTCCCTGCCCCTTATGGCAATGAGTGGGGTTCCCTGAACATTATGACAATGTGAGGGTTCCCTGCACCTTATGACAATGTGATGGTTCCCTGCACCGTATGACAATGTGGGGGTTCCCTGAACATTATGACAATGTGATGGTTCCCTGCACCTTATGACAATGTTTGGGTTCCCTGCACTTTATGACAATGTGATGGTTCCCTGCACTTTATGACAATGTATGTGTTCCATGCACTTTACGACAATGTATGGGTTCCCTGCACCTTATGACAATATCATGGTTCCCTGCACCGTTTGACAATGTATGGGTTTCCTGAACATTATGACAATGTGTGGGCTTCATGCATCTTATGCCAATGTGTGGGTCCCCTGCACCTTATGGGCATGTGTGTGTTCCCCGCACCTTATGACAGTGTGTGGGTTTGCTCCACCTTATGGCAATGTATAGGGTCCCAGCACTTTTCCCCATTTTCAGGGAAAAACGGTGGGTTAATATAGGGTTTTCTGACATAGTTATTTATCTTGTCTCATTCCTCACTCACCCAGTCGCTAACTCTCCCACTCATTTACACACTTATTTTTTCATTCATTAACTCATTCATGTACGCATTAGTTTCCTCATTTAAATACGATCTGCATCATATGTGTCAATATTTTCAGCATATATATATTAGTAAGGTATTAAATGGGTACGATCGAAGAATACAAATAGGTAGAATAGATCAAGAACAGGGGGTGAACGGGAGCAAGGATAGAAGAACAGGAGAAAGGGGAGGAAAAGAGGTGCATAGGAGGAAGAGAAAACGAGCATGGAGAGGGAGAACAGGGGCATGGGAGAAGAAAAAACGAACATGGTGAGAATATGAGAAATGAGAAAAATAATAGATTGGGTAATGGGATAAAATATTTCGTCCGAGAGAAAGGAGGAACGGGTTAAGGGTTTGCTATCCGGGAGCTGGAATTGGTGACATTGTTAACAACATGAATTATATTATGGCTGGAAATGGGAAAACTCCCATTATTTGTATTAGTGTCATTGGAAATTATGTTGAACGAGTTAGGAGTGAGGCACTGATACAAAGGTTTAAGACAGCAATGGAATTAGTTAGGAGCAAGGGAGGAATCCTGATCATATATGGCATTCTTCCAAGCAAGGGAGATAAATGAATGGTTGTCGAGGGCACTTGTTGTCAATTGCCGACTTGACAAAAATTGCAAATCAAATGCAATATCACTCATATTTAACTGGGAACTCTTTTATGAAGGAAATGACATGTATGCTCAGAATGGGGTTCATCTATCTAGAACTGGGGTTGGTCGTTGTTGTTCACAACTGGGGTTGTGAAGGGAATGATGATCACAAAGAAATCAAATTTAGTATAGAATGGAATAGATTTGTAGGTGAAAATTCTGTTAAAGTGCCAGATTTTGGAAAAGCTAATTTCAATAGCCTAAGAAATTTTTGGGGTGAAATAGATTGGAAAGTTTTTTGGTATGGGGGTTTGCTGGTCTTGGAGAGAGCAGTAAACCCGCTGATGGGTGATAGAAAAAGGAATTTCAATGTGGATTCAAAATATAACTTATTCAAAAGTATTCTAAGCAAAGCACAGGAACGTAGTATACCATACAAATTGAATTGATCGAATACTAATGAACCGCAATGGATAACAAAGGACCTGAAGAACCTTACATGTAGAAAGAGAGCTGGGAACAAAAGGATTAGGAATGGGGAAGTCAGTTTAGAACAGGAACTCGTGCAACTGGTTAAAAATGTTAAAAAAAAAGAGATAAGGAGGACACAAAGAAACAATGAAGTTCACATAGCAGGGCAAGCAAAGACAAATTTTTACGTTTTTTTACAGTTATATCGAACAAAGACTATAGAAAGGGCATTGCCATTAAAAATTGAGAAAGGTCAGATAACGGATAATGACAAAGTTCTAAGTTGTATTTATAATAAATATTTTAGATCTGTATTTACTATATGAGAACTTAACACTATGCCTTCAGCCAAACAAGTCTATGTGGATGGGGACAAGAATAGGTTGATTAGTTTAGCAGATACCAGGGAGAATGTTATTAAACAA
Source organism: Procambarus clarkii (assembly GCF_040958095.1). Lineage (NCBI taxonomy): Eukaryota > Metazoa > Arthropoda > Malacostraca > Decapoda > Cambaridae > Procambarus > Procambarus clarkii. The sequence continues at coordinate 23,315,912 of NC_091175.1, forward strand.
ATAGTGAAACCCAAATCAAACAAATCCCCAAGGCTTCTTGAGGTTATCTTGAGATGATTTCGGGGATTTTTAGTGTCCCCGCGGCCCGGTCCTCGACCAGACCTCCACCCCCAGGAAGCAGCCCGTGACAGCTGACTGTCACCCTGGTACCTATTTACTGTTAGGTAACAGGGGCGTAGGGTGAAAGAAACTCTGCCAATTGTTTCTCGCCGGCGCCCGGGATCAAACCCGGACCACAGGATCACAAGTCCAGCGTGCTGTCCGCCCGGCCGACCGGCTCCCTAAACGAAGTGGGCTGGACGAAGTGTTTGCCTGGGTGCTTAAGGAATGCAGAGAGGAGCTTCATGAGCCACTGTCTCCAATATTTAATAAACCATTAGAGTTAGGCAGATTGCCAGAGTCGTGAAAGGTTGCTAATGCGGTAAAAATGTCTAAGAAAGCAAATAGATATCATACGTCAAACTATCGGCCAATTAGCCTAACGTCTATTGTGGAAAAGTTACTTGATTCGATAATTGCAAATACCATTCGTCTTCATCTTGAAAATATAAATTAATAATGGATTCACAACATGGTTTTACAAACGGATGTTCATGTTTAACAAATTTGTTATAATTTTATTCCAGCATAGTTGAGGCAGTTGATAGTGGTAAAGTTAGTGAAGTTGTGTACCTTGACTTTAGCAAAGATTTTGATACAGTGCCACATGAAAGACTGATTAAAAAGATAGAGGCTCATAGTATTGGGGTGCTATAATAAGTTGGAGTAGGTCATTGCTATACTAAAAGAAACATAGAATTAGTGTAAATGGGGTTAAGTCAAAGTTACCGAAACATGGATGAATGTAGAAAAAAGAGAACTATTAGCTGAATATCAAATAAATTTATTAAACTATTTCACACAGATCACTGTGACAATTAATCACTAATGATAATGGTCACCAATTGATAATTCGAATCAATAATTGCAAATAAAATTCGTCTTCATCTTGAAAAACATTAATTAATAATTGAGTCGCAACATGGTTTTAAGAACATAAGAACAAAGGCAACTGCAGAAGGCCTATTGGCCCATACGAGGCAGCTCCTATTTATAGGAGCTATTTGTTGTGATTGCGAAGTCGGATTGCGAAAGGGATCTGGGAGTTATGATTAGTAAGAATTTAAAACAAAAGGATCAATGCATAAATGTTCGTAATAAGGCAAATCGGACACTTGGATTTATTAATCGCAGCGTTAGTAACAAGACACCTGGTGTGGTTCTCAAGCTATATCTTGCTCTAGTTAGGCCCCATTTAGATTATGCAGTTCAGTTTTGGTCGCCATATTATAGAATGGATATAAATTCACTTGAACGTGTCCAGCGTAGGATGACTAAGTTAATTCCCCAAATTAGAAATCTTTCATATGAAGAAAGATTAACAAAGCTTAAGTTGCATTCACTGGAAAGGCGAAGAGTTAGGGGTGACATGATAGAGGTTTACAAGTGGATGAATGGACATAACCGGGGGGATATTAATAGGGTATTAAAAGTATCAACACAGGACAGAACACGAAACAATGGATATAAATTGGATAAGTTTAGATTTAGGAAAGACTTGGGTAAATACTGGTTCAGTAACAGGGTTGTTGATTTGTGGAACCAATTGCCGCGTAACATTGTGGAGGTGGGGTCCCTCGATTGTTTCAAGCACGGGTTGGACAAGTATATGAGTGGGATTGGGTGGTTATAGAATAGGAGCTGCCTCGTATGGGCCAATAGGCCTTCTGCAGTTACCTTTGTTCTTATGTTCTTATGTTCTTATAACCCCCCAATCCCACTCATATACTTGTCCAACCCGCGCTTGAAACAATCAAGGGACCCCACCTCCAGCACGTTACGCCGTAATTGGTTCCACAAATCAACAACCCTGTTACTGAACCAGTATTTACCCAAGTCTTTCCTAAATCTAAACTTATCCAATTTATACCCACAATAAATGGCCGTTCATGTTTAACAAATTTGTTATCTTTATATTCTAGCATAGTTGAGGCAAGATAGATAGTGGTAAGGATTGTGATGTTGTGTACCTTGACTTTAGCAAAGCTTTTGATACACTGCCACATGAAAGACTGAATAAAAAAATAGAGGCTCATAGTATTGGGGGTGCTATATTGAGTTGGATTAGGGCATGGCTATTCCAAAGGAAACAGAGAGTTAGTATAAATGAGGTCAGAGTGGGATAATGTTGTTAGTGGAGTGCCTCAAGGCTCTGTCCTGGGACCTCTGTTGTTTATAATATATATAAATGATTTAGATTCAGGTTTGAGTAGCAACATCTACAAATTTGCAGATGATACAAAAATCGGTAGGGAAATTAACACTGAAGAAAACTCACTATCACTTCAAGTGTATCTAAATAAATGTAAGAGTCTCCGTGGTGTAGTGGTAAGACACTCGCCTGGCGTTCCGCGAGCGCTATGTCATGGGTTCGTATCCTGGCCGGGGAGGATTTACTGGGCGCAATTCCTTAACTGTAGCCTCTGTTTAACGCAACAGTAAAATGTGTACTTGGATGAAAAAACGATTCTTCGCGGCGGGGATCGTATTCCAGGGACCTGCCCGAAACGCTACGCGTACTAGTGGCTGTACAAGAATGTAACAATTCTTGTATATATCTCAAAAAAAAAAAAAATAAAAAAAAATAAATAAATAGGGTCTTGAAATGGTCAAAAGATTGGCAGATGCAGTTTAATACTGATAAATGTAAAGTTTTGAGGCTAGGTAATGATAGAGTTACAAGATACGGGCTAGATGGTGTTGAGATTGCGAAGTCGGACTGCGAATAGGATCTGGGAGTTATGATTAGTAAGAATTTAAAACCAAAGGATCAATGCATGAATGTTCGTAATAAGGCAAATAAGACACTGGGATTTATTAATTTGAAGCGTTAGTAACAAGACATCTGATGTGGTTCTTCAGCTATATCTTGCTCTGGTTAGGCCCCATTTAGATTATGCATTACTTGAACGTGTCCAACGCAGGATGACAAAGTTAATTCCCCAAATTAGAAATCTTTCATATGAGGAAAGATTAACAAAGCTTAAATTGCATTCACTGGAAAGGCGAAAGGATGAATTGACACAACAAAGGGAATATTAATAGGGCATTAAAAGTATCAACACAAGACAGAACACGAAACAATGGGTATAAATTAGATAACTTTAGATTTAGGAAAGACTTGGGTAAATACTGGTTCAGTAACAGGATTGTTGATTTGTGGAACCAATTACCCGTAACGTGGTAGAGGTGGGGTCCCTCGATTGTTTCAAGCGTGGGTTGGACATGTATAGGAGTGGGATTGGGTGGTTATAGATAGGAGCTGCCTCGTATGGGCCAATAGGCCTTCTGAGTTTGCCTTTGTTCTTAGGTTCTTAAAGTGGGAAAATATTGTAAGTGGAGAGCCTCAAGGCTCTTTCCTGGGACCTCTGTTATTTATAATATATATAAATGGCCTAGATTCAGTTTTGAGCAGCAATATTTGCAAATTTGCCGAGGATTCAAAAATCGGGAGGGAAATAAACATGGAAAAGTACTCACTATTACTCTAAGACAATTTAAATAGGGTTTTGAAATGGTCAAATGATTAGCAGATGCAGTTTAATGCTGATAACTGTAAAGTTCTGAGGCTAGGTAATGATAATAGAGTGACTAGATACGAGGAAGATGGTGTTGAGATTGCGAAATCAAATAGCGTAAGGGATCTGGGAGTTATGATTAGTAACAATTTAAAACAAATAAAGCAATGCATAAAAGTTCTTAATAAGGCAAAAAGGACACTGGGGCTTATTAGTCGAGAGGTTAGAAACAAGACGCCTTGTGTTGTTCTTCAGACACATTTTGCACTAATTAGGCCCCATTTAGATTATACAGGTAAGATTTGGTCGCTGTACTGTAGAATGGATATAAATTCAATTGATCACGTCCCCATAAGAAGAACATAAGAATTTCGCCTTTCCATTGAATGCAATTTAAGCTCAGTCGATTAAGGCAGTGTCTGGGATGCTCCCGGACGCAGGTTCGAATCCTCGTCCCAGCCCTTGTGGATTTGTTCATGCAATTTAAGCTTTGTTAGAACATATGAATATAAGAACAAAGGTATCTGCAGAAGGCCTAAAGGCCAATACGAGGCAGCTCCTATATATAACCACCCAATCCCACTCATATACACGTCCAACCTACATTTAAAACAATCGAGGGACCCCACCTCCACCACGTTATGCGGTAATTGGTTCCACAAATCAACAACACTTTTACCGATCGAAGTATTTACTCAAGTCTTTCCTAAATCTAAACTTATCCAATTTATACCCATTGTTTCGTGATCTGGACTATGTTGGACTTTCTGCGGGAGGAGGTGCGTCAGCTTAAAGAACAACGAGAAGTAACGAAGGAGGAGACCAGCAGTAAAGGGACCTCGTCTTGGAGAGTTGTGAAAGACAGGGGCCTTAAGAAGACTTTGATAAAGCCGCCTTCAAACGTAATAGCAACCTCTAATTCATTTGACGTTTTGGAGGACGAGTGCTGTGGAGAGACTGTGGATCGCGCAAAAGGGAAAGCAACGAAGAGAAAGGAAGCGCAGGCCCCTCAGAGGGTAAAGGAAGTACCTAAGCAAACATTAGTTGTGGGAGATTCCCAGATAAGGTATTTGGATAGAATGTTTTGTGCTAGAGATAGGGGTAACAGGTTAAGGGTTTGCTATCCCGGAGCTGGCATTGGTGATATTATAAACAACATGAATGATATTATGGCTGGTAATGGGAACAATCCCATTATTTGCATTAGCGTGGGAGGAAATGATGTTGGTCGAGTTAGGAGTGAGGAACTGATTCAGAGGTATAAAACAGCCATAGAGTTAGTTAGGAGCAAGGGAGGAATCCCGATCATATGTGGCATTCTTCCAAGAAAGGGAGTGGGAAATGAATGGATATCGAGGGCACTTGGTGTCAATTGCCGGCTGGAAAGATATTGCAAATCAAATGCAATATCTTTCATTGACAACTGGGAACACTTCTATGGAAGAAATGAAATGTATGCTCGTGATGGGGTGCATCTATCGAGAGCTGGGGTTGTTGCTGTTGCGAACTCGTTAGAAGAAGTGGTTAGAGGTGTTTGTTTGGGTTTAAACTGTTAGTAGATAGAGGTATGGGAATTGATTTGGAGGAAGGAGGTAATAAAAGTATGTGTTTGTGGGAGAAAGGAATTGGCAAAACGACCAGGGAAAGAGAAGGTCCGCAAAATAACAATTCACTTAGGGTATATTACACTAACAGTAGAAGTCTAAGAAATAAAATTAACGAATTAAATGCTCTTGTCTGCACAGAAAAAATAGATATTATTGCACTTACCGAAACGTGGATGAATGTAGAAAATAGAGAACTATTAGCTGAATATCAAATATATGGATTTAAACTATTTCACACAGACAGATATATTAGACGAGGAGGTGGAGTAGCCATATATGTTAGGGACAATTTGAAATGTAGTCTCAAAGAGGGAATCAAAACAGAGCCACACACAGAAACTATTTGGATTGAATTAAACGAAAAAGCTAATAATATTATAATAGGAGTAATATATAGGCCACCAAATTTAGACAGAATGGAAGCAAAGCATCTATGGGATGAAATATCTAGAGCATCTAGATCTAACAGTATTTATGTCATGGGTGACTTTAATTTTAGCGGAATAAACTGGTTGAACAAAACAGGGAATAGTGAAGCAGAAGATTTTCTAGAATTAATTGACGATTGCTTTCTTACGCAACACATTAAGGAACCAACACGGGAAAATAATATTTTAGATTTAGTGTTAACTAACAGGGAAACGCAAATTAATGACATCGAAATAGGGAGTGAGCTAGGGAGCAGTGATCACAAAGAAATCAGATTTAGCATTGAATGGAATAGACCAGTAGGAGAAAATTCTGTTAAAGTGCCAGATTTTCGTAAAGCTGATTTTAATAGCCTAAGAAATTTTTTGGGTCAAATTGATTGGAAAGTCTTGGGTATGGGGTGTGGGCCGGTCTTGGAGCGAGACATGAACCCAGCGATAGGTGACTTAAATGGGGATTTCGATGTGGATTCAATATATAACTTATTTAAGAATATTCTAAACAAAGCACAGGAACGTAGTATACCATACAAATTGAATAGATCGAATACTAATGACCCAAAGTGGATAACAAAGAATTTGAAGAACCTTATAGGTAAAAAGAGAGCTTGGTACAAAAGGATTAAAAATGGGGAGGTCACTTTAGAACAGGAATTCGTACAACTGGTTAGAAATGTTAAAAAAGAGATAAGGAAAGCAAAAAGAAACTATGAAGTTCGCATAGCAGGGCAAGCAAAGACAAATCCTAAAGGGTTTTTTCAGTTATATCGTACTAAGACTAGGGAAAGGATAGGTCCATTAAAAACTGAGACAGGTCAAATAACAGATAGTGATGAAGAGATGAGTAGTATTTTTAATAAATATTTTGTATCTGTATTTACTAAAGAGGAACTTAACAATATGCCTTCAGCCGAACAAGTCTATGTGGGTGGGGACGAGGACAGGTTGACGAGTTTAACAGTTACCAGGGAGGATGTTCTTAAACAAATAGTAAAACTCAAACCAAACAAATCCCCAGGGCCGGATGAAGTGTTTGCCAGGGTGCTTAAAGAATGCAAAGAGGAGCTTTGTGACCCACTGTCAACCATATTTAATAAATCAATAGAGTCAGGCAGAGTGCCAGAGTTTTGGAAAGTTGCTAATGTGATACCAGTTTTTAAGAAAGGAGATAGATCACTTGCGTCTAACTATCGACCAATTAGCCTAACGTCTATTGTGGGAAAGTTACTCGAATCTATAATAGCAAATAAAATTCGTCTTCATCTTGAAAAACATAATTTAATAATTGAGTCGCAACATGGTTTTATAAATGGCCGTTCATGTTTAACAAATTTGTTATCTTTTTATTCTAGCATTGTTGAGGCAGTTGATAGTGGTAAGGATTGCGATGTTGTATACCTTGACTTTAGCAAAGCTTTTGATACAGTGCCACATGAAAGACTGATTAAAAAGATAGAGTCTCATGGTATTGGGGGTGCTATATTAAGCTGGATTAGGGCATGGCTATACCAAAGGAAACAGAGAGTTAGTATAAATGGAATCAAGTCAGAGTGGGAAAATGTTGTAAGTGGAGTGCCTCAAGGCTCTGTCCTGGGACCTCTGTTGTTTATAATATATATAAATGATTTAGATTCAGGTTTGAGTAGCAACATTTGCAAATTTGCCGATGATACGAAAATCGGTAGGGAAATTAATTCGGAGGAGGACTCACTATCACTTCAAGTTGATCTAGATAGGGTTTTGAAATGGTCAAAGGATTGGCAGATGCAGTTTAATGCTGATAAATGTAAAGTTCTGAGGTTAGGTAATGATGATAGAGTTACAAGATACGAGCTAGATGGTGTTGTGATTGCGAAGTCGGATTGCGAAAGGGATCTGGGAGTTATGATTAGTAAGAATTTAAAACAAAAAGATCAATGCATAAATGTTCGTAATAAGGCAAATCGGACACTTGGATTTATTAATCGCAGCGTTAGTAACAAGACACCTGGTGTGGTTCTCAAGCTATATCTTGCTCTAGTTAGGCCCCATTTAGATTATGCAGTTCAGTTTTGGTCGCCATATTATAGAATGGATATAAATTCACTTGAACGTGTCCAGCGTAGGATGACTAAGTTAATTCCCCAAATTAGAAATCTTTCATATGAAGAAAGATTAACAAAGCTTAAGTTGCATTCACTGGAAAGGCGAAGAGTTAGGGGTGACATGATAGAGGTTTACAAGTGGATGAATGGACATAACCGGGGGGATATTAATAGGGTATTAAAAGTATCAACACAGGACAGAACACGAAACAATGGGTATAAATTGGATAAGTTTAGATTTAGGAAAGACTTGGGTAAATACTGGTTCAGTAACAGGGTTGATGATTTGTGGAACCAATTGCCGCGTAACATTGTGGAGGTGGGGTCCCTCGATTGTTTCAAGCACGGGTTGGACAAGTATATGAGTGGGATTGGGTGGTTATAGAATAGGAGCTGCCTCGTATGGGCCAATAGGCCTTCTGCAGTTACCTTTGTTCTTATGTTCTTATCTGTCTTGTGTTGATACTTTTAATACCCTATTAATATCTCCTTTGTTATGCACATTCTTTCATTTTAAAACCTTTATCATGTCACTCCTAACTCTTCGTCTTTGCAGTGAATGCAATTTCAGCTATGTTAATCTCTCTTCATATGGCAGATTTCTAATTTGGGAAATTAACTTTGTCGTCCTACGCTGGACACGTTCAAGTGAAGTTATATCAAATCAATAGAACGGCGACCAAAACTGAACTGCATAATCTAAATGGGGCCTAACCAGAGCAAGAAATAGCTGAAGAACAACTCCAGGTGTCTTGTTACTAATGTTTCGATTAATTAATCCCATTGTCCAATTTGCCTTATTACGAACATTCATGCATTGATCTTTCGGTTTTAAATTCTTACTAATCATAACTCCCAGATCCCTTTCGCAATCCGACTTCGAAATCTCAACACCATCTAGCTCGTATCTAGTAACTCTATCATTATTACCCAGCCTCTAAACCTTACAATTATCACCATTAAACTGCATCTGCCAATCTTTTGATCATTTCAAAACCCTATTTAGATCGACTTCAAGTGATAGGGAGTCTTCTTGCGTGTTTATTTCCCTACCGATTTTTGTATCATCGGAAAATTTGCAAATGCTGCTACTCAAACCTGATTCTAAATCATTTATACATACTATAAACAACAGAGGTCCCAAGACAGAGCCGTGAGGCACTCCACTTGCAACATTTTCCTACTCTGACCCCATTTATAGAAAATCTCTGTTTTCTTTAGTATATAGGCCACCAAATTTAGACAAAATGGAAGCAAAGTACCTATGTGATGAAAAATAACACTGGAATAAAAAGATAGCAAATTTGTTAAAAATGAACGGTCATTTGTAAAACTATAAGAACATAAGAACAAGGGCAACTGCAGAAGGCATATTGGCCCATACGAGGCAGCTCTTATTTCTAACCACCCAATCCCACTCATATACATGTCCAACCCATGCTTGAAACAATCGAGGGACCCCACCTCCACAGTGTTACGCAGCAATTGGTTAAGAACATAAGAACATAAGAACAAAGGTAACTGCAGAAGGCCTATTGGCCCATACGAGGCAGCTCCTATTCTATAACCACCCAATCCCACTCATATACTTGTCCAACCCGTGCTTGAAACAATCGAGGGACCCCACCTCCACAATGTTACGCGGCAATTGGTTCCACAAATCAACAACCCTGTTACTGAACCAGTATTTACCCAAGTCTTTCCTAAATCTAAACTTATCCAATTTATATCCATTGTTTCGTGTTCTGTCCTGTGTTGATACTTTTAATACCCTATTGAGGACAGAGTTGGACTTTCTGCGGGAGGAGGTGCGTCAGCTTAAAGAACAACGAGAAGTAACGAAGGAGGAGACCAGCAGTAAAGGGACCTCGTCTTGGAGAGTTGTGAAAGACAGGGGCCTTAAGAAGACTTTGATAAAGCCGCCTTCAAACGCCATAGCAACTTCTAATTCATTTGACGTTTTGGAGGACGAGTGCTGTGGAGAGACTGTGGATCGCGCAAAAGGGAAAGCAACGAAGAGAAAGGAAGCGCAGGCCCCTCAGAAAGTATAGGAAGTACCTAAGCAAACATTAGTTGTGGGAGATTCCCAGATAAGGTATTTGGATAGAACGTTTTGTGCTAGAGATAGGGGGAACAGGTTAAGGGTTTGCTATCCCGGAGCTGGCATTGGTGATATTATAAACAACATGAATGATATTATGGCTGGTAATGGGAACAATCCCATTATTTGCATTAGCGTGGGAGGAAATGATGTTGGTCGAGTTAGGAGTGAGGAACTGATTCAGAGGTATAAAACAGCCATAGAGTTAGTTAGGAGCAAGGGAGGAATCCCGATCATATGTGGCATTCTTCCAAGAAAGGGAGTGGGAAATGAATGGATATCGAGGGCACTTGGTGTCAATTGCCGGCTGGAAAGATATTGCAAATCAAATGCAATATCTTTCATAGACAACTGGGAACACTTCTATGGAAGAAATGAAATGTATGCTCGTGATGGGGTGCATCTATCGAGAGCTGGGGTTGTTGCTGTTGCGAACTCGTTAGAAGAAGTGGTTAGAGGTGTTTGTTTGGGTTTAAACTGTTAGTAGATAGAGGTATGGGAATTGATTTGGAGGAAGGAGGTAATAAAAGTATGTGTTTGTGGGAGAAAGGAATTGGCAAAACGATCACTGAAAGAGAAGGTCCGCAAAATAACAATTCACTTAGGGTATATTACACTAACAGTAGAAGTCTAAGAAATAAAATTAACGAATTAAATGCTCTTGTCTGCACAGAAAAAATAGATATTATTGCACTTACCGAAACGTGGATGAATGTAGAAAATAGAGAACTATTAGCTGAATATCAAATATATGGATTTAAACTATTTCACACAGATAGATATATTAGACGAGGAGGTGGAGTAGCCATATATGTTAGGGACAATTTGAAATGTAGTCTCAAAGAGGGAATCAAAACAGAGCCACACACAGAAACTATTTGGATTGAATTAAACGAAAAAGCTAATAATATTATAATAGGAGTAATATATAGGCCACCAAATTTAGACAGAATGGAAGCAAAGCATCTATGGGATGAAATAACTAGAGCATCTAGATCTAACAGTATTTATGTCATGGGTGACTTTAATTTTAGCGGAATAAACTGGTTGAACAAAACAGGGAATAGTGAAGCAGAAGATTTTCTAGAATTAATTGACGATTGCTTTCTTACGCAACACATTAAGGAACCAACACGGGAAAATAATATTTTAGATTTAGTGTTAACTAACAGGGAAACGCAAATTAATGACATCGAAATAGGGAGTGAGCTAGGGAGCAGTGATCACAAAGAAATCAGATTTAGCATAGAATGGAATAGACCAGTAGTAGAAAATTCTGTTAAAGTGCCAGATTTTCGAAAAGCTGATTTTAATAGCCTAAGAAATTTTTTGGGTCAAATTGATTGGAAAGTCTTGGGTATGGGGTGTGGGCCGGTCTTGGAGCGAGACATGAACCCAGCGATAGGTGACTTAAATGGGGATTTCGATGTGGATTCAATATATAACTTATTTAAGAATATTCTAAACAAAGCACAGGAACGTAGTATACCATACAAATTGAATAGATCGAATACTAATGACCCAAAGTGGGAAACAAAGAATTTGAAGAACCTTATAGGTAAAAAGAGAGCTTGGTACAAAAGGATTAAAAATGGGGAGGTCACTTTAGAACAGGAATTCGTACAACTGGTTAGAAATGTTAAAAAAGAGATAAGGAAAGCAAAAAGAAACTATGAAGTTCGCATAGCAGGGCAAGCAAAGACAAATCCTAAAGGGTTTTTTCAGTTATATCGTACTAAGACTAGGGAAAGGATAGGTCCATTAAAAACTGAGACAGGTCAAATAACAGATAGTGATGAAGAGATGAGTAGTATTTTTAATAAATATTTTGTATCTGTATTTACTAAAGAGGAACTTAACAATATGCCTTCAGCCGAACAAGTCTATGTGGGTGGGGACGAGGACAGGTTGACGAGTTTAGCAGTTACCAGGGAGGATGTTCTTAAACAAATAGTAAAACTCAAACCAAACAAATCCCCAGGGCCGGATGAAGTGTTTGCCAGGGTGCTTAAAGAATGCAAAGAGGAGCTTTGTGACCCACTGTCAACCATATTTAATAAATCAATAGAGTCAGGCAGAGTGCCAGAGTTTTGGAAAGTTGCTAATGTGATACCAGTTTTTAAGAAAGGAGATAGATCACTTGCGTCAAACTATCGACCAATTAGCCTAACGTCTATTGTGGGAAAGTTACTCGAATCTATAATAGCAAATAAAATTCGTCTTCATCTTGAAAAACATAAATTAATAATTGAGTCGCAACATGGTTTTATAAATGGCCGTTCATGTTTAACAAATTTGTTATCTTTTTATTCTAGCATTGTTGAGGCAGTTGATAGTGGTAAGGATTGCGATGTTGTATACCTTGACTTTAGCAAAGCTTTTGATACAGTGCCACATGAAAGACTGATTAAAAAGATAGAGTCTCATGGTATTGGGGGTGCTATATTAAGCTGGATTAGGGCATGGCTATACCAAAGGAAACAGAGAGTTAGTATAAATGGAATCAAGTCAGAGTGGGAAAATGTTGTAAGTGGAGTGCCTCAAGGCTCTGTCCTGGGACCTCTGTTGTTTATAATATATATAAATGATTTAGATTCAGGTTTGAGTAGCAACATTTGCAAATTTGCCGATGATACGAAAATCGGTAGGGAAATTAATTCGGAGGAGGACTCACTATCACTTCAAGTTGATCTAGATAGGGTTTTGAAATGGTCAAAGGATTGGCAGATGCAGTTTAATGCTGATAAATGTAAAGTTCTGAGGTTAGGTAATGATGATAGAGTTACAAGATACGAGCTAGATGGTGTTGTGATTGCGAAGTCGGATTGCGAAAGGGATCTGGGAGTTATGATTAGTAAGAATTTAAAACAAAAGGATCAATGCATAAATGTTCGTAATAAGGCAAATCGGACACTTGGATTTATTAATCGCAGCGTTAGTAACAAGACACCTGGTGTGGTTCTCAAGCTATATCTTGCTCTAGTTAGGCCCCATTTAGATTATGCAGTTCAGTTTTGGTCGCCATATTATAGAATGGATATAAATTCACTTGAACGTGTCCAGCGTAGGATGACTAAGTTAATTCCCCAAATTAGAAATCTTTCATATGAAGAAAGATTAACAAAGCTTAAGTTGCATTCACTGGAAAGGCGAAGAGTTAGGGGTGACATGATAGAGGTTTACAAGTGGATGAATGGACATAACCGGGGGGATATTAATAGGGTATTAAAAGTATCAACACAGGACAGAACACGAAATAATGGGTATAAATTGGATAAGTTTAGATTTAGGAAAGACTTGGGTAAATACTGGTTCAGTAACAGGGTTGTTGATTTGTGGAACCAATTGCCGCGTAACATTGTGGAGGTGGGGTCCCTCGATTGTTTCAAGCACGGGTTGGACAAGTATATGAGTGGGATTGGGTGGTTATAGAATAGGAGCTGCCTCGTATGGGCCAATAGGCCTTCTGCAGTTACCTTTGTTCTTATGTTCTTATGTTCTTATTAATATCCCCCCGGTTATGTCCATTCATCCACTTGTAAACCTCTATCATGTCACCCCTAACTCTTCGCCTTTCCAGTGAATGCAACTTAAGCTTTGTTAATCTTTCTTCATATGAAAGATTTCTAATTTGGGGAATTAACTTAGTCATCCTACGCTGGACACGTTCAAGTGAATTTATATCCATTCTATAATATGGCGACCAAAACTGAACTGCATAATCTAAATGGGGGCCTAACTAGAGCAAGATATAGCTTGAGAACCACACCAGGTGTCTTGTTACTAACGCTGCGATTAATAAATCCAAGTGTCCGATTTGCCTTATTACGAACATTTATGCATTGATCCTTTTGTTTTAAATTCTTACTAATCATAACTCCCAGATCCCTTTCGCGATCCGACTTCGCAATCACAACACCATCTAGCTCGTATCTTGTAACTCTATCATCATTACCTAACCTCAGAACTTTACAATTATCAGCATTAAACTGCATCTGCCAATCCTTTGACCATTTCAAAACCCTATCTAGATCAACTTGAAGTGATAGTGAGTCCTCCTCCGAATTAATTTCCCTACCGATTTTCGTATCATCGGCAAATTTGCAAATGTTGCTACTCAAACCTGAATCTAAATCATTTATATATATTATAAACAACAGAGGTCCCAGGACAGAGCCTTGAGGCACTCCACTTACAACATTTTCCCACTCTGACTTGATTCCATTTATACTAACTCTCTGTTTCCTTTGGTATAGCCATGCCCTAATCCAGCTTAATATAGCACCCCCAATACCATGAGACTCTATTTTTTTAATCAGTCTTTCATGTGGCACTGTATCAAAAGCTTTGCTAAAGTCAAGGTATACAACATCGCAATCCTTACCACTATCAACTGCCTCAACAATGCTAGAATAAAAAGATAACAAATTTGTTAAACATGAACGGCCATTTATAAAACCATGTTGCGACTCAATTATTAATTTATGTTTTTCAAGATGAAGACGAATTTTATTTGCTATTATAGATTCGAGTAACTTTCCCACAATAGACGTTAGGCTAATTGGTCGATAGTTAGACGCAAGTGATCTTTCTCCTTTCTTAAAAACTGGTATCACATTAGCAACTTTCCAAAACTCTGGCACTCTGCCTGACTCTATTGATTTATTAAATATGGTTGACAGTGGGTCACAAAGCTCCTCTTTGCATTCTTTAAGCACCCTAGCAAACACTTCATCCGGCCCTGGGGATTTGTTTGGTTTGAGTTTTACTATTTGTTTAAGAACATCCTCCCTGGTAACTGCTAAACTCGTCAACCTGTCCTCGTCCCCACCCACATAGACTTGTTCGGCTGAAGGCATATTGTTAAGTTCCTCTTTAGTAAATACAGATACAAAATATTTATTAAAAATACTACTCATCTCTTCATCACTATCTGTTATTTGACCTGTCTCAGTTTTTAATGGACCTATCCTTTCCCTAGTCTTAGTACGATGTAACTGAAAAAAACCTTTAGGATTTGTCTTTGCTTGCCCTGCTATGCGAACTTCATAGTTCCTTTTTGCTTTCCTTATCTCTTTTTTAACATTTCTAACCAGTTGTACGAATTCCTGTTCTAAAGTGACCTCCCCATTTTTAATCCTTTTGTACCAAGCTCTCTTTTTACCTATAAGGTTCTTCAAATTCTTTGTTATCCACTTTGGGTCATTAGTATACGATCTATTCAATTTGTATGGTATACTACGTTCCTGTGCTTTGTTTAGAATATTCTTAAATAAGTTATATATTGAATCCACATCGAAATCCCCATTTAAGTCACCTAACGCTGGGTTCATGTCTCGCTCCAAGACCGGCCCACACCCCATACCCAAGCCTTTCCAATCAATTTGACCCAAAAAATTTCTTAGGCTATTAAAATCAGCTTTTCGAAAATCTGGCACTTTAACAGAATTTTCTCCTACTGGTCTATTCCATTCTATGCTAAATCTGATTTCTTTGTGATCACTGCTCCCTAGCTCACTCCCTATTTCGATGTCATTAATTTGCGTTTCCCTGTTAGTTAACACTAAATCTAAAATATTATTTTCCCGTGTTGGTTCCTTAATGTGTTGCGTAAGAAAGCAATCGTCAATTAATTCTAGAAAATCTTCTGCTTCACTATTCCCTGTTTTGTTCAACCAGTTTATTCCGCTAAAATTAAAGTCACCCATGACATAAATACTGTTAGATCTAGATGCTCTAGATATTTCATCCCATAGATGCTTTGCTTCCACTCTGTCTAAATTTGGTGGCCTATATATTACTCCTATTATAATATTATTAGCTTTTTCGTTTAATTCAATCCAAATAGTTTCTGTGTGTGGCTCTGTTTTGATTCCCTCTTTGAGACTACATTTCAAATTGTCCCTAACATATATGGCTACTCCCCCTCCTCGTCTAATATATCTGTGTGAAATAGTTTAAAATAGTTTAAATCCATTTATTTGATATTCAGCTAATAGTTCTCTATTTTCTACATTCATCCACGTTTCGGTAAGTGCAATAATATCTATTTTTTCTGTGCAGACAAGAGCATTTAATTCGTTAATTTTATTTCTTAGACTTCTACTGTTAGTGTAATATACCCTAAGTGAATTGTTATTTTGCGGACCTTCTCTTTCCCTGATCGTTTTGCCAATTCCTTTCTCCCACAAACACATACTTTTATTACCTCCTTCCTCCAAATCAATTCCCATACCTCTATCTACTAACAGTTTAAACCCAAACAAACACCTCTAACCACTTCTTCTAGCGAGTTAAGAACATAAGAACATAAGAACAAAGGTAACTGCAGAAGGCCTATTGGCCCATACGAGGCAGCTCCTATTCTATAACCACCCAATCCCACTCATATACTTGTCCAACCCGTGCTTGAAACAATCGAGGGACCCCACCTCCACAATGTTACGCGGCAATTGGTTCCACAAATCAACAACCCTGTTACTGAACCAGTATTTACCCAAGTCTTTCCTAAATCTAAACTTATCCAATTTATATCCATTGTTTCGTGTTCTGTCCTGTGTTGATACTTTTAATACCCTATTAATATCCCCCCGGTTATGTCCATTCATCCACTTGTAAACCTCTATCATGTCACCCCTAACTCTTCGCCTTTCCAGTGAATGCAACTTAAGCTTTGTTAATCTTTCTTCATATGAAAGATTTCTAATTTGGGGAATTAACTTAGTCATCCTACGCTGGACACGTTCAAGTGAATTTATATCCATTCTATAATATGGCGACCAAAACTGAACTGCATAATCTAAATGGGGCCTAACTAGAGCAAGATATAGCTTGAGAACCACACCAGGTGTCTTGTTACTAACGCTGCGATTAATAAATCCAAGTGTCCGATTTGCCTTATTACGAACATTTATGCATTGATCCTTTTGTTTTAAATTCTTACTAATCATAACTCCCAGATCCCTTTCGCAATCCGACTTCGCAATCACAACACCATCTAGCTCGTATCTTGTAACTCTATCATCATTACCTAACCTTAGAACTTTACATTTATCAGCATTAAACTGCATCTGCCAATCCTTTGACCATTTCAAAACCCTATCTAGATCAACTTGAAGTGATAGTGAGTCCTCCTCCGAATTAATTTCCCTACCGATTTTCGTATCATCGGCAAATTTGCAAATGTTGCTACTCAAACCTGAATCTAAATCATTTATATATATTATAAACAACAGAGGTCCCAGGACAGAGCCTTGAGGCACTCCACTTACAACATTTTCCCACTCTGACTTGATTCCATATATACTAACTCTCTGTTTCCTTTGGTATAGCCATGCCCTAATCCAGCTTAATATAGCACCCCCAATACCATGAGACTCTATTTTTTTAATCAGTCTTTCATGTGGCACTGTATCAAAAGCTTTGCTAAAGTCAAGGTATACAACATCGCAATCCTTACCACTATCAACTGCCTCAACAATGCTAGAATAAAAAGATAACAAATTTGTTAAACATGAACGTGAACGGCCATTTATAAAACCATGTTGCGACTCAATTATTAATTTATGTTTTTCAAGATGAAGACGAATTTTATTTGCTATTATAGATTCGAGTAACTTTCCCACAAGTTACATGCATACATTTCATTTCTTCCATAGAAGTGTTCCCAGTTGTCTATGAAAGATATTGCATTTGATTTGCAATATCTTTCCAGCCGGCAATTGACACCAAGTGCCCTCGATATCCATTCATTTCCCACTCCCTTTCTTGGAAGAATGCCACATATGATCGGGATTCCTCCCTTGCTCCTAACTAACTCTATGGCTGTTTTATACCTCTGAATCAGTTCCTCACTCCTGACTCGACCAACATCATTTCCTCCCACGCTAATGCAAATAATGGGATTGTTCCCATTACCAGCCATAATATCATTCATGTTGTTTATAATATCACCAATGCCAGCTCCGGGATAGCAAACCCAATTTGTGGTTCCACAAATCAACAACCCTGTTACTGAACCAGTATTTACCAAAGTCTTTCCTAAATCTAAACTTATCCAATTTATACCCATTGTTTCGTGTTCTGTCTTGTGTTGATACTTTTAATACCCTATTAGTATCCCCTTTGTTATGTCCATTCACCCACTTGTAAACCTCTATCATGTCACTCCTAACTCTTCGCCTCTCCAGTGAATGCAACTTAAGCTTTGTTAATCTTTCTTCATATGAAAGATTTCTAATTTGGGGAATTAACTTAGTCATCCTACGCTGGACACGTTCAAGTGAATTTATATCCATTCTATAATATGGCGACCAAAACTGAACTGCAAAATCTAAATGGGGCCTAACTAGAGCAAGATATAGCTTGAGAACTACACCAGGTGTCTTGTTACTAACGCTGCGATTAATAAATCCAAGTGTCCGATTTGCCTTATTACGAACATTTATGCATTGATCCTTTTGTTTTAAATTCTTACTAATCATAACTCCCAGATCCCTTTCGCAATCTCAACACCATCTAGCTCGTATCTTGTAACTCTATCATCATTACCTAACCTCAGAACTTTACATTTATCAGCATTAAACTGCATCTGCCAATCCTTTGACCATTTCAAAACCCAATCTAGATCAACTTGAAGTGATAGTGAGTCCTCCTCCGAATTAATTTCCCTACCGATTTTCGTATCATCGGCAAATTTGCAAATGTTGCTACTCAAACCTGAATCTAAATCATTTATATATATTATAAACAACAGAGGGCCCAGGACAGAGCCTTGAGGCACTCCACTTACAACATTTTCCCACTCTGACTTGACTCCATTTATACTAACTCTCTGTTTCCTTTGGAATAGCCATGCCCTAATCCAGTTTAATATAGCACCCCCAATACCATGAGCCTCTATCTTTTTAATCAGTCTTTCATGTGGCACTGTATCAAAAGTTTTGCTAAAGTCAAGGTACACAACATCACAATCCTTACCACTATCAACTGCCTCAACTATGCTAGAATAAAAAGATAACAAATTTGTTAAACATGAACGGCCATTTATAAAACCATGTTGCGACTCAATTATTAATTTATGTTTTTCAAGATGAAGACGAATTTTATTTGCTATTATAGATTCGAGTAACTTTCCCACAATAGACGTTAGGCTAATTGGTCGATAGTTAGACGCAAGTGATCTATCTCCTTTCTTAAAAACTGGTATCACATTAGCAACTTTCCAAAACTCTGGCACTCTGCCTGACTCTATTGATTTATTAAATATGGTTGACAGTGGGTCACAAAGCTCCTCTTTGCATTCTTTAAGCACCCTGGCAAACACTTCATCCGGCCCTGGGGATTTGTTTGGTTTTAGTTTTTCTAATTGTTTAATTACATCCTCTCTAGCAACTGCTAAACTAGTCAACCTGTCCTCATCCCCACCAACATAGACTTGTTCGGCTTAAGGCATATTGTTAAGTTCTTCTTTAGTAAATACAGATACAAAATATTTGTTAAAAATACTACTCATCTCCTTGTCATTATCCGTTATTTGACCTGTCTCAGATTTTAATGGACCTATCCTTTCCCTAGTCTTAGTTCGATATAACTGAAAAAACCCTTTAGGATTTGACTTTGCTTGCTCTGCTATGCGAACTTTATAGTTTCTTTTTGCTTTCCTAATCTCTTTTTTAACATTTCTAACCAGCTGTATGAATTCCTGTTCTAACCTGACTTCCCCATTCTTAATCCTTTTGTACCAAGCTCTCTTTTTACCTATAAGGTTCTTTAAATTATTTGTTATTCACTTTGGGTCATTAGTATTCGACCTATTCAATTTGTATGGTATACTATGTTCCTGTGCTTTGTTTAGAATATTCTTAAATAAGTTATATATTAAATCCACATCGAAATCCCCTTTTACGTCACCAATCGCTGGGTTCATCTAGATAGGGTTTTGAAATGGTCAAAGGATTGGCAGATGCAGTTTAATGCTGATAAATGTAAAGTTCTGAGGTTAGGTAATGATGATAGAGTTACAAGATACGAGCTAGATGGTGTTGAGATTGCGAAGTCGGATTGCGAAGGGGATCTGGGAGTTATGATTAGTAAGAATTTAAAACAAAAGGATCAATGCATAAATGTTCGTAATAAGGCAAATTGGACACTTTGATTTATTAATCGAAGCGTAAGTAACAAGACACCTGGTGTGGTTCTTCAGCTATATCTAGCTCTGGTTAGGCTCCATTTAGATTATGCAGTTCAGTTTTGGTCGCCGTACTATAGAATAGGATATAAATTCACTTGAACGTGTCCAGCGTAGGATGACTAAGTTAATTCCCCAAATTAGAAATCTTTCATATGAAGAAAGATTAACAAAGCTTAAGTTGCATTCACTGGAAAGGCGAAGAGCTAGGGGTGACATGATAGAGGTTTACAAGTGGATGAATGGACATAACAAAGGGGATATTAATAGGGTATTAAAAGTATCAACACAAGACAGAACACGAAACAATGGGTATAAATTGGATAAGTTTAGATTTAGGAAAGACTTGGGTAAATACTGGTTCAGTAACAAGGTTGTTGATTTGTGGAACCAATTGCCACGTAACGTGATGGAGGTGGGGTCCCTCGATTGTTTCAAGCGCGGGTTGGACAAGTATATGAGTGGGATTGGGTGGTTATAGATAGGAGCTGCCTCGTATGGGCCAATAGGCCTTTTGCAGTTAACTTTCTTCTTATGTTCTTATATTATTTGCTTTTTCGTTTAATTCTATCCAAATAGTTTCTGTGTGTGGCTCAGTTTTGATTCCCTCTTTGAGACTACATTTCAAATTGTCCCTAACATATATGGCTACTCCCCCTCCTCGTCTAATATATCTATCTGTGTGAAATAGTTTAAATCCATTTATCTGATATTCAGCTAATAGTTCTCTATTTTCTACGTTCATCCACGTTTCGGTAAGTGCAATAATATCTATTTTTTCTGTGCAGACAAGAGCATTTAATTCATTAATTTTATTTCTTAGACTTCTACTGTTAGTGTAATATATCATAAGTGAATTGTTATTTTGAGGCCCTTTTCTTTCCCTGGTCATTTTGCCAATTCTCTTCTCCCACAAACACATACTTTTATTACCTCCTTCCTCCAAATCAATTCCCATACCACTATCTACTAACAGTTTAAACCCAAACAAACACCTCTAACCACTGGTTCCAACGAGTTCGCAACAGCAACAACCCCAGCCCTCGATAGATGCACCCAATCACGAGCATACATTTCATTTCTTCCATAGAAGCGTTCCCAGTTGTCTATGAAAGATATTGGTCAGGTGAAGTCACAGTGAGAGGTTGTGTTAACCGGAGCTCCTGAGTGTTGTTATATTATCATTGCAATATGGAAGTTGTAGTTAAGGACCTGGTGACTCTAGTGGGAGCCCTGAGGACAGAGTTGGACTTTCTGCGGGAGGAGGTGCGTCAGCTGAAAGAACAACGAGAAGTAACGAAGGAGGAGACCAGCAGTAAAGGGACCTCGTCTTGGAGAGTTGTGAAAGACAGGGGCCTTAAGAAGACTTTGATGAAGCCGCCTTCAAACGCCATAGCAACTTCTAATTCATTTGACGTTTTGGAGGACGAGTGCTGTGGAGAGACTGTGGATCGCGCAAAAGGGAAAGCAACGAAGAGAAAGGAAGCGCAGGCCCCTCAGAAAGTAAAGGAAGTACCTAAGCAAACATTAGTTGTGGGAGATTCCCAGATAAGGTATTTGGATAGAACGTTTTGTGCTAGAGATAGGGGGAACAGGTTAAGGGTTTGCTATCCCGGAGCTGGCATTGGTGATATTATAAACAACATGAATGATATTATGGCTGGTAATGGGAACAATCCCATTATTTGCATTAGCGTGGGAGGAAATGATGTTGGTCGAGTTAGGAGTGAGGAACTGATTCAGAGGTATAAAACAGCCATAGAGTTAGTTAGGAGCAAGGGAGGAATCCCGATCATATGTGGCATTCTTCCAAGAAAGGGAGTGGGAAATGAATGGATATCGAGGGCACATGGTGTCAATTGCCGGCTGGAAAGATATTGCAAATCAAATGCAATATCTTTCATAGACAACTGGGAACACTTCTATGGAAGAAATGAAATGTATGCTCGTGATGGGGTGCATCTATCGAGAGCTGGGGTTGTTGCTGTTGCGAACTCGTTAGAAGAAGTGGTTAGAGGTGTTTGTTTGGGTTTAAACTGTTAGTAGATAGAGGTATGGGAATTGATTTGGAGGAAGGAGGTAATAAAAGTATGTGTTTGTGGGAGAAAGGAATTGGCAAAACGATCAGGGAAAGAGAAGGTCCGCAAAATAACAATTCACTTAGGGTATATTACACTAACAGTAGAAGTCTAAGAAATAAAATTAACGAATTAAATGCTCTTGTCTGCACAGAAAAAATAGATATTATTGCACTTACCGAAACGTGGATGAATGTAGAAAATAGAGAACTATTAGCTGAATATCAAATATACGGATTTAAACTATTTCACACAGATAGATATATTAGACGAGAAGGTGGATTAGCCATATATGTTAGGGACAATTTGAAATGTAGTCTCAAAGAGGGAATCAAAACAGAGCCACACACAGAAACTATTTGGATAGAATTAAACGAAAAAGCAAATAATATTATAATAGGAGTTATATATAGGCCACCAAATTTAGACAGAATGGAAGCAAAGCATCTATGGGATGAAATATCTAGAGCATCTAGATCTAACAGTATTTATGTTATGGGTGACTTTAATTTTAGCGGAATAAACTGGTTGAACAAAACAGGGAATAGTGAAGCAGAAGATTTTCTAGAATTAATTGACGATTGCTTTCTTACGCAACACATTAAGGAACCAACACGGGAAAATAATATTTTAGATTTAGTGTTAACTAACAGGGAAACGCAAATTAATGACATCGAAATAGGGAGTGAGCTAAGGAGCAGTGATCACAAAGAAATCAGATTTAGCATAGAATGGAATAGACCAGTAGGAGAAAATTCTGTTAAAGTGCCAGATTTTCGAAAAGCTGATTTTAATAGCCTAAGAAATTTTTTGGGTCAAATTGATTGGAAAGTCTTGGGTATGGGGTGTGGGCCGGTCTTGGAGCGAGACATGAACCCAGCGATAGGTGACTTAAATGGGGATTTCGATGTGGATTCAATATATAACTTATTTAAGAATATTCTAAACAAAGCACAGGAACGTAGTGTACCATACAAATTGAATAGATCGAATACTAATGACCCAAAGTGGATAACAAAGAATTTGAAGAACCTTATAGGTAAAAAGAGAGCTTGGTACAAAAGGATTAAAAATGGGGAGGTCACTTTAGAACAGGAATTCGTACAACTGGTTAGAAATGTTAAAAAGAGATAAGGAAAGCAAAAAGAAACTATGAAGTTCGCATAGCAGGGCAAGCAAAGACAAATCCTAAAGGGTTTTTTTCAGTTATATCGTACTAAGACTAGGGAAAGGATAGGTCCATTAAAAACTGAGACAGGTCAAATAACAGATAGTGATGAAGAGATGAGTAGTATTTTTAATAAATATTTTGTATCTGTATTTACTAAAGAGGAACTTAACAATATGCCTTCAGCCGAACAAGTCTATGTGGGTGGGGACGAGGACAGGTTGACGAGTTTAGCAGTTACCAGGGAGGATGTTCTTAAACAAATAGTAAAACTCAAACCAAACAAATCCCCAGGGCCGGATGAAGTGTTTGCCAGGGTGCTTAAAGAATGCAAAGAGGAGCTTTGTGACCCACTGTCAACCATATTTAATAAATCAATAGAGTCAGGCAGAGTGCCAGAGTTTTGGAAAGTTGCTAATGTGATACCAGTTTTTAAGAAAGGAGATAGATCACTTGCGTCTAACTATCGACCAATTAGCCTAACGTCTATTGTGGGAAAGTTACTCGAATCTATAATAGCAAATAAAATTCGTCTTCATCTTGAAAAACATAAATTAATAATTGAGTCGCAACATGGTTTTATAAATGGCCGTTCATGTTTAACAAATTTGTTATCTTTTTATTCTAGCATTGTTGAGGCAGTTGATAGTGGTAAGGATTGCGATGTTGTATACCTTGACTTTAGCAAAGCTTTTGATACAGTGCCACATGAAAGACTGATTAAAAGATAGAGTCTCATGGTATTGGGGGTGCAATATTAAGCTGGATTAGGGCATGGCTATACCAAAGGAAACAGAGAGTTAGTATAAATGGAATCAAGTCAGAGTGGGAAATGTTGTAAGTGGAGTGCCTCAAGGCTCTGTCCTGGGACCTCTGTTGTTTTATAATATATATAAATGATTTAGATTCAGGTTTGAGTAGCAACATTTGCAAATTTGCCGATGATACGAAAATCGGTAGGGAAATTAATTCGGAGGAGGACTCACTATCACTTCAAGTTGATCTAGATAGGGTTTTGAAATGGTCAAAGGATTGGCAGATGCAGTTTAATGCTGATAAATGTAAAGTTCTGAGGTTAGGTAATGATGATAGAGTTACAAGATACGAGCTAGATGGTGTTGTGATTGCGAAGTCGGATTGCGAAAGGGATCTGGGAGTTATGATTAGTAAGAATTTAAAACAAAAGGATCAATGCATAAATGTTCGTAATAAGGCAAATCGGACACTTGGATTTATTAATCGCAGCGTTAGTAACAAGACACCTGGTGTGGTTCTCAAGCTATATCTTGCTCTAGTTAGGCCCCATTTAGATTATGCAGTTCAGTTTTGGTCGCCATATTATAGAATGGATATAAATTCACTTGAACGTGTCCAGCGTAGGATGACTAAGTTAATTCCCCAAATTAGAAATCTTTCATATGAAGAAAGATTAACAAAGCTTAAGTTGCATTCACTGGAAAGGCGAAGAGTTAGGGGTGACATGATAGAGGTTTACAAGTGGATGAATGGACATAACCGGGGGGATATTAATAGGGTATTAAAAGTATCAACACAGGACAGAACACGAAACAATGGGTATAAATTGGATAAGTTTAGATTTAGGAAAGACTTGGGTAAATACTGGTTCAGTAACAGGGTTGTTGATTTGTGGAACCAATTGCCGCGTAACATTGTGGAGGTGGGGTCCCTCGATTGTTTCAAGCACGGGTTGGACAAGTATATGAGTGGGATTGGGTGGTTATAGAATAGGCGCTGCCTCGTATGGGCCAAAAGGCCTTCTGCAGTTACCTTTGTTCTTATGTTCTTATTGCATTTGATTTGCAATATCTTTCCAGCCGGCAATTGACACCAAGTGCCCTTGACATCCATTCATTTCCCACTCCCTTTCTTGGAAGAATGCCACATATGATCGGGAATCCTCCCTTGCTCCTAACTAATTCAATGGCTGTCCTAAATCTCTGTATTAGTTCCTCACTCCTAACTCGCCCAACATCATTACCCCCTGCCCTAATACAAATAATGGGTTTGTTCCCATTTCCCGTCATAATATCATTCATGTTTCAACAATATCACCAATTCCAGCTCCCGGATAGCAAACCCTTAATCTGTTCCCCCTATCTCTGGCACAAACGTTCTGTCTATATACCTCACCTGGGAATCTCCCACAACCAAAATTCGCTTCGGTACCGCCTTAACTTTTTGAGCAGCCTGAGGGGCCTGCGCTCCGCCGTTCCTCGCTGATTTCCTCGCTGCAGGCGCACTACAGCATTCGTCCTCCAACACGGCAAATGAATTTGCCGTCCTTAGGGCGTCTGTAGGCGGCCTTGTCAAGGTCTTCTTAAGACCCCTGTCTTTCACTACTCTCCACGATGAGGTCCCGGTCAACACTGGTCTCCTCCTTCGTTTCCTCTCGAAGTCTCAGCCGTCATACCTCCTCCCGCAGGGAATCCATCTCTGCTCTCAGAGCTCCAACCAAACTCACCAAATCATTAACTAATCCTTCCATTATTGCAATAATAATGTTACTCCAGAGCTCCGGCTAACACAACCTCTCCCAAGGGGTATATATTAGTGCAGGGGGTATATTATTACCCCCTGCACTAATACAAATAATGGGTTTGTTCCCATTTCCCGTCATAATATCATTCATGTTTTCAACAATATCACCAATTCCAGCTCCCGGATAGCAAACCCTTAATCAGTTCCCCCTATCTCTGGCACAAAACGTTCTGTCTAAATACCTCACCTGGGAATCTCCCACAACCAAAATTCGCTTCGGTACCGCTCTAACTTTCTATTTTGTTTCTTAGACTTCTACTGTTGGTGTAATATACCTTTTACTGTGTAATATATGTAATATGTAATAATATATGTAATATACCCTTTACTTTATGGTGTATTAATATTTTGAGGCCCTTCTCTCAAAATAGGAGCAAGGGAGGTATCCCGATCATATGTGGCATTCATCCAAGAAAGGGAGTTAGATATTAATGGTTGTCGAGGGCACTTGCTCTCTATTGCTGACTAAACAAAAACTGCAAATCAAATGCAATATCATTCATAGATAACTGGGAACATTGCTATGGAAGAAATTACATGTATGCTCGGAATGGATTTCATCTATCTAGGGCTAGGGTTGGTGTTGTTGCAGACTCGTTGGAATCTATGGTTGGAGGGATTTGTTTCGGTTCAAAATGTTAGTAGATAGTGGCATAGGAATTGATATGGAGAAAGGAGGTGATAAAAAGTATGTCTTGGGAGGAAGGGGGGGGGGAACAAATCGGCAAAATGATCTTCCCTGATCATTTTGCCTATTTGCCTATTACTATAAAGTAAAGGGACCTCGTCTTGGAGAGTTGTGAAAGACAGGGGCCTTAAGAAGACTTTGATAAAGCCGCCTTCAAACGCCATAGCAACTTCTAATTCTTTTGACGTTTTGGAGGACGAGTGCTGTGGAGAGACTGTGGATCGCGCAAAAGGGAAAGCAACGAAGAGAAAGGAAGCGCAGGCCCCTCTGAAAGTAAAGGAAGTACCTAAGCAAACATTAGTTGTGGGAGATTCCCAGATAAGGTATTTGGATAGAACGTTTTGTGCTAGAGATAGGGGGAACAGGTAAGGGTTTGCTATCCCGGAGCTGGCATTGGTGATATTATAAACAACATGAATGATATTATGGCTGGTAATGGGAACAATCCCATTATTTGCATTAGCGTGGGAGGAAATGATGTTGGTCGAGTTAGGAGTGAGGAACTGATTCAGAGGTATAAAACAGCCATAGAGTTAGTTAGGAGCAAGGGAGGAATCCCGATCATATGTGGCATTCTTCCAAGAAAGGGAGTGGGAAATGAATGGATATCGAGGGCACTTGGTGTCAATTGCCGGCTGGAAAGATATTGCAAATCAAATGCAATATCTTTCATAGACAACTGGGAACACTTCTATGGAAGAAATGAAATGTATGCTCGTGATGGGGTGCATCTATCGAGAGCTGGGGTTGTTGCTGTTGCGAACTCGTTAGAAGAAGTGGTTAGAGGTGTTTGTTTGGGTTTAAACTGTTAGTAGATAGAGGTATGGGAATTGATTTTGAGGAAGGAGGTAATAAAAGTATGTGTTTGTGGGAGAAAGGAATTGGCAAAACGATCAGGGAAAGAGAAGGTCCGCAAAATAACAATTCACTTAGGGTATATTACACTAACAGTAGAAGTCTAAGAAATAAAATTAACGAATTAAATGCTCTGTCTGCCACAGAAAAAATAGATATTATTGCACTTACCGAAACGTGGATGAATGTAGAAAATAGAGAACTATTAGCTGAATATCAAATATATGGATTTAAACTATTTCACACAGATAGATATATTAGACGAGGAGGTGGAGTAGCCATATATGTTAGGGACAATTTGAAATGTAGTCTCAAAGAGGGAATCAAAACAGAGCCACACACAGAAACTATTTGGATTGAATTAAACGAAAAAGCTAATAATATTGTTATATTATCATTGCAATATGGAAGTTGTAGTGAAGGACCTGGTGACTCTAGTGGGAGCCCTGAGGACAGAGTTGGACTCTCTGCGGGAGGAGGTGCGTCAGCTTAAAAAACAACGAGAAGTAACGAAGGAGGAGACCAGCAGTAAAGGGACCTCGTCTTGGAGAGTTGCGAAAGACAGGGGCCTTAAGAAGACTTTGATAAAGCCGCCTTCAAACGCCATAGCAACTTCAAATTCATTTGACGTTTTGGAGGACGAGTGCTGTGGAGAGACTGTGGATCGCGCAAAAGGGAAAGCAACGAGAGAAAGGAAGCGCAGGCCCCTCAGAAAGTAAAGGAAGTACCTAAGCAAACATTAGTTGTGGGAGATTCCCAGATAAGGTATTTGGATAGAACGTTTTGTGCTAGAGATAGGGGGAACAGGTTAAGGTTTGCTATCCCGGAGCTGGCATTGGTGATATTATAAACAACATGAATGATATTATGGCTGGTAATGGGAACAATCCCATATTTGCATTAGCTTGGGAGGAAATGATGTTGGTCGAGTCAGGAGTGAGGAACTGATTCAGAGGTATAAAACAGCCATAGAGTTAGTTAGGAGCAAGGGAGGAATCCCGATCATATGTGGCATTCTTCCAAGAAAGGGAGTGGGAAATGAATGGATATCGAGGGCACTTGGTGTCAATTGCCGGCTGGAAAGATATTGCAAATCAAATGCAATATCTTTCATAGACAACTGGGAACACTTCTATGGAAGAAATGAAATGTATGCTCGTGATGGGGTGCATCTATCGAGAGCTGGGGTGTTGCTGTTGCGAACTCGCTAGAAGAAGTGGTTAGAGGTGTTTGTTTGGGTTTAAACTGTTAGTAGATAGAGGTATGGGAATTGATTTGGAGGAAGGAGGTAATAAAAGTATGTGTTTGTGGGAGAAAGGAATTGGCAAAACGATCAGGGAAAGAGAAGGTCCGCAAAATAACAATTCACTTAGGGTATATTACACTAACAGTAGAAGTCTAAGAAATAAAATTAACGAATTAAATGCTCTTGTCTGCACAGAAAAAATAAATATTATTGCACTTACCGAAACGTGGATGAATGTAGAAAATAGAGAACTATTAGCTGAATATCAAATATATGGATTTAACTATTTCACACAGATAGATATATTAGACGAGGAGGTGGAGTAGCCATATATGTTAGGGACAATTTGAAATGTAGTCTCAAAGAGGGAATCAAAACAGAGCCACACACAGAAACTATTTGGATGAATTAAACGAAAAAGCTAATAATATTATAATAGGAGTAATATATAGGCCACCAAATTTAGACAGAATGGAAGCAAAGCATCTATGGGATGAAATATCTAGAGCATCTAGATCTAACAGTATTTATGTCATGGGTGACTTTAATTTTAGCGGAATAAACTGGTTGAACAAAACAGGGAATAGTGAAGCAGAAGATTTTCTAGAATTAATTGACGATTGCTTTCTTACGCAACACATTAAGGAACCAACACGGGAAAATAATATTTTAGATTTAGTGTTAACTAACAGGGAAACGCAAATTAATGACATCGAAATAGGGAGTGAGCTAGGGAGCAGTGATCACAAAGAAATCAGATTTAGCATAGAATGGAATAGACCAGTAGGAGAAAATTCTGTTAAAGTGCCAGATTTTCGAAAAGCTGATTTTAATAGCCTAAGAAATTTTTGGGTCAAATTGATTGGAAAGTCTTGGGTATGGGGTGTGGGCCGGTCTTGGAGCGAGACATGAACCCAGCGATAGGTGACTTAAATGGGGATTTCGATGTGGATTCAATATATAATTTATTTAAGAATATTCTAAACAAAGCACAGGAACGTAGTATACCATACAAATTGAATAGATCGAATACTAATGACCCAAAGTGGATAACAAAGAATTTGAAGAACCTTATAGGTAAAAAGAGAGCTTGGTACAAAAGGATTAAAAATGGGGAGGTCACTTTAGAACAGGAATTCGTACAACTGGTTAGAAATGTTAAAAAAGAGATAAGGAAAGCAAAAAGAAACTATGAAGTTCGCATAGCAGGGCAAGCAAAGACAAATCCTAAAGGGTTTTTTTCAGTTATATCGTACTAAGACTAGGGAAAGGATAGGTCCATTAAAAACTGAGACAGGTCAAATAACAGATAGTGATGAAGAGATGAGTAGTATTTTAATAAATATTTTGTATCTGTATTTACTAAAGAGGAACTTAACAATATGCCTTCAGCCGAACAAGTCTATGTGGGTGGGGGACGAGGACAGGTTGACGAGTTTAGCAGTTACCAGGGAGGATGTTCTTAAACAAATAGTAAAACTCAAACCAAACAAATCCCCAGGGCCGGATGAAGTGTTTGCCAGGGTGCTTAAAGAATGCAAAGAGGAGCTTTGTGACCCACTGTCAACCATATTTAATAAATCAATAGAGTCAGGCAGAGTGCCAGAGTTTTGGAAAGTTGCTAATGTGATACCAGTTTTTAAGAAAGGAGATAGATCACTTGCGTCTAACTATCGACCAATTAGCCTAACGTCTATTGTGGGAAAGTTACTCGAATCTATAATAGCAAATAAAATTCGTCTTCATCTTGAAAAACATAAATTAATAATTGAGTCGCAACATGGTTTTATATATATTAAGCTGGATTAGGGCATGGCTATACCAAAGGAAACAGAGAGTTAGTATAAATGGAATCAAGTCAGAGTGGGGAAAATGTTGTAAGTGGAGTGCTTCAAGGCTCTGTCCTGGGACCTCTGTTGTTTATAATATATATAAATGATTTAGATTCAGGTTTGAGTAGCAACATTTGCAAATTTGCCGATGATACGAAAATCGGTAGGGAAATTAATTCGGAGGAGGACTCACTATCACTTCAAGTTGATCTAGATAGGGTTTGAAATGGTCAAAGGATTGGCAGATGCAGTTTAATGCTGATAAATGTAAAGTTCTGAGGTTAGGTAATGATGATAGAGTTACAAGATACGAGCTAGATGGTGTTGTGATTGCGAAGTCGGATTGCGAAAGGGATCTGGGAGTTATGATTAGTAAGAATTTAAAACAAAAGGATCAATGCATAAATGTTCGTAATAAGGCAAATCGGACACTTGGATTTATTAATCGCAGCGTTAGTAACAAGACACCTGGTGTGGTTCTCAAGCTATATCTTGCTCTAGTTAGGCCCCATTTAGATTATGCAGTTTCAGTTTTGGTCGCCATATTATAGAATGGATATAATTCACTTGAACGTGTCCAGCGTAGGATGACTAAGTTAATTCCCCAAATTAGAAATCTTTTCATATGAAGAAAGATTAACAAAGCTTAAGTGCATTCACTGGAAAGGCGAAGAGTTTAGGGTGACATGATAGAGGTTTACAAGTGGATGAATGGACATAACCGGGGGGATATTAATAGGGTATTAAAAGTATCAACACAGGACAGAACACGAAATAATGGGTATAAATTGGATAAGTTTAGATTTAGGAAAGACTTGGGTAAATACTGGTTCAGTAACAGGTTGTTGATTTGTGGAACCAATTGCCGCGTAACATTGTGGAGGTGGGGTCCCTCGATTGTTTCAAGCACGGGTTGGACAAGTATATGAGTGGGATTGGGTGGTTATAGAATAGGAGCTGCCTCGTATGGGCCAATAGGCCTTCTGCAGTTACCTTTGTTCTTATGTTCTTATGTTCTTATTAATATCCCCCGGTTATTGTCCATTCATCCACTTGGTAAACCTCTATCATGTCACCCCTAACTCTTCGCCTTTCCAGTGAATGCAACTTAAGCTTTGTTAATCTTTCTTCATATGAAAGATTTCTAATTGGGGAATTAACTTAGTCATCCTACGCTGGACACGTTCAAGTGAATTTATATCCATTCTATAATATGGCGACCAAAACTGAACTGCATAATCTAAATGGGGGCCTAACTAGAGCAAGATATAGCTTGAGAACCACACCAGGTGTCTTGTTACTAACGCTGCGATTAATAAATCCAAGTGTCCGATTTGCCTTATTACGAACATTTATGCATTGATCCTTTTGTTTTAAATTCTTACTAATCATAACTCCCAGATCCCTTTCGCGATCCGACTTCGCAATCACAACACCATCTAGCTCGTATCTTGTAACTCTATCATCATTACCTAACTCAGAACTTTACAATTATCAGCATTAAACTGCATCTGCCAATCCTTTGACCATTTCAAAACCCTATCTAGATCAACTTGAAGTGATAGTGAGTCCTCCTCCGAATTAATTTCCCTACCGATTTTCGTATCATCGGCAAATTTGCAAATGTTGCTACTCAAACCTGAAATCTAAATCATTTATATATATTATAAACAACAGAGGTCCCAGGACAGAGCCTTGAGGCACTCCACTTACAACATTTTCCCACTCTGACTTGATTCCATTTATACTAACTCTCTGTTTCCTTTGGTATAAGCCATGCCCTAATCCAGCTTAACTATAGCACCCCCAATACCATGAGACTCTATTTTTTTTAATCAGTCTTTCATGTGGCGACTGTATCAAAAGCTTTGCTAAAGTCAAGGTATACAACATCGCAATCCTTACCACTATCAACTGCCTCAACAATGCTAGAATAAAAAGATAACAAATTTGTTAAACATGAACGGCCATTTATAAACCATGTTGCGACTCAATTATTAATTTATGTTTTTCAAGATGAAGACGAATTTTATTTGCTATTATAGATTCGAGTAACTTTCCCACAATAGACGTTAGGCTAATTGGTCGATAGTTAGACGCAAGTGATCTTTCTCCTTTCTTAAAAACTGGGTATCACATTAGCAACTTTCCAAAACTCTGGCACTCTGCCTGACTCTATTGATTTATTAATATGGTTGACAGTGGGTCACAAAGCTCCTCTTTGCATTCTTTTAAGCACCCTAGCAAACACTTCATCCGGCCCTGGGGATTTGTTTGGTTTTGAGTTTTACTATTTGTTTAAGAACATCCTCCCTGGTAACTGCTAAACTCGTCAACCTGTCCTCGTCCCACCCACATAGACTTGTTCGGCTGAAGGCATATGTTAAGTTCCTCTTTAGTAAATACAGATACAAAATATTTATTAAAAATACTACTCATCTCTTCATCACTATCTGTTATTTGACCTGTCTCAGTTTTTAATGGACCTATCCTTTCCCTAGTCTTAGTACGATGTAACTGAAAAAAAACCTTTAGGATTTGTCTTTGCTTGCCCTGCTATGCGAACTTCATAGTTCCTTTTTGCTTTCCTTATCTCTTTTTTAACATTTCTAACCAGTTGTACGAATTCCTGTTCTAAAGTGACCTCCCCATTTTTAATCCTTTTGTACCAAGCTCTCTTTTTACCTATAAGGTTCTTCAAATTCTTTGTTATCCACTTTGGGTCATTAGTATACGATCTATTCAATTTGTATGGTATACTACGTTCCTGTGCTTTGTTTAGAATATTCTTAAATAAGTTATATATTGAATCCACATCGAAATCCCCATTTAAGTCACCTAACGCTGGGTTCATGTCTCGCTCCAAGACCGGCCCACACCCCATACCCAAGCCTTTCCAATCAATTTGACCCAAAAAATTTCTTAGGCTATTAAAATCAGCTTTTCGAAAATCTGGCACTTTAACAGAATTTTCTCCTACTGGTCTATTCCATTCTATGCTAAATCTGATTTCTTTGTGATCACTGCTCCCTAGCTCACTCCCTATTTCGATGTCATTAATTTGCGTTTCCCTGTTAGTTAACACTAAATCTAAAATATTATTTTCCCGTGTTGGTTCCTTAATGTGTTGCGTAAGAAAGCAATCGTCAATTAATTCTAGAAAATCTTCTGCTTCACTATTCCCTGTTTTGTTCAACCAGTTTATTCCGCTAAAATTAAAGTCACCCATGACATAAATACTGTTAGATCTAGATGCTCTAGATATTTCATCCCATAGATGCTTTGCTTCCACTCTGTCTAATTTGGTGGCCTATATATTACTCCTATTATAATATTATTAGCTTTTTCGTTTAATTCAATCCAAATAGTTTCTGTGTGTGGCTCTGTTTTGATTCCCTCTTTGAGACTACATTTCAAATTGTCCCCTAACATATATGGCTACTCCCCCTCCTCGTCTAATATATCTGTGTGAAATAGTTTAAAATAGTTTAAATCCATTTATTTGATATTCAGCTAATAGTTCTCTATTTCTACATTCATCCACGTTTCGGTAACGTGCAATAATATCTATTTTTTTCTGTGCAGACAAGAGCATTTAATTCGTTAATTTTATTTCTTAGACTTCTACTGTTAGTGTAATATACCCTAAGTGAATTGTTATTTGCGGACCTTCTCTTTCCCTGATCGTTTTGCCAATTCCTTTCTCCCACAAACACATACTTTTATTACCTCCTTCCTCCAAATCAATTCCCATACCTCTATCTACTAACAGTTTAAACCCAAACAAACACCTCTAACCACTTCTTCTAGCGAGTTCGCAACAGCAACAACCCCAGCTCTCGATAGATGCACCCCATCACGAGCATAAGAACATAAGAACATAAGAACAAAGGTAACTGCAGAAGGCCTATTGGCCCATACGAGGCAGCTCCTATTCTATAACCACCCAATCCCACTCATATACTTGTCCAACCCGTGCTTGAAACAATCGAGGGACCCCACCTCCACAATGTTACGCGGCAATTGGTTCCACAAATCAACAACCCTGTTACTGAACCAGTATTTACCCAAGTCTTTCCTAAATCTAAACTTATCCAATTTATATCCATTGTTTCGTGTTCTGTCCTGTGTTGATACTTTTAATACCCTATTAATATCCCCCCGGTTATGTCCATTCATCCACTTGTAAACCTCTATCATGTCACCCCTAACTCTTCGCCTTTCCAGTAAATGCAACTTAAGCTTTGTTAATCTTTCTTCATATGAAAGATTTCTAATTTGGGGAATTAACTTAGTCATCCTACGCTGGACACGTTCAAGTGAATTTATATCCATTCTATAATATGGCGACCAAAACTGAACTGCATAATCTAAATGGGGCCTAACTAGAGCAAGATATAGCTTGAGAACCACACCAGGTGTCTTGTTACTAACGCTGCGATTAATAAATCCAAGTGTCCGATTTGCCTTATTACGAACATTTATGCATTGATCCTTTGTTTTAAATTCTTACTAATCATAACTCCCAGATCCCTTTCGCAATCCGACTTCGCAATCACAACACCATCTAGCTCGTATCTTGTAACTCTATCATCATTACCTAACCTTAGAACTTTACATTTATCAGCATTAAACTGCATCTGCCAATCCTTTGACCATTTCAAAACCCTATCTAGATCAACTTGAAGTGATAGTGAGTCCTCCTCCGAATTAATTTCCCTACCGATTTTCGTATCATCGGCAAATTTGCAAATGTTGCTACTCAAACCTGAATCTAAATCATTTATATATATTATAAACAACAGAGGTCCCAGGACAGAGCCTTGAGGCACTCCACTTACAACATTTTCCCACTCTGACTTGATTCCATATATACTAACTCTCTGTTTCCTTTGGTATAGCCATGCCCTAATCCAGCTTAATATAGCACCCCCAATACCATGAGACTCTATTTTTTTAATCAGTCTTTCATGTGGCACTGTATCAAAAGCTTTGCTAAAGTCAAGGTATACAACATCGCAATCCTTACCACTATCAACTGCCTCAACAATGCTAGAATAAAAAGATAACAAATTTGTTAAACATGAACGTGAACGGCCATTTATAAAACCATGTTGCGACTCAATTATTAATTTATGTTTTTCAAGATGAAGACGAATTTTATTTGCTATTATAGATTCGAGTAACTTTCCCACAAGTTACATGCATACATTTCATTTCTTCCATAGAAGTGTTCCCAGTTGTCTATGAAAGATATTGCATTTGATTTGCAATATCTTTCCAGCCGGCAATTGACACCAAGTGCCCTCGATATCCATTCATTTCCCACTCCCTTTCTTGGAAGAATGCCACATATGATCGGGATTCCTCCCTTGCTCCTAACTAACTCTATGGCTGTTTTATACCTCTGAATCAGTTCCTCACTCCTGACTCGACCAACATCATTTCCTCCCACGCTAATGCAAATAATGGGATTGTTCCCATTACCAGCCATAATATCATTCATGTTGTTTATAATATCACCAATGCCAGCTCCGGGATAGCAAACCCAATTTGTGGTTCCACAAATCAACAACCCTGTTACTGAACCAGTATTTACCAAAGTCTTTCCTAAATCTAAACTTATCCAATTTATACCCATTGTTTCGTGTTCTGTCTTGTGTTGATACTTTTAATACCCTATTAGTATCCCCTTTGTTATGTCCATTCACCCACTTGTAAACCTCTATCATGTCACTCCTAACTCTTCGCCTCTCCAGTGAATGCAACTTAAGCTTTGTTAATCTTTCTTCATATGAAAGATTTCTAATTTGGGGAATTAACTTAGTCATCCTACGCTGGACACGTTCAAGTGAATTTATATCCATTCTATAATATGGCGACCAAAACTGAACTGCAAAATCTAAATGGGCCTAACTAGAGCAAGATATAGCTTGAGAACTACACCAGGTGTCTTGTTACTAACGCTGCGATTAATAAATCCAAGTGTCCGATTGCCTTATTACGAACATTTATGCATTGATCCTTTGTTTTAAATTCTTACTAATCATAACTCCCAGATCCCTTTCGCAATCTCAACACCATCTAGCTCGTATCTTGTAAACTCTATCATCATTACCTAACCTCAGAACTTTACATTTATCAGCATTAAACTGCATCTGCCAATCCTTTGACCATTTCAAAACCCATCTAGATCAACTTGAAGTGATAGTGAGTCCTCCTCCGAATTAATTTCCCTACCGATTTTTCGTATCATCGGCAATTTGCAAATGTTGCTACTCAAACCTGAATCTAAATCATTTATATATATTATAAACAACAGAGGTCCCAGGACAGAGCCCTGAGGCACTCCACTTACAACATTTTCCCACTCTGACTTGACTCCATTTATACTAACTCTCTGTTTCCTTGGAATAGCCATGCCCTAATCCAGTTTAATATAGCACCCCCAATACCATGAGCCTCTATCTTTTTAATCAGTCTTTCATGTGGCACTGTATCAAAAGTTTTGCTAAAGTCAAGGTACACAACATCACAATCCTTACCACTATCAACTGCCTCAACTATGCTAGAATAAAAAGATAACAAATTTGTTAAACATGAACGGCCATTTATAAAACCATGTTGCGACTCAATTATTAATTTATGTTTTTCAAGATGAAGACGAATTTTATTTGCTATTATAGATTCGAGTAACTTTCCCACAATAGACGTTAGGCTAATTGGTCGATAGTTAGACGCAAGTGATCTATCTCCTTTCTTAAAAACTGGTATCACATTAGCAACTTTCCAAAACTCTGGCACTCTGCCTGACTCTATTGATTTATTAAATATGGTTGACAGTGGGTCACAAAGCTCCTCTTTGCATTCTTTAAGCACCCTGGCAAACACTTCATCCGGCCCTGGGGATTTGTTTGGTTTTAGTTTTTCTAATTGTTTAATTACATCCTCTCTAGCAACTGCTAAACTAGTCAACCTGTCCTCATCCCCACCAACATAGACTTGTTCGGCTTAAGGCATATTGTTAAGTTCTTCTTTAGTAAATACAGATACAAAATATTTGTTAAAAATACTACTCATCTCCTTGTCATTATCCGTTATTTGACCTGTCTCAGATTTTAATGGACCTATCCTTTCCCTAGTCTTAGTTCGATATAACTGAAAAAACCTTTAGGATTTGACTTTGCTTGCTCTGCTATGCGAACTTTATAGTTTCTTTTGCTTTCCTAATCTCTTTTTTAACATTTCTAACCAGCTGTATGAATTCCTGTTCTAACCTGACTTCCCCATTCTTAATCCTTTTGTACCAAGCTCTCTTTTACCTATAAGGTTCTTTAAATTATTTGTTATTCACTTTGGGTCATTAGTATTCGACCTATTCAATTTGTATGGTATACTATGTTCCTGTGCTTTGTTTAGAATATTCTTAAATAAGTTATATATTAAATCCACATCGAAATCCCCTTTTACGTCACCAATCGCTGGGTTCATCTAGATAGGGTTTTGAAATGGTCAAAGGATTGGCAGATGCAGTTTAATGCTGATAAATGTAAAGTTCTGAGGTTAGGTAATGATGATAGAGTTACAAGATACGAGCTAGATGGTGTTGAGATTGCGAAGTCGGATTGCGAAGGGATCTGGGAGTTATGATTAGTAGAATTTAAAACAAAAGGATCAATGCATAAATGTTCGTAATAAGGCAAATTGGACACTTTGATTTATTAATCGAAGCGTAAGTAACAAGACACCTGGTGTGGTTCTTCAGCTATATCTAGCTCTGGTTAGGCTCCATTTAGATTATGCAGTTCAGTTTTGGTCGCCGTACTATAGAATAGGATATAAATTCACTTGAACGTGTCCAGCGTAGGATGACTAAGTTAATTCCCCAAATTAGAAATCTTTCATATGAAGAAAGATTAACAAAGCTTAAGTTGCATTCACTGGAAAGGCGAAGAGCTAGGGGTGACATGATAGAGGTTTACAAGTGGATGAATGGACATAACAAAGGGGATATTAATAGGGTATTAAAAGTATCAACACAAGACAGAACACGAAACAATGGGTATAAATTGGATAAGCTTAGATTTAGGAAAGACTTGGGTAAATACTGGTTCAGTAACAAGGTTGTTGATTTGTGGAACCAATTGCCACGTAACGTGATGGAGGTGGGGTCCCTCGATTGTTTCAAGCGCGGGTTGGACAAGTATATGAGTGGGATTGGGTGGTTATAGATAGGAGCTGCCTCGTATGGGCCAATAGGCCTTTTGCAGTTAACTTTCTTCTTATGTTCTTATATTATTTGCTTTTTCGTTTAATTCTATCCAAATAGTTTCTGTGTGTGGCTCAGTTTTGATTCCCTCTTTGAGACTACATTTCAAATTGTCCCTAACATATATGGCTACTCCCCCTCCTCGTCTAATATATCTATCTGTGTGAAATAGTTTAAATCCATTTATCTGATATTCAGCTAATAGTTCTCTATTTTCTACGTTCATCCACGTTTCGGTAAGTGCAATAATATCTATTTTTTCTGTGCAGACAAGAGCATTTAATTCATTAATTTTATTTCTTAGACTTCTACTGTTAGTGTAATATATCATAAGTGAATTGTTATTTTGAGGCCCTTTTCTTTCCCTGGTCATTTTGCCAATTCTCTTCTCCCACAAACACATACTTTTATTACCTCCTTCCTCCAAATCAATTCCCATACCACTATCTACTAACAGTTTAAACCCAAACAAACACCTCTAACCACTGGTTCCAACGAGTTCGCAACAGCAACAACCCCAGCCCTCGATAGATGCACCCAATCACGAGCATACATTTCATTTCTTCCATAGAAGCGTTCCCAGTTGTCTATGAAAGATATTGGTCAGGTGAAGTCACAGTGAGAGGTTGTGTTAACCGGAGCTCCTGAGTGTTGTTATATTATCATTGCAATATGG
Organism: Procambarus clarkii; assembly: GCF_040958095.1. NCBI lineage: Eukaryota > Metazoa > Arthropoda > Malacostraca > Decapoda > Cambaridae > Procambarus > Procambarus clarkii. Next base: position 23,355,309 of record NC_091175.1, read on the forward strand.
AAGTTGTAGTTAAGGACCTGGTGACTCTAGTGGGAGCCCTGAGGACAGAGTTGGACTTTCTGCGGAGGAGGTGCGTCAGCTGAAAGAACAACGAGAAGTAACGAAGGAGGAGACCAGCAGTAAAGGGACCTCGTCTTGGAGAGTTGTGAAAGACAGGGGCCTTAAGAAGACTTGATAAAGCCGCCTTCAAACGCCATAGCAACTTCTAATTCATTTGACGTTTTGGAGGACGAGTGCTGTGGAGAGACTGTGGATCGCGCAAAAGGGAAAGCAACGAAGAGAAAGGAAGCGCAGGCCCCTCAGAAAGTAAAGGAAGTACCTAAGCAAACATTAGTTGTGGGAGATTCCAGATAAGGTATTTGGATAGAACGTTTTGTGCTAGAGATAGGGGGAACAGGTTAAGGGTTTGCTATCCCGGAGCTGGCATTGGTGATATTATAAACAACATGAATGATATTATGGCTGGTAATGGGAACAATCCCATTATTTGCATTAGCGTGGGAGGAAATGATGTTGGTCGAGTTAGGAGTGAGGAACTGATTCAGAGGTATAAAACAGCCATAGAGTTAGTTAGGAGCAAGGGAGGAATCCCGATCATATGTGGCATTCTTCCAAGAAAGGGAGTGGGAAATGAATGGATATCGAGGGCACATGGTGTCAATTGCCGGCTGGAAAGATATTGCAAATCAAATGCAATATCTTTCATAGACAACTGGGAACACTTCTATGGAAGAAATGAAATGTATGCTCGTGATGGGTGCATCTATCGAGAGCTGGGTTGTTGCTGTTGCGAACTCGTTAGAAGAAGTGGTTAGAGGTGTTTGTTTGGGTTTAAACTGTTAGTAGATAGAGGTATGGGAATTGATTTGGAGGAAGGAGGTAATAAAGTATGTGTTTGTGGGAGAAAGGAATTGGCCAAAACGATCAGGGAAAGAGAAGGTCGCAAAATAACAATTCACTTAGGGTATATTACACTAACAGTAGAAGTCTAAGAAATAAAATTAACGAATTAAATGCTCTTGTCTGCACAGAAAAAATAGATATTATTGCACTTACCGAAACGTGGATGAATGTAGAAAATAGAGAACTATTAGCTGAATATCAAACTATACGGATTTAAACTATTTCACACAGATAGATATATTAGACGAGAAGGTGGATTAGCCATATATGTTAGGGACAATTTGAAATGTAGTCTCAAAGAGGGAATCAAAACAGAGCCACACACAGAAACTATTTGGATTAGAATTAAACGAAAAAGCAAATAATATTATAATAGGAGTTATATATAGGCCACCAAATTTAGACAGAATGGAAGCAAAGCATCTATGGGATGAAATATCTAGAGCATCTAGATCTAACAGTATTTATGTTATGGGTGACTTTAATTTTAGCGGAATAAACTGGTTGAACAAAACAGGGAATAGTGAAGCAGAAGATTTTCTAGAATTAATTGACGATTGCTTTCTTACGCAACACATTAAGGAACCAACACGGGAAAATAATATTTTAGATTTAGTGTTAACTAACAGGGAAACGCAAATAATGACATCGAAATAGGGAGTAGCTAAGGAGCAGTGATCACAAAGAAATCAGATTTAGCATAGAATGGAATAGACCAGTAGGAGAAAATTCTGTTAAAGTGCCAGATTTTTCGAAAAGCTGATTTTAATAGCCTAAGAAATTTTTGGGTCAAATTGATTGGAAAGTCTTGGGTATGGGTGTGGGCCGGTCTTGGAGCGAGACATGAACCCAGCGATAGGTGACTTAAATGGGGATTTCGATGTGGATTCAATATATAACTTATTTAAGAATATTCTAAACAAAGCACAGGAACGTAGTGTACCATACAAATTGAATAGATCGAATACTAATGACCCAAAGTGGATAACAAAGAATTTGAAGAACCTTATAGGTAAAAAGAGAGCTTGGTACAAAAGGATTAAAAATGGGGAGGTCACTTTAGAACAGGAATTCGTACAACTGGTTAGAAATGTTAAAAAAGAGATAAGGAAAGCAAAAAGAAACTATGAAGTTCGCATAGCAGGGCAAGCAAAGACAAATCCTAAAGGGTTTTTTCAGTTATATCGTACTAAGACTAGGGAAAGGATAGGTCCATTAAAAACTGAGACAGGTCAAATAACAGATAGTGATGAAGAGATGAGTAGTATTTTTAATAAATATTTTGTATCTGTATTTACTAAAGAGGAACTTAACAATATGCCTTCAGCCGAACAAGTCTATGTGGGTGGGGACGAGGACAGGTTGACGAGTTTAGCAGTTACCAGGGAGGATGTTCTTAAACAAATAGTAAAACTCAAACCAAACAAATCCCCAGGGCCGGATGAAGTGTTTGCCAGGGTGCTTAAAGAATGCAAAGAGGAGCTTTGTGACCCACTGTCAACCATATTTAATAAATCAATAGAGTCAGGCAGAGTGCCAGAGTTTTGGAAAGTTGCTAATGTGATACCAGTTTTTAAGAAAGGAGATAGATCACTTGCGTCTAACTATCGACCAATTAGCCTAACGTCTATTGTGGGAAAGTTACTCGAATCTATAATAGCAAATAAAATTCGTCTTCATCTTGAAAAACATAAATTAATAATTGAGTCGCAACATGGTTTTATAAATGGCCGTTCATGTTTAACAAATTTGTTATCTTTTTATTCTAGCATTGTTGAGGCAGTTGATAGTGGTAAGGATTGCGATGTTGTATACCTTGACTTTAGCAAAGCTTTTGATACAGTGCCACATGAAAGACTGATTAAAAAGATAGAGTCTCATGGTATTGGGGGTGCAATATTAAGCTGGATTAGGGCATGGCTATACCAAAGGAAACAGAGAGTTAGTATAAATGGAATCAAGTCAGAGTGGGAAAATGTTGTAAGTGGAGTGCCTCAAGGCTCTGTCCTGGGACCTCTGTTGTTTATAATATATATAAATGATTTAGATTCAGGTTTGAGTAGCAACATTTGCAAATTTGCCGATGATACGAAAATCGGTAGGGAAATTAATTCGGAGGAGGACTCACTATCACTTCAAGTTGATCTAGATAGGGTTTTGAAATGGTCAAAGGATTGGCAGATGCAGTTTAATGCTGATAAATGTAAAGTTCTGAGGTTAGGTAATGATGATAGAGTTACAAGATACGAGCTAGATGGTGTTGTGATTGCGAAGTCGGATTGCGAAAGGGATCTGGGAGTTATGATTAGTAAGAATTTAAAACAAAAGGATCAATGCATAAATGTTCGTAATAAGGCAAATCGGACACTTGGATTTATAATCGCAGCGTTAGTAACAAGACACCTGGTGTGGTTCTCAAGCTATATCTTGCTCTAGTTAGGCCCCATTTAGATTATGCAGTTCAGTTTTGGTCGCCATATTATAGAATGGATATAAATTCACTTGAACGTGTCCAGCGTAGGATGACTAAGTTAATTCCCCAAATTAGAAATCTTTCATATGAAGAAAGATTAACAAAGCTTAAGTTGCATTCACTGGAAAGGCGAAGAGTTAGGGGTGACATGATAGAGGTTTACAAGTGGATGAATGGACATAACCGGGGGGATATTAATAGGGTATTAAAAGTATCAACACAGGACAGAACACGAAACAATGGGTAAAATTGGATAAGTTTAGATTTAGGAAAGACTTGGGTAAATACTGGTTCAGTAACAGGGTTGTTGATTTGTGGAACCAATTGCCGCGTAACATTGTGGAGGTGGGTCCCTCGATTGTTTCAAGCACGGGTTGGACAAGTATATGAGTGGGATTGGGTGGTTATAGAATAGGCGCTGCCTCGTATGGGCCAATAGGCCTTCTGCAGTTACCTTTGTTCTTATGTTCTTATTGCATTGATTGCAATATCTTTCCAGCCGGCAATTGACACCAAGTGCCCTTGACATCCATTCATTTCCCACTCCCTTTCTTGGAAGAATGCCACATATGATCGGGAATCCTCCCTTGCTCCTAACTAATTCAATGGCTGTCCTAAATCTCTGTATTAGTTCCTCACTCCTAACTCGCCCAACATCATTACCCCCTGCCCTAATACAAATAATGGGTTTGTTCCCATTTCCCGTCATAATATCATTCATGTTTCAACAATATCACCAATTCCAGCTCCCGGATAGCAAACCCTTAATCTGTTCCCCCTATCTCTGGCACAAAACGTTCTGTCTATATACCTCACCTGGGAATCTCCCACAACCAAAATTCGCTTCGGTACCGCCTTAACTTTTTGAGCAGCCTGAGGGGCCTGCGCTCCGCCGTTCCTCGCTGATTTCCTCGCTGCAGGCGCACTACAGCATTCGTCCTCCAACACGGCAAATGAATTTGCCGTCCTTAGGGCGTCTGTAGGCGGCCTTGTCAAGGTCTTCTTAAGACCCCTGTCTTTCACTACTCTCCACGATGAGGTCCCGTCAACACTGGTCTCCTCCTTCGTTTCCTCTCGAAGTCTCAGCCGTCATACCTCCTCCCGCAGGGAATCCATCTCTGCTCTCAGAGCTCCAACCAAACTCACCAAATCATTAACTAATCCTTCCATTATTGCAATAATAATGTTACTCCAGAGCTCCGGCTAACACAACCTCTCCCAAGGGGGTATATATTAGTGCAGGGGGTATATTATTACCCCCTGCACTAATACAAATAATGGGTTTGTTCCCATTTCCCGTCATAATATCATTCATGTTTTCAACAATATCACCAATTCCAGCTCCCGGATAGCAAACCCTTAATCAGTTCCCCCTATCTCTGGCACAAAACGTTCTGTCTAAATACCTCACCTGGGAATCTCCCACAACCAAAATTCGCTTCGGTACCGCTCTAACTTTCTATTTTGTTTCTTAGACTTCTACTGTTGGTGTAATATACCTTTTACTGTGTAATATATGTAATATGTAATAATATATGTAATATACCCTTTACTTTATGGTGTATTAATATTTTGAGGCCCTTCTCTCAAAATAGGAGCAAGGGAGGTATCCCGATCATATGTGGCATTCATCCAAGAAAGGGAGTTAGATATTAATGGTTGTCGAGGGCACTTGCTCTCTATTGCTGACTAAACAAAAACTGCAAATCAAATGCAATATCATTCATAGATAACTGGGAACATTGCTATGGAAGAAATTACATGTATGCTCGGAATGGATTTCTTCTATCTAGGGCTAGGGTTGGTGTTGTTGCAGACTCGTTGGAATCTATGGTTGGAGGGATTTGTTTCGGTTCAAAATGTTAGTAGATAGTGGCATAGGAATTGATATGGAGAAAGGAGGTGATAAAAAGTATGTCTTGGGAGGAAGGGGGGGGGGAACAAATCGGCAAAATGATCTTCCCTGATCATTTTGCCTATTTGCCTATTACTATAAAGTAAAGGGACCTCGTCTTGGAGAGTTGTGAAAGACAGGGGCCTTAAGAAGACTTTGATAAAGCCGCCTTCAAACGCCATAGCAACTTCTAATTCTTTTGACGTTTTGGAGGACGAGTGCTGTGGAGAGACTGTGGATCGCGCAAAAGGGAAAGCAACGAAGAGAAAGGAAGCGCAGGCCCCTCTGAAAGTAAAGGAAGTACCTAAGCAAACATTAGTTGTGGGAGATTCCCAGATAAGGTATTTGGATAGAACGTTTTGTGCTAGAGATAGGGGGAACAGGTTAAGGGTTTGCTATCCCGGAGCTGGCATTGGTGATATTATAAACAACATGAATGATATTATGGCTGGTAATGGGAACAATCCCATTATTTGCATTAGCGTGGGAGGAAATGATGTTGGTCGAGTTAGGAGTGAGGAACTGATTCAGAGGTATAAAACAGCCATAGAGTTAGTTAGGAGCAAGGGAGGAATCCCGATCATATGTGGCATTCTTCCAAGAAAGGGAGTGGGAAATGAATGGATATCGAGGGCACTTGGTGTCAATTGCCGGCTGGAAAGATATTGCAAATCAAATGCAATATCTTTCATAGACAACTGGGAACACTTCTATGGAAGAAATGAAATGTATGCTCGTGATGGGGTGCATCTATCGAGAGCTGGGGTTGTTGCTGTTGCGAACTCGTTAGAAGAAGTGGTTAGAGGTGTTTGTTTGGGTTTAAACTGTTAGTAGATAGAGGTATGGGAATTGATTTTGAGGAAGGAGGTAATAAAAGTATGTGTTTGTGGGAGAAAGGAATGGCAAAACGATCAGGGAAAGAGAAGGTCCGCAAAATAACAATTCACTTAGGGTATATTACACTAACAGTAGAAGTCTAAGAAATAAAATTAACGAATTAAATGCTCTTGTCTGCCACAGAAAAAATAGATATTATTGCACTTACCGAAACGTGGATGAAATGTAGAAAATAGAGAACTATTAGCTGAATATCAAATATATGGATTTAAACTATTTCACACAGATAGATATATTAGACGAGGAGGTGGAGTAGCCATATATGTTAGGGACAATTTGAAATGTAGTCTCAAAGAGGGAATCAAAACAGAGCCACACACAGAAACTATTTGGATTGAATTAAACGAAAAAGCTAATAATATTGTTATATTATCATTGCAATATGGAAGTTGTAGTGAAGGACCTGGTGACTCTAGTGGGAGCCCTGAGGACAGAGTTGGACTCTCTGCGGGAGGAGGTGCGTCAGCTTAAAAAACAACGAGAAGTAACGAAGGAGGAGACCAGCAGTAAAGGGACCTCGTCTTGGAGAGTTGCGAAAGACAGGGGCCTTAAGAAGACTTTGATAAAGCCGCCTTCAAACGCCATAGCAACTTCAAATTCATTTGACGTTTTGGAGGACGAGTGCTGTGGGAGAGACTGTGGATCGCGCAAAAGGGAAAGCAACGAAGAGAAAGGAAGCGCAGGCCCCTCAGAAAGTAAAGGAAGTACCTAAGCAAACATTAGTTGTGGGAGATTCCCAGATAAGGTATTTGGATAGAACGTTTGGTGCTAGAGATAGGGGGAACAGGTTAAGGGTTTGCTATCCCGGAGCTGGCATTGGTGATATTATAAACAACATGAATGATATTATGGCTGGTAATGGGAACAATCCCATTATTTGCATTAGCTTGGGAGGAAATGATGTTGGTCGAGTCAGGAGTGAGGAACTGATTCAGAGGTATAAAACAGCCATAGAGTTAGTTAGGAGCAAGGGAGGAATCCCGATCATATGTGGCATTCTTCCAAGAAAGGGAGTGGGAAATGAATGGATATCGAGGGCACTTGGTGTCAATTGCCGGCTGGAAAGATATTGCAAATCAAATGCAATATCTTTCATAGACAACTGGGAACACTTCTATGGAAGAAATGAAATGTATGCTCGTGATGGGGTGCATCTATCGAGAGCTGGGGTTGTTGCTGTTGCGAACTCGCTAGAAGAAGTGGTTAGAGGTGTTTGTTTGGGTTTAAAACTGTTAGTAGATAGAGGTATGGGAATTGATTTGGAGGAAGGAGGTAATAAAAGTATGTGTTTGTGGGAGAAAGGAATTGGCAAAACGATCAGGGAAAGAGAAGGTCCGCAAAATAACAATTCACTTAGGGTATATTACACTAACAGTAGAAGTCTAAGAAATAAATTAACGAATTAAATGCTCTTGTCTGCACAGAAAAAATAAATATTATTGCACTTACCGAAACGTGGATGAATGTAGAAAATAGAGAACTATTAGCTGAATATCAAATATATGGATTTAAACTATTTCACACAGATAGATATATTAGACGAGGAGGTGGAGTAGCCATATATGTTAGGGACAATTTGAAATGTAGTCTCAAAGAGGGAATCAAAACAGAGCCACACACAGAAACTATTTGGATTGAATTAAACGAAAAAGCTAATAATATTATAATAGGAGTAATATATAGGCCACCAAATTTAGACAGAATGGAAGCAAAGCATCTATGGGATGAAATATCTAGAGCATCTAGATCTAACAGTATTTATGTCATGGGTGACTTTAATTTTAGCGGAATAAACTGGTTGAACAAAACAGGGAATAGTGAAGCAGAAGATTTTCTAGAATTAATTGACGATTGCTTTCTTACGCAACACATTAAGGAACCAACACGGGAAAATAATATTTTAGATTTAGTGTTAACTAACAGGGAAACGCAAATTAATGACATCGAAATAGGGAGTGAGCTAGGGAGCAGTGATCACAAAGAAATCAGATTTAGCATAGAATGGAATAGACCAGTAGGAGAAAATTCTGTTAAAGTGCCAGATTTTCGAAAAGCTGATTTTAATAGCCTAAGAAATTTTTTGGGTCAAATTGATTGGAAAGTCTTGGGTATGGGGTGTGGGCCGGTCTTGGAGCGAGACATGAACCCAGCGATAGGTGACTTAAATGGGGATTTCGATGTGGATTCAATATATAATTTATTTAAGAATATTCTAAACAAAGCACAGGAACGTAGTATACCATACAAATTGAATAGATCGAATACTAATGACCCAAAGTGGATAACAAAGAATTTGAAGAACCTTATAGGTAAAAAGAGAGCTTGGTACAAAAGGATTAAAAATGGGGAGGTCACTTTAGAACAGGAATTCGTACAACTGGTTAGAAATGTTAAAAAAGAGATAAGGAAAGCAAAAAGAAACTATGAAGTTCGCATAGCAGGGCAAGCAAAGACAAATCCTAAAGGGTTTTTTCAGTTATATCGTACTAAGACTAGGGAAAGGATAGGTCCATTAAAAACTGAGACAGGTCAAATAACAGATAGTGATGAAGAGATGAGTAGTATTTTTAATAAATATTTTGTATCTGTATTTACTAAAGAGGAACTTAACAATATGCCTTCAGCCGAACAAGTCTATGTGGGTGGGGGACGAGGACAGGTTGACGAGTTTAGCAGTTACCAGGGAGGATGTTCTTAAACAAATAGTAAAACTCAAACCAAACAAATCCCCAGGGCCGGATGAAGTGTTTGCCAGGGTGCTTAAAGAATGCAAAGAGGAGCTTTGTGACCCACTGTCAACCATATTTAATAAATCAATAGAGTCAGGCAGAGTGCCAGAGTTTTGGAAAGTTGCTAATGTGATACCAGTTTTTAAGAAAGGAGATAGATCACTTGCGTCTAACTATCGACCAATTAGCCTAACGTCTATTGTGGGAAAGTTACTCGAATCTATAATAGCAAATAAAATTCGTCTTCATCTTGAAAAACATAAATTAATAATTGAGTCGCAACATGGTTTTATATATATTAAGCTGGATTAGGGCATGGCTATACCAAAGGAAACAGAGAGTTAGTATAAATGGAATCAAGTCAGAGTGGGAAAATGTTGTAAGTGGAGTGCTTCAAGGCTCTGTCCTGGGACCTCTGTTGTTTATAATATATATAAATGATTTAGATTCAGGTTTGAGTAGCAACATTTGCAAATTTGCCGATGATACGAAAATCGGTAGGGAAATTAATTCGGAGGAGGACTCACTATCACTTCAAGTTGATCTAGATAGGGTTTTGAAATGGTCAAAGGATTGGCAGATGCAGTTTAATGCTGATAAATGTAAAGTTCTGAGGTTAGGTAATGATGATAGAGTTACAAGATACGAGCTAGATGGTGTTGTGATTGCGAAGTCGGATTGCGAAAGGGATCTGGGAGTTATGATTAGTAAGAATTTAAAACAAAAGGATCAATGCATAAATGTTCGTAATAAGGCAAATCGGACACTTGGATTTATTAATCGCAGCGTTAGTAACAAGACACCTGGTGTGGTTCTCAAGCTATATCTTGCTCTAGTTAGGCCCCATTTAGATTATGCAGTTCAGTTTTGGTCGCCATATTATAGAATGGATATAAATTCACTTGAACGTGTCCAGCGTAGGATGACTAAGTTAATTCCCCAAATTAGAAATCTTTCATATGAAGAAAGATTAACAAAGCTTAAGTTGCATTCACTGGAAAGGCGAAGAGTTAGGGGTGACATGATAGAGGTTTACAAGTGGATGAATGGACATAACCGGGGGGATATTAATAGGGTATTAAAAGTATCAACACAGGACAGAACACGAAATAATGGGTATAAATTGGATAAGTTTAGATTTAGGAAAGACTTGGGTAAATACTGGTTCAGTAACAGGGTTGTTGATTTGTGGAACCAATTGCCGCGTAACATTGTGGAGGTGGGGTCCCTCGATTGTTTCAAGCACGGGTTGGACAAGTATATGAGTGGGATTGGGTGGTTATAGAATAGGAGCTGCCTCGTATGGGCCAATAGGCCTTCTGCAGTTACCTTTGTTCTTATGTTCTTATGTTCTTATTAATATCCCCCCGGTTATGTCCATTCATCCACTTGTAAACCTCTATCATGTCACCCCTAACTCTTCGCCTTTCCAGTGAATGCAACTTAAGCTTTGTTAATCTTTCTTCATATGAAAGATTTCTAATTTGGGGAATTAACTTAGTCATCCTACGCTGGACACGTTCAAGTGAATTTATATCCATTCTATAATATGGCGACCAAAACTGAACTGCATAATCTAAATGGGGGCCTAACTAGAGCAAGATATAGCTTGAGAACCACACCAGGTGTCTTGTTACTAACGCTGCGATTAATAAATCCAAGTGTCCGATTTGCCTTATTACGAACATTTATGCATTGATCCTTTTGTTTTAAATTCTTACTAATCATAACTCCCAGATCCCTTTCGCGATCCGACTTCGCAATCACAACACCATCTAGCTCGTATCTTGTAACTCTATCATCATTACCTAACCTCAGAACTTTACAATTATCAGCATTAAACTGCATCTGCCAATCCTTTGACCATTTCAAAACCCTATCTAGATCAACTTGAAGTGATAGTGAGTCCTCCTCCGAATTAATTTCCCTACCGATTTTTCGTATCATCGGCAAATTTGCAAATGTTGCTACTCAAACCTGAATCTAAATCATTTATATATATTATAAACAACAGAGGTCCCAGGGACAGAGCCTTGAGGCACTCCACTTACAACATTTTCCCACTCTGACTTGATTCCATTTATACTAACTCTCTGTTTCCTTTGGTATAGCCATGCCCTAATCCAGCTTAATATAGCACCCCCAATACCATGAGACTCTATTTTTTTAATCAGTCTTTCATGTGGCACTGTATCAAAAGCTTTGCTAAAGTCAAGGTATACAACATCGCAATCCTTACCACTATCAACTGCCTCAACAATGCTAGAATAAAAAGATAACAAATTTGTTAAACATGAACGGCCATTTATAAAAACCATGTTGCGACTCAATTATTAATTTATGTTTTTCAAGATGAAGACGAATTTTATTTGCTATTATAGATTCGAGTAACTTTCCCACAATAGACGTTAGGCTAATTGGTCGATAGTTAGACGCAAGTGATCTTTCTCCTTTCTTAAAAACTGGTATCACATTAGCAACTTTCCAAAACTCTGGCACTCTGCCTGACTCTATTGATTTATTAAATATGGTTGACAGTGGGTCACAAAGCTCCTCTTTGCATTCTTTAAGCACCCTAGCAAACACTTCATCCGGCCCTGGGGATTTGTTTGGTTTGAGTTTTACTATTTGTTTAAGAACATCCTCCCTGGTAACTGCTAAACTCGTCAACCTGTCCTCGTCCCCACCCACATAGACTTGTTCGGCTGAAGGCATATTGTTAAGTTCCTCTTTAGTAAATACAGATACAAAATATTTATTAAAAATACTACTCATCTCTTCATCACTATCTGTTATTTGACCTGTCTCAGTTTTTAATGGACCTATCCTTTCCCTAGTCTTAGTACGATGTAACTGAAAAAAACCTTTAGGATTTGTCTTTGCTTGCCCTGCTATGCGAACTTCATAGTTCCTTTTTGCTTTCCTTATCTCTTTTTTAACATTTCTAACCAGTTGTACGAATTCCTGTTCTAAAGTGACCTCCCCATTTTTAATCCTTTTGTACCAAGCTCTCTTTTTACCTATAAGGTTCTTCAAATTCTTTGTTATCCACTTTGGGTCATTAGTATACGATCTATTCAATTTGTATGGTATACTACGTTCCTGTGCTTTGTTTAGAATATTCTTAAATAAGTTATATATTGAATCCACATCGAAATCCCCATTTAAGTCACCTAACGCTGGGTTCATGTCTCGCTCCAAGACCGGCCCACACCCCATACCCAAGCCTTTCCAATCAATTTGACCCAAAAAATTTCTTAGGCTATTAAAATCAGCTTTTCGAAAATCTGGCACTTTAACAGAATTTTCTCCTACTGGTCTATTCCATTCTATGCTAAATCTGATTTCTTTGTGATCACTGCTCCCTAGCTCACTCCCTATTTCGATGTCATTAATTTGCGTTTCCCTGTTAGTTAACACTAAATCTAAAATATTATTTTCCCGTGTTGGTTCCTTAATGTGTTGCGTAAGAAAGCAATCGTCAATTAATTCTAGAAAATCTTCTGCTTCACTATTCCCTGTTTTGTTCAACCAGTTTATTCCGCTAAAATTAAAGTCACCCATGACATAAATACTGTTAGATCTAGATGCTCTAGATATTTCATCCCATAGATGCTTTGCTTCCACTCTGTCTAAATTTGGTGGCCTATATATTACTCCTATTATAATATTATTAGCTTTTTCGTTTAATTCAATCCAAATAGTTTCTGTGTGTGGCTCTGTTTTGATTCCCTCTTTGAGACTACATTTCAAATTGTCCCTAACATATATGGCTACTCCCCCTCCTCGTCTAATATATCTGTGTGAAATAGTTTAAAATAGTTTAAATCCATTTATTTGATATTCAGCTAATAGTTCTCTATTTTCTACATTCATCCACGTTTCGGTAAGTGCAATAATATCTATTTTTTCTGTGCAGACAAGAGCATTTAATTCGTTAATTTTATTTCTTAGACTTCTACTGTTAGTGTAATATACCCTAAGTGAATTGTTATTTTGCGGACCTTCTCTTTCCCTGATCGTTTTGCCAATTCCTTTCTCCCACAAACACATACTTTTATTACCTCCTTCCTCCAAATCAATTCCCATACCTCTATCTACTAACAGTTTAAACCCAAACAAACACCTCTAACCACTTCTTCTAGCGAGTTCGCAACAGCAACAACCCCAGCTCTCGATAGATGCACCCCATCACGAGCATAAGAACATAAGAACATAAGAACAAAGGTAACTGCAGAAGGCCTATTGGCCCATACGAGGCAGCTCCTATTCTATAACCACCCAATCCCACTCATATACTTGTCCAACCCGTGCTTGAAACAATCGAGGGACCCCACCTCCACAATGTTACGCGGCAATTGGTTCCACAAATCAACAACCCTGTTACTGAACCAGTATTTACCCAAGTCTTTCCTAAATCTAAACTTATCCAATTTATATCCATTGTTTCGTGTTCTGTCCTGTGTTGATACTTTTAATACCCTATTAATATCCCCCCGGTTATGTCCATTCATCCACTTGTAAACCTCTATCATGTCACCCCTAACTCTTCGCCTTTCCAGTAAATGCAACTTAAGCTTTGTTAATCTTTCTTCATATGAAAGATTTCTAATTTGGGGAATTAACTTAGTCATCCTACGCTGGACACGTTCAAGTGAATTTATATCCATTCTATAATATGGCGACCAAAACTGAACTGCATAATCTAAATGGGGCCTAACTAGAGCAAGATATAGCTTGAGAACCACACCAGGTGTCTTGTTACTAACGCTGCGATTAATAAATCCAAGTGTCCGATTTGCCTTATTACGAACATTTATGCATTGATCCTTTTGTTTTAAATTCTTACTAATCATAACTCCCAGATCCCTTTCGCAATCCGACTTCGCAATCACAACACCATCTAGCTCGTATCTTGTAACTCTATCATCATTACCTAACCTTAGAACTTTACATTTATCAGCATTAAACTGCATCTGCCAATCCTTTGACCATTTCAAAACCCTATCTAGATCAACTTGAAGTGATAGTGAGTCCTCCTCCGAATTAATTTCCCTACCGATTTTCGTATCATCGGCAAATTTGCAAATGTTGCTACTCAAACCTGAATCTAAATCATTTATATATATTATAAACAACAGAGGTCCCAGGACAGAGCCTTGAGGCACTCCACTTACAACATTTTCCCACTCTGACTTGATTCCATATATACTAACTCTCTGTTTCCTTTGGTATAGCCATGCCCTAATCCAGCTTAATATAGCACCCCCAATACCATGAGACTCTATTTTTTTAATCAGTCTTTCATGTGGCACTGTATCAAAAGCTTTGCTAAAGTCAAGGTATACAACATCGCAATCCTTACCACTATCAACTGCCTCAACAATGCTAGAATAAAAAGATAACAAATTTGTTAAACATGAACGTGAACGGCCATTTATAAAACCATGTTGCGACTCAATTATTAATTTATGTTTTTCAAGATGAAGACGAATTTTATTTGCTATTATAGATTCGAGTAACTTTCCCACAAGTTACATGCATACATTTCATTTCTTCCATAGAAGTGTTCCCAGTTGTCTATGAAAGATATTGCATTTGATTTGCAATATCTTTCCAGCCGGCAATTGACACCAAGTGCCCTCGATATCCATTCATTTCCCACTCCCTTTCTTGGAAGAATGCCACATATGATCGGGATTCCTCCCTTGCTCCTAACTAACTCTATGGCTGTTTTATACCTCTGAATCAGTTCCTCACTCCTGACTCGACCAACATCATTTCCTCCCACGCTAATGCAAATAATGGGATTGTTCCCATTACCAGCCATAATATCATTCATGTTGTTTATAATATCACCAATGCCAGCTCCGGGATAGCAAACCCAATTTGTGGTTCCACAAATCAACAACCCTGTTACTGAACCAGTATTTACCAAAGTCTTTCCTAAATCTAAACTTATCCAATTTATACCCATTGTTTCGTGTTCTGTCTTGTGTTGATACTTTTAATACCCTATTAGTATCCCCTTTGTTATGTCCATTCACCCACTTGTAAACCTCTATCATGTCACTCCTAACTCTTCGCCTCTCCAGTGAATGCAACTTAAGCTTTGTTAATCTTTCTTCATATGAAAGATTTCTAATTTGGGGAATTAACTTAGTCATCCTACGCTGGACACGTTCAAGTGAATTTATATCCATTCTATAATATGGCGACCAAAACTGAACTGCAAAATCTAAATGGGGCCTAACTAGAGCAAGATATAGCTTGAGAACTACACCAGGTGTCTTGTTACTAACGCTGCGATTAATAAATCCAAGTGTCCGATTTGCCTTATTACGAACATTTATGCATTGATCCTTTTGTTTTAAATTCTTACTAATCATAACTCCCAGATCCCTTTCGCAATCTCAACACCATCTAGCTCGTATCTTGTAACTCTATCATCATTACCTAACCTCAGAACTTTACATTTATCAGCATTAAACTGCATCTGCCAATCCTTTGACCATTTCAAAACCCAATCTAGATCAACTTGAAGTGATAGTGAGTCCTCCTCCGAATTAATTTCCCTACCGATTTTCGTATCATCGGCAAATTTGCAAATGTTGCTACTCAAACCTGAATCTAAATCATTTATATATATTATAAACAACAGAGGGCCCAGGACAGAGCCTTGAGGCACTCCACTTACAACATTTTCCCACTCTGACTTGACTCCATTTATACTAACTCTCTGTTTCCTTTGGAATAGCCATGCCCTAATCCAGTTTAATATAGCACCCCCAATACCATGAGCCTCTATCTTTTTAATCAGTCTTTCATGTGGCACTGTATCAAAAGTTTTGCTAAAGTCAAGGTACACAACATCACAATCCTTACCACTATCAACTGCCTCAACTATGCTAGAATAAAAAGATAACAAATTTGTTAAACATGAACGGCCATTTATAAAACCATGTTGCGACTCAATTATTAATTTATGTTTTTCAAGATGAAGACGAATTTTATTTGCTATTATAGATTCGAGTAACTTTCCCACAATAGACGTTAGGCTAATTGGTCGATAGTTAGACGCAAGTGATCTATCTCCTTTCTTAAAAACTGGTATCACATTAGCAACTTTCCAAAACTCTGGCACTCTGCCTGACTCTATTGATTTATTAAATATGGTTGACAGTGGGTCACAAAGCTCCTCTTTGCATTCTTTAAGCACCCTGGCAAACACTTCATCCGGCCCTGGGGATTTGTTTGGTTTTAGTTTTTCTAATTGTTTAATTACATCCTCTCTAGCAACTGCTAAACTAGTCAACCTGTCCTCATCCCCACCAACATAGACTTGTTCGGCTTAAGGCATATTGTTAAGTTCTTCTTTAGTAAATACAGATACAAAATATTTGTTAAAAATACTACTCATCTCCTTGTCATTATCCGTTATTTGACCTGTCTCAGATTTTAATGGACCTATCCTTTCCCTAGTCTTAGTTCGATATAACTGAAAAAACCCTTTAGGATTTGACTTTGCTTGCTCTGCTATGCGAACTTTATAGTTTCTTTTTGCTTTCCTAATCTCTTTTTTAACATTTCTAACCAGCTGTATGAATTCCTGTTCTAACCTGACTTCCCCATTCTTAATCCTTTTGTACCAAGCTCTCTTTTTACCTATAAGGTTCTTTAAATTATTTGTTATTCACTTTGGGTCATTAGTATTCGACCTATTCAATTTGTATGGTATACTATGTTCCTGTGCTTTGTTTAGAATATTCTTAAATAAGTTATATATTAAATCCACATCGAAATCCCCTTTTACGTCACCAATCGCTGGGTTCATCTAGATAGGGTTTTGAAATGGTCAAAGGATTGGCAGATGCAGTTTAATGCTGATAAATGTAAAGTTCTGAGGTTAGGTAATGATGATAGAGTTACAAGATACGAGCTAGATGGTGTTGAGATTGCGAAGTCGGATTGCGAAGGGGATCTGGGAGTTATGATTAGTAAGAATTTAAAACAAAAGGATCAATGCATAAATGTTCGTAATAAGGCAAATTGGACACTTTGATTTATTAATCGAAGCGTAAGTAACAAGACACCTGGTGTGGTTCTTCAGCTATATCTAGCTCTGGTTAGGCTCCATTTAGATTATGCAGTTCAGTTTTGGTCGCCGTACTATAGAATAGGATATAAATTCACTTGAACGT
This sequence comes from Procambarus clarkii, assembly GCF_040958095.1. Lineage (NCBI taxonomy): Eukaryota > Metazoa > Arthropoda > Malacostraca > Decapoda > Cambaridae > Procambarus > Procambarus clarkii. The sequence goes on from NC_091175.1 coordinate 23,372,406, forward strand.
GTCCAGCGTAGGATGACTAAGTTAATTCCCCAAATTAGAAATCTTTCATATGAAGAAAGATTAACAAAGCTTAAGTTGCATTCACTGGAAAGGCGAAGAGCTAGGGGTGACATGATAGAGGTTTACAAGTGGATGAATGGACATAACAAAGGGGATATTAATAGGGTATTAAAAGTATCAACACAAGACAGAACACGAAACAATGGGTATAAATTGGATAAGCTTAGATTTAGGAAAGACTTGGGTAAATACTGGTTCAGTAACAAGGTTGTTGATTTGTGGAACCAATTGCCACGTAACGTGATGGAGGTGGGGTCCCTCGATTGTTTCAAGCGCGGGTTGGACAAGTATATGAGTGGGATTGGGTGGTTATAGATAGGAGCTGCCTCGTATGGGCCAATAGGCCTTTTGCAGTTAACTTTCTTCTTATGTTCTTATATTATTTGCTTTTTCGTTTAATTCTATCCAAATAGTTTCTGTGTGTGGCTCAGTTTTGATTCCCTCTTTGAGACTACATTTCAAATTGTCCCTAACATATATGGCTACTCCCCCTCCTCGTCTAATATATCTATCTGTGTGAAATAGTTTAAATCCATTTATCTGATATTCAGCTAATAGTTCTCTATTTTCTACGTTCATCCACGTTTCGGTAAGTGCAATAATATCTATTTTTTCTGTGCAGACAAGAGCATTTAATTCATTAATTTTATTTCTTAGACTTCTACTGTTAGTGTAATATATCATAAGTGAATTGTTATTTTGAGGCCCTTTTCTTTCCCTGGTCATTTTGCCAATTCTCTTCTCCCACAAACACATACTTTTATTACCTCCTTCCTCCAAATCAATTCCCATACCACTATCTACTAACAGTTTAAACCCAAACAAACACCTCTAACCACTGGTTCCAACGAGTTCGCAACAGCAACAACCCCAGCCCTCGATAGATGCACCCAATCACGAGCATACATTTCATTTCTTCCATAGAAGCGTTCCCAGTTGTCTATGAAAGATATTGGTCAGGTGAAGTCACAGTGAGAGGTTGTGTTAACCGGAGCTCCTGAGTGTTGTTATATTATCATTGCAATATGGAAGTTGTAGTTAAGGACCTGGTGACTCTAGTGGGAGCCCTGAGGACAGAGTTGGACTTTCTGCGGGAGGAGGTGCGTCAGCTGAAAGAACAACGAGAAGTAACGAAGGAGGAGACCAGCAGTAAAGGGACCTCGTCTTGGAGAGTTGTGAAAGACAGGGGCCTTAAGAAGACTTTGATAAAGCCGCCTTCAAACGCCATAGCAACTTCTAATTCATTTGACGTTTTGGAGGACGAGTGCTGTGGAGAGACTGTGGATCGCGCAAAAGGGAAAGCAACGAAGAGAAAGGAAGCGCAGGCCCCTCAGAAAGTAAAGGAAGTACCTAAGCAAACATTAGTTGTGGGAGATTCCCAGATAAGGTATTTGGATAGAACGTTTTGTGCTAGAGATAGGGGGAACAGGTTAAGGGTTTGCTATCCCGGAGCTGGCATTGGTGATATTATAAACAACATGAATGATATTATGGCTGGTAATGGGAACAATCCCATTATTTGCATTAGCGTGGGAGGAAATGATGTTGGTCGAGTTAGGAGTGAGGAACTGATTCAGAGGTATAAAACAGCCATAGAGTTAGTTAGGAGCAAGGGAGGAATCCCGATCATATGTGGCATTCTTCCAAGAAAGGGAGTGGGAAATGAATGGATATCGAGGGCACATGGTGTCAATTGCCGGCTGGAAAGATATTGCAAATCAAATGCAATATCTTTCATAGACAACTGGGAACACTTCTATGGAAGAAATGAAATGTATGCTCGTGATGGGGTGCATCTATCGAGAGCTGGGGTTGTTGCTGTTGCGAACTCGTTAGAAGAAGTGGTTAGAGGTGTTTGTTTGGGTTTAAACTGTTAGTAGATAGAGGTATGGGAATTGATTTGGAGGAAGGAGGTAATAAAAGTATGTGTTTGTGGGAGAAAGGAATTGGCAAAACGATCAGGGAAAGAGAAGGTCCGCAAAATAACAATTCACTTAGGGTATATTACACTAACAGTAGAAGTCTAAGAAATAAAATTAACGAATTAAATGCTCTTGTCTGCACAGAAAAAATAGATATTATTGCACTTACCGAAACGTGGATGAATGTAGAAAATAGAGAACTATTAGCTGAATATCAAATATACGGATTTAAACTATTTCACACAGATAGATATATTAGACGAGAAGGTGGATTAGCCATATATGTTAGGGACAATTTGAAATGTAGTCTCAAAGAGGGAATCAAAACAGAGCCACACACAGAAACTATTTGGATAGAATTAAACGAAAAAGCAAATAATATTATAATAGGAGTTATATATAGGCCACCAAATTTAGACAGAATGGAAGCAAAGCATCTATGGGATGAAATATCTAGAGCATCTAGATCTAACAGTATTTATGTTATGGGTGACTTTAATTTTAGCGGAATAAACTGGTTGAACAAAACAGGGAATAGTGAAGCAGAAGATTTTCTAGAATTAATTGACGATTGCTTTCTTACGCAACACATTAAGGAACCAACACGGGAAAATAATATTTTAGATTTAGTGTTAACTAACAGGGAAACGCAAATTAATGACATCGAAATAGGGAGTGAGCTAAGGAGCAGTGATCACAAAGAAATCAGATTTAGCATAGAATGGAATAGACCAGTAGGAGAAAATTCTGTTAAAGTGCCAGATTTTCGAAAAGCTGATTTTAATAGCCTAAGAAATTTTTTGGGTCAAATTGATTGGAAAGTCTTGGGTATGGGGTGTGGGCCGGTCTTGGAGCGAGACATGAACCCAGCGATAGGTGACTTAAATGGGGATTTCGATGTGGATTCAATATATAACTTATTTAAGAATATTCTAAACAAAGCACAGGAACGTAGTGTACCATACAAATTGAATAGATCGAATACTAATGACCCAAAGTGGATAACAAAGAATTTGAAGAACCTTATAGGTAAAAAGAGAGCTTGGTACAAAAGGATTAAAAATGGGGAGGTCACTTTAGAACAGGAATTCGTACAACTGGTTAGAAATGTTAAAAAAGAGATAAGGAAAGCAAAAAGAAACTATGAAGTTCGCATAGCAGGGCAAGCAAAGACAAATCCTAAAGGGTTTTTTCAGTTATATCGTACTAAGACTAGGGAAAGGATAGGTCCATTAAAAACTGAGACAGGTCAAATAACAGATAGTGATGAAGAGATGAGTAGTATTTTTAATAAATATTTTGTATCTGTATTTACTAAAGAGGAACTTAACAATATGCCTTCAGCCGAACAAGTCTATGTGGGTGGGGACGAGGACAGGTTGACGAGTTTAGCAGTTACCAGGGAGGATGTTCTTAAACAAATAGTAAAACTCAAACCAAACAAATCCCCAGGGCCGGATGAAGTGTTTGCCAGGGTGCTTAAAGAATGCAAAGAGGAGCTTTGTGACCCACTGTCAACCATATTTAATAAATCAATAGAGTCAGGCAGAGTGCCAGAGTTTTGGAAAGTTGCTAATGTGATACCAGTTTTTAAGAAAGGAGATAGATCACTTGCGTCTAACTATCGACCAATTAGCCTAACGTCTATTGTGGGAAAGTTACTCGAATCTATAATAGCAAATAAAATTCGTCTTCATCTTGAAAAACATAAATTAATAATTGAGTCGCAACATGGTTTTATAAATGGCCGTTCATGTTTAACAAATTTGTTATCTTTTTATTCTAGCATTGTTGAGGCAGTTGATAGTGGTAAGGATTGCGATGTTGTATACCTTGACTTTAGCAAAGCTTTTGATACAGTGCCACATGAAAGACTGATTAAAAAGATAGAGTCTCATGGTATTGGGGGTGCAATATTAAGCTGGATTAGGGCATGGCTATACCAAAGGAAACAGAGAGTTAGTATAAATGGAATCAAGTCAGAGTGGGAAAATGTTGTAAGTGGAGTGCCTCAAGGCTCTGTCCTGGGACCTCTGTTGTTTATAATATATATAAATGATTTAGATTCAGGTTTGAGTAGCAACATTTGCAAATTTGCCGATGATACGAAAATCGGTAGGGAAATTAATTCGGAGGAGGACTCACTATCACTTCAAGTTGATCTAGATAGGGTTTTGAAATGGTCAAAGGATTGGCAGATGCAGTTTAATGCTGATAAATGTAAAGTTCTGAGGTTAGGTAATGATGATAGAGTTACAAGATACGAGCTAGATGGTGTTGTGATTGCGAAGTCGGATTGCGAAAGGGATCTGGGAGTTATGATTAGTAAGAATTTAAAACAAAAGGATCAATGCATAAATGTTCGTAATAAGGCAAATCGGACACTTGGATTTATTAATCGCAGCGTTAGTAACAAGACACCTGGTGTGGTTCTCAAGCTATATCTTGCTCTAGTTAGGCCCCATTTAGATTATGCAGTTCAGTTTTGGTCGCCATATTATAGAATGGATATAAATTCACTTGAACGTGTCCAGCGTAGGATGACTAAGTTAATTCCCCAAATTAGAAATCTTTCATATGAAGAAAGATTAACAAAGCTTAAGTTGCATTCACTGGAAAGGCGAAGAGTTAGGGGTGACATGATAGAGGTTTACAAGTGGATGAATGGACATAACCGGGGGGATATTAATAGGGTATTAAAAGTATCAACACAGGACAGAACACGAAACAATGGGTATAAATTGGATAAGTTTAGATTTAGGAAAGACTTGGGTAAATACTGGTTCAGTAACAGGGTTGTTGATTTGTGGAACCAATTGCCGCGTAACATTGTGGAGGTGGGGTCCCTCGATTGTTTCAAGCACGGGTTGGACAAGTATATGAGTGGGATTGGGTGGTTATAGAATAGGCGCTGCCTCGTATGGGCCAATAGGCCTTCTGCAGTTACCTTTGTTCTTATGTTCTTATTGCATTTGATTTGCAATATCTTTCCAGCCGGCAATTGACACCAAGTGCCCTTGACATCCATTCATTTCCCACTCCCTTTCTTGGAAGAATGCCACATATGATCGGGAATCCTCCCTTGCTCCTAACTAATTCAATGGCTGTCCTAAATCTCTGTATTAGTTCCTCACTCCTAACTCGCCCAACATCATTACCCCCTGCCCTAATACAAATAATGGGTTTGTTCCCATTTCCCGTCATAATATCATTCATGTTTCAACAATATCACCAATTCCAGCTCCCGGATAGCAAACCCTTAATCTGTTCCCCCTATCTCTGGCACAAAACGTTCTGTCTATATACCTCACCTGGGAATCTCCCACAACCAAAATTCGCTTCGGTACCGCCTTAACTTTTTGAGCAGCCTGAGGGGCCTGCGCTCCGCCGTTCCTCGCTGATTTCCTCGCTGCAGGCGCACTACAGCATTCGTCCTCCAACACGGCAAATGAATTTGCCGTCCTTAGGGCGTCTGTAGGCGGCCTTGTCAAGGTCTTCTTAAGACCCCTGTCTTTCACTACTCTCCACGATGAGGTCCCGTCAACACTGGTCTCCTCCTTCGTTTCCTCTCGAAGTCTCAGCCGTCATACCTCCTCCCGCAGGGAATCCATCTCTGCTCTCAGAGCTCCAACCAAACTCACCAAATCATTAACTAATCCTTCCATTATTGCAATAATAATGTTACTCCAGAGCTCCGGCTAACACAACCTCTCCCAAGGGGGTATATATTAGTGCAGGGGGTATATTATTACCCCCTGCACTAATACAAATAATGGGTTTGTTCCCATTTCCCGTCATAATATCATTCATGTTTTCAACAATATCACCAATTCCAGCTCCCGGATAGCAAACCCTTAATCAGTTCCCCCTATCTCTGGCACAAAACGTTCTGTCTAAATACCTCACCTGGGAATCTCCCACAACCAAAATTCGCTTCGGTACCGCTCTAACTTTCTATTTTGTTTCTTAGACTTCTACTGTTGGTGTAATATACCTTTTACTGTGTAATATATGTAATATGTAATAATATATGTAATATACCCTTTACTTTATGGTGTATTAATATTTTGAGGCCCTTCTCTCAAAATAGGAGCAAGGGAGGTATCCCGATCATATGTGGCATTCATCCAAGAAAGGGAGTTAGATATTAATGGTTGTCGAGGGCACTTGCTCTCTATTGCTGACTAAACAAAAACTGCAAATCAAATGCAATATCATTCATAGATAACTGGGAACATTGCTATGGAAGAAATTACATGTATGCTCGGAATGGATTTCTTCTATCTAGGGCTAGGGTTGGTGTTGTTGCAGACTCGTTGGAATCTATGGTTGGAGGGATTTGTTTCGGTTCAAAATGTTAGTAGATAGTGGCATAGGAATTGATATGGAGAAAGGAGGTGATAAAAAGTATGTCTTGGGAGGAAGGGGGGGGGGGAACAAATCGGCAAAATGATCTTCCCTGATCATTTTGCCTATTTGCCTATTACTATAAAGTAAAGGGACCTCGTCTTGGAGAGTTGTGAAAGACAGGGGCCTTAAGAAGACTTTGATAAAGCCGCCTTCAAACGCCATAGCAACTTCTAATTCTTTTGACGTTTTGGAGGACGAGTGCTGTGGAGAGACTGTGGATCGCGCAAAAGGGAAAGCAACGAAGAGAAAGGAAGCGCAGGCCCCTCTGAAAGTAAAGGAAGTACCTAAGCAAACATTAGTTGTGGGAGATTCCCAGATAAGGTATTTGGATAGAACGTTTTGTGCTAGAGATAGGGGGAACAGGTTAAGGGTTTGCTATCCCGGAGCTGGCATTGGTGATATTATAAACAACATGAATGATATTATGGCTGGTAATGGGAACAATCCCATTATTTGCATTAGCGTGGGAGGAAATGATGTTGGTCGAGTTAGGAGTGAGGAACTGATTCAGAGGTATAAAACAGCCATAGAGTTAGTTAGGAGCAAGGGAGGAATCCCGATCATATGTGGCATTCTTCCAAGAAAGGGAGTGGGAAATGAATGGATATCGAGGGCACTTGGTGTCAATTGCCGGCTGGAAAGATATTGCAAATCAAATGCAATATCTTTCATAGACAACTGGGAACACTTCTATGGAAGAAATGAAATGTATGCTCGTGATGGGGTGCATCTATCGAGAGCTGGGGTTGTTGCTGTTGCGAACTCGTTAGAAGAAGTGGTTAGAGGTGTTTGTTTGGGTTTAAACTGTTAGTAGATAGAGGTATGGGAATTGATTTTGAGGAAGGAGGTAATAAAAGTATGTGTTTGTGGGAGAAAGGAATTGGCAAAACGATCAGGGAAAGAGAAGGTCCGCAAAATAACAATTCACTTAGGGTATATTACACTAACAGTAGAAGTCTAAGAAATAAAATTAACGAATTAAATGCTCTTGTCTGCACAGAAAAAATAGATATTATTGCACTTACCGAAACGTGGATGAATGTAGAAAATAGAGAACTATTAGCTGAATATCAAATATATGGATTTAAACTATTTCACACAGATAGATATATTAGACGAGGAGGTGGAGTAGCCATATATGTTAGGGACAATTTGAAATGTAGTCTCAAAGAGGGAATCAAAACAGAGCCACACACAGAAACTATTTGGATTGAATTAAACGAAAAAGCTAATAATATTGTTATATTATCATTGCAATATGGAAGTTGTAGTGAAGGACCTGGTGACTCTAGTGGGAGCCCTGAGGACAGAGTTGGACTCTCTGCGGGAGGAGGTGCGTCAGCTTAAAAAACAACGAGAAGTAACGAAGGAGGAGACCAGCAGTAAAGGGACCTCGTCTTGGAGAGTTGCGAAAGACAGGGGCCTTAAGAAGACTTTGATAAAGCCGCCTTCAAACGCCATAGCAACTTCAAATTCATTTGACGTTTTGGAGGACGAGTGCTGTGGAGAGACTGTGGATCGCGCAAAAGGGAAAGCAACGAAGAGAAAGGAAGCGCAGGCCCCTCAGAAAGTAAAGGAAGTACCTAAGCAAACATTAGTTGTGGGAGATTCCCAGATAAGGTATTTGGATAGAACGTTTTGTGCTAGAGATAGGGGGAACAGGTTAAGGGTTTGCTATCCCGGAGCTGGCATTGGTGATATTATAAACAACATGAATGATATTATGGCTGGTAATGGGAACAATCCCATTATTTGCATTAGCTTGGGAGGAAATGATGTTGGTCGAGTCAGGAGTGAGGAACTGATTCAGAGGTATAAAACAGCCATAGAGTTAGTTAGGAGCAAGGGAGGAATCCCGATCATATGTGGCATTCTTCCAAGAAAGGGAGTGGGAAATGAATGGATATCGAGGGCACTTGGTGTCAATTGCCGGCTGGAAAGATATTGCAAATCAAATGCAATATCTTTCATAGACAACTGGGAACACTTCTATGGAAGAAATGAAATGTATGCTCGTGATGGGGTGCATCTATCGAGAGCTGGGGTTGTTGCTGTTGCGAACTCGCTAGAAGAAGTGGTTAGAGGTGTTTGTTTGGGTTTAAACTGTTAGTAGATAGAGGTATGGGAATTGATTTGGAGGAAGGAGGTAATAAAAGTATGTGTTTGTGGGAGAAAGGAATTGGCAAAACGATCAGGGAAAGAGAAGGTCCGCAAAATAACAATTCACTTAGGGTATATTACACTAACAGTAGAAGTCTAAGAAATAAAATTAACGAATTAAATGCTCTTGTCTGCACAGAAAAAATAAATATTATTGCACTTACCGAAACGTGGATGAATGTAGAAAATAGAGAACTATTAGCTGAATATCAAATATATGGATTTAAACTATTTCACACAGATAGATATATTAGACGAGGAGGTGGAGTAGCCATATATGTTAGGGACAATTTGAAATGTAGTCTCAAAGAGGGAATCAAAACAGAGCCACACACAGAAACTATTTGGATTGAATTAAACGAAAAAGCTAATAATATTATAATAGGAGTAATATATAGGCCACCAAATTTAGACAGAATGGAAGCAAAGCATCTATGGGATGAAATATCTAGAGCATCTAGATCTAACAGTATTTATGTCATGGGTGACTTTAATTTTAGCGGAATAAACTGGTTGAACAAAACAGGGAATAGTGAAGCAGAAGATTTTCTAGAATTAATTGACGATTGCTTTCTTACGCAACACATTAAGGAACCAACACGGGAAAATAATATTTTAGATTTAGTGTTAACTAACAGGGAAACGCAAATTAATGACATCGAAATAGGGAGTGAGCTAGGGAGCAGTGATCACAAAGAAATCAGATTTAGCATAGAATGGAATAGACCAGTAGGAGAAAATTCTGTTAAAGTGCCAGATTTTCGAAAAGCTGATTTTAATAGCCTAAGAAATTTTTTGGGTCAAATTGATTGGAAAGTCTTGGGTATGGGGTGTGGGCCGGTCTTGGAGCGAGACATGAACCCAGCGATAGGTGACTTAAATGGGGATTTCGATGTGGATTCAATATATAATTTATTTAAGAATATTCTAAACAAAGCACAGGAACGTAGTATACCATACAAATTGAATAGATCGAATACTAATGACCCAAAGTGGATAACAAAGAATTTGAAGAACCTTATAGGTAAAAAGAGAGCTTGGTACAAAAGGATTAAAAATGGGGAGGTCACTTTAGAACAGGAATTCGTACAACTGGTTAGAAATGTTAAAAAAGAGATAAGGAAAGCAAAAAGAAACTATGAAGTTCGCATAGCAGGGCAAGCAAAGACAAATCCTAAAGGGTTTTTTCAGTTATATCGTACTAAGACTAGGGAAAGGATAGGTCCATTAAAAACTGAGACAGGTCAAATAACAGATAGTGATGAAGAGATGAGTAGTATTTTTAATAAATATTTTGTATCTGTATTTACTAAAGAGGAACTTAACAATATGCCTTCAGCCGAACAAGTCTATGTGGGTGGGGGACGAGGACAGGTTGACGAGTTTAGCAGTTACCAGGGAGGATGTTCTTAAACAAATAGTAAAACTCAAACCAAACAAATCCCCAGGGCCGGATGAAGTGTTTGCCAGGGTGCTTAAAGAATGCAAAGAGGAGCTTTGTGACCCACTGTCAACCATATTTAATAAATCAATAGAGTCAGGCAGAGTGCCAGAGTTTTGGAAAGTTGCTAATGTGATACCAGTTTTTAAGAAAGGAGATAGATCACTTGCGTCTAACTATCGACCAATTAGCCTAACGTCTATTGTGGGAAAGTTACTCGAATCTATAATAGCAAATAAAATTCGTCTTCATCTTGAAAAACATAAATTAATAATTGAGTCGCAACATGGTTTTATATATATTAAGCTGGATTAGGGCATGGCTATACCAAAGGAAACAGAGAGTTAGTATAAATGGAATCAAGTCAGAGTGGGAAAATGTTGTAAGTGGAGTGCCTCAAGGCTCTGTCCTGGGACCTCTGTTGTTTACAATATATATAAATGATTTAGATTCAGGTTTGAGTAGCAACATTTGCAAATTTGCCGATGATACGAAAATCGGTAGGGAAATTAATTCGGAGGAGGACTCACTATCACTTCAAGTTGATCTAGATAGGGTTTTGAAATGGTCAAAGGATTGGCAGATGCAGTTTAATGCTGATAAATGTAAAGTTCTGAGGTTAGGTAATGATGATAGAGTTACAAGATACGAGCTAGATGGTGTTGTGATTGCGAAGTCGGATTGCGAAAGGGATCTGGGAGTTATGATTAGTAAGAATTTAAAACAAAAGGATCAATGCATAAATGTTCGTAATAAGGCAAATCGGACACTTGGATTTATTAATCGCAGCGTTAGTAACAAGACACCTGGTGTGGTTCTCAAGCTATATCTTGCTCTAGTTAGGCCCCATTTAGATTATGCAGTTCAGTTTTGGTCGCCATATTATAGAATGGATATAAATTCACTTGAACGTGTCCAGCGTAGGATGACTAAGTTAATTCCCCAAATTAGAAATCTTTCATATGAAGAAAGATTAACAAAGCTTAAGTTGCATTCACTGGAAAGGCGAAGAGTTAGGGGTGACATGATAGTGGTTTACAAGTGGATGAATGGACATAACCGGGGGGATATTAATAGGGTATTAATAGTATCAACACAGGACAGAACACGAAACAATGGGTATAAATTGGATAAGTTTAGATTTAGGAAAGACTTGGGTAAATACTGGTTCAGTAACAGGGTTGTTGATTTGTGGAACCAATTGCCGCGTAACGTGGTGGAGGTGGGGTCCCTCGATTGTTTCAAGCACGGGTTGGACAAGTATATGAGTGGGATTGGGTGGTTATAAATAGGAGCTGCCTCGTATGGGCCAATAGGCCTTCTGCAGTTACCTTTGTTCTTATGTTCTTATGTTCTTATTTGTTTCCCCCTCCCAAGATTTACTTTTTATCACTTCCTTTCTCCATACTCATACATACTAGACATACTACTAACTCTTGGGTTCTTTTGTTATAGCCATTCCCTAATCCAACTTAATATAGCATCCACAGTTCCGTGAACCTCTATATTTTTAATTTTTTTAGTTAATCTTTCATGAACAAGGAGTAAGGTAACGCGAGTAAGAGAATAAGGGGTAATGGCAGGAAAACATCAAAAGGGGAGAACAATAGCAAGGGGATAAGAATAGGAGCAAAGGGATAAGAATTTGAGCAAAGGGATAATAATAGGAGCATGGGGATATGAATAGGAGCAAGAGTTTAAGAATAGGAGCAAGGGGGGGTAAGAATAGGAAAAAGCGGATAAGAATAGGAGCAAGGGGGACAAGAATAGAAGCAAGAGGCTAATAATAAGAGCAGGGGGATAAGCATAGGAGTGAGGGGGAGAACAGAAGCAAATGTGAGAAAACACGAACAAGATGAGAAGAGCAGTAGCAAGGGGAGGAGAACAGTAACAAGGGCAGGAGAATGGGAGCAAGGGGATGAGAATAGGAACAATAGGAGAGAATGGGAGCACGGGAAGTCGAACAAAATCAAGAAGAGGAGAACACGACACATGTGGAGGGGAAAAAGAAGCAGGGGAGAAGAGAACACGAAAAATGGGAGAACAATAGCAAGGGTACGAAAAGAGGAACAGGGAAGGTTGAACTGAAAGAAATGCGTAACTACGCAACAGATGACAGCGAGTCACTGTAAATGGTGAGGTTTCAGAGTAGTGAGACGTCACCAGTGGAGTCTTACAGTGTTCAGTCCTTGGATTTATCCTGTTTCTGATATATATAAATGATCTCCCAGAGGGAATAGACTAGTTCCTTGCCTTATTTACTGATGTTGCAAACATTATGAGGAGGATTAAGACAGAGGAAGATAACAAGCGGTTACAAGATTACCTAGACAAACCGAAGGAATGGTCTAACAAATGGCTACTAAAGCTCGACCCAAGTAAATGCAAGGAAATGAAGCTAGGTGGCGGGAACAGGAGGCCAGACACAGGGTATGGAATGGGAGACGAAGTCTTCCAGGAAACCGACAGAGAGAAAGATCTAGGAATTGATATCATATCGAACCGGTCTCCTGAAGCCGACACCAAAAGAATATCATCAGCGGCGTACACGAGGCTGGCTAACATCAAAACTGCATTGATAAACTTATGTTAGGAATCATTTAGAACCTTGTATGCCACATATGTAAGAACAATCCTGGAGTATGCGGCCCCAGCATGGAGTCCATACCTTGTTAATCATAAGATGAAGCTGGAGAAGGTTCAAGGGAAGGTCACTAGACTAATCCTAGAACTAAGAGTTATAAGTTACGAAAAAAGGCGGTGTGAATTGCGCCTCACATCGCTGGAAGACAGAAGAGTTCGAGGAGACATGATCACCACATACAAAATTCGCAAGGGAATTGACAGGGTAGATAAGGACTTATTCTTTAGCATGGGTGGTACTCGCACAAGGGGACACAGGTGGAAGGTGACTACCCAAATGAGCTACAGGGACAAGAGAAAGAACTTTTACAGTGCCAGAGTAGTTAGTAAATGGAATGCATTAAGCAGTGATGTAATGGAGGCAGACTCCATACACAGTTTCAAATGAAGATATGATTGAGCTCAGTAGACTCAGGAACCTGTACACCAGTAGAATGACAGTTGAGAGGCGGGACCAAAGAGCCGAGGTTTAACCCAAGCAAGCATAACTGTGAGCACAAGAGCAATAGGAGGAGAACAATAGCAAGGGAAGGAGAACACGACGCATGGGAAGAACAGGAGCAAGGGAAGGAGAACACGACGCATGGGTAGAACAGAAGTACAGAACACCTACGGAACACAATAATGGTAGCGACGTGCCAGAGGTTGAAGGGTCTGGGCATTAGCGCCTCCTCCATGTTCTCCAGAGTATCACTTGCCATATTGTATAGTCTGTGTCTCTGAAGTACCAACTTGGTCGCTGCTCCAGCTCCTGGCCCATGCCTGCTGCCCATCATCCTGCAATATCCACAACACAGTTAGTGATGCTTTATCCTGCTGCTGTCCGCAGCTTGATACCCATCATCATCACTTATTTATCAGCACCATTACTGGTGCTTTCATTCCATGTTCAGGGAGTAATTACCTCGATAACATTGGTGATATAGTCTCTCATGGTGTTATCTTACTAGATGACACTGGTGATACAGTCTCTCATGGTATTATCTAACCTGATGACACTTGTGGTACAGTCTCTCATGGTGTTATCTAACCTGATGACACTGGTGATACAGCCTCTCATGGTGTTATCTTACCTGATGACACTTGTGATACAGTCTCTCATGGTGTTATCTTACCTGATGACACTGGTGATACAGTCTTTCACGGATGTTACACCGTGGTGCTGACAGAGGGCAGACATGATGTTGATGACTGGCAGCTTGTCACTGTCCCGCGAGGGGAACAACAGCATGCTGGACGATACGCTATTAGGCACCAACTTCAGTCGATGGTAAAATTTTCTCCACGGAATAAACTGAAATTGTGTACAAGGAAAGTAAGGCAAACGAGTCAACACTATGACAAGCTAAATGTTAATTAGAAAACGTCACCTTTTGAATACAGCAATTTTCATTTGTTAGATTTTGTTATAACCAAATTTAATTTAAACAATTAGAGAGTTTCAACATGCATTTTTAAATATTTATCACAGGATTCTTTTATTTACTGTAGATTTATATTACTCACCACTGTGTTGTATCATTAAGCATAGAGATGTATTTATCACCACTGTGTTGTGTTATTAACGGTATGGTTGTAATTACTGACTATAGGATTATATTACTCACAACTATGTTGTGTTACTAACTGTATGGTTGTATTACTAACTGTAGGATTATATTACTCCCCACAGTGTTGTATTATTAACTGTACGGGAGTATTACTGACGGTTGGATTATATTATTCACCACTGTGTTGTGTTAATAACTGTAGGGATGCATTACTTACTGTAGGAATATATTACTCACCACTGTATTGTATCATTAAGCGTAGAGTTGTATTACTCACCAGTGTTATGTTACTAACTGAAAGGGTGTATTACTGAATGTAGGATTATATTACTCACCACAGTGTTGTGTTACTAATTGTAAGGTTGTATTACTAACTGTAGTGATTATATTACTCACCATTGTGTAGTATTACTAACTGTAGGGTGTATTAATAACTGTACGATTATATTACCCACCACAGTGTTGTATTTCTAATTGGTAGGGTTTATTATTGACTGTAGGATTATATTACTCACCACAGTGTTGTATTACTAACTGTAGGGTGTGTATAACTTACTGTAGGATTATATTACTCACCCACAGTGTTGTTACTAACTGTAGGGTGTGTATAACTTACTGTAGGATTATATTACTCACCACTGTGTTGTGTTACTAACTTTAGGGTTGTATTACTAGCTGTAGGAATGGTATTACTGACTGTAGGATTATATTACTGACCACAGTGCATAAAACCCCAAAGTTATGTATATGTGATGTTTATATAAAAAAGTACACCAAGTCTTTCGCACTCCTGAGTGTTTCATTAGTCATTGAGATGTATGTATTGTCCTAATCACACACTCAAACCTTTATCAGACACTCAGGAGAGTGCAAAAGTCTTGCTGTAAATCTATACATATATTTCACAAATACACAAATGTTGTTTTTTATCCTATTTATAATATTAGTGAGAAGACATTACCATTACTTACTCACCATAGTGTGGTGCTATAACTCATAAGTGTCGTATTACTCACCGTCGGTCTGTATTACTCACTGAAGGAATATCACACTCGTTATTGTGATGTAGTACTTACCATAGGGTTTTATTACTCACTCTAGTGTAGTATTACTCACCATAGGGTTATATTACTCACCATAGGGTTATATTACTCACCATAGGGTTATATTACTCACCGCAGGGTTAAGGATGACTGTGTACCAGTAGCGACAGACAGAAGCATCGATGGTCAACAGATGCACGAGAGGCACGTGCGCGAAAACCATCTCCAGCACCTCTGTGGGCAGGCTGAAGTCCACCACTTCCGAACACATCCTGCAATAGTTACATGTTCACCACTTCCGAACACATCCTGTAATAGTTACATGTTCACCACTTCCGAACACATCCTGCAATAGTTACATGTTCATCATTTCCGAACACATCCTGTAATAGTTACATGTTCACCACTTCCGAACACATCTTGCAATAGTTACATGTTCACCACTTCCGAACACATCCTGCAGTAGCTACATGTTCACCACTTCTGAACACATCTTGTAATAGTTACATGTTCACCACTTTCGAACACATCCTGCAATAGTTACAAGTTCACCACTTCTGAACACATCCAGCAAATGTTACATGTTCACCACTTCCGAACATCTTGCAATAGTTACTTGTTCATCACTTCCGAACACATCTTGCAATAACTACATGTTCACTAATGAACAAATCCACAAGGGCCGTGACGAGGATTCGAACCAGCGTCCGAGAGCATCCCAGACACTGCTTTAATGTAAGGGTGTAATGATGTAAGGGCGAAGAGGGAGAACGGCCTATTGACATAGCTCGGGTGCAGGGGGGAGTTGTGTAAAACCCTGGTTTGTGCCTCGGAGAGGCTACGGGATCCAGTAAGTTCAGTAGAACTTCGGTTTCAACTCTTTTACCCTGTCGTAGCTCAGTCGATTAAGGCAGTGTCTGGGATGCTCCCGGATGCTGGTTTGAATCTTCGTCACGGCCCTTGTGGATTTGTTCATTTGATGCATCACGTTAGTGTGATCTCTGTGTGTAATGTTCACTACTTCCGAACACTTCTTGCAATAGTTACATGTTCATCACTTCCTAACACATCTTGTAATAGTTACATGTTCATCCCTTCCGAACATTTCTTACAATAGTTGCATGTTCACCACTTCTGAGCCGACCACTTGGTAGGCGTAGAAGTGGTAGAACTAGACGGTAGAACGACGTTAGACGGTAGAACTAGACGGGAGAGCACTAGACGGTAGAACGACGTTCTCGCTTCATGCAGGTCGGCGTTCAATCCCCGACTGTCCAAGTGGTTGGGCGCCATTCTTTCCCCCAGTCCCATCCCAAATCCTTATCCTGACTCTCTTCCCAGTGCTATATAGTCACAATGGCTTTGCGCTTCCCCCTGATAGTTACCTTTCGTTCACCACTTCCGAACAAATCCTGCAATAGTTACATGTTCACCACTTCCGAACATTTCCTATAGCTCCATTTTCATTACTTCCTAACACATTTTGCAATTGCTTCATGTTCACCATTTCCGAGCACTTCTTACAATAGTTACATGTTGTTGACCAGACCACACACTAGATGGTGAAGGGACGACGACGTTTCGGTCCGTCCTGGACCATTCTCAAGTCGATTCGACTAGTTACATGTTGTTATGGAGCCCCCTCCAATTTCTCCCCAGATCCATCAATAAGAGTCATATCTACTAGACCTACTGATTCTCTGAGATGCAGGGAGTCTGTTGATATATGTGGCGACCAGATCGGCTGCCTGATAGGGGAAAAATTTACATTTAGAAGTTTGTTGGTAGAGGGGTGGGGGAGAAGTGGCGCCCTGATACAAACAAAATCGTACCCCCTACCTGCAGATCCGCCATTTTGTGGACGACGCCAGCCGGCTGCGGATTCGTTGACTTAGGTCACGAGTGACCAATCAGAGCCCGCCTTGACGTCACTGAGTGCCCCTGGCGGCGCCAGCTGAGGTAACGTCAGAGTTGACCTGACTATGGAGGCGGGAGGATGTGCGTCGATGAGCTCTCGAGGATTTGAGGCTTTGCAAGTCTTTCTCAGTGGATTATAGCTAGCCATCGCAGCCCACCAATGTTACTGGAGACCCTTTGCTTCTGGCAAGCAAGAAGGAACCAAGTTTTTGGGCAGAGAAGTGCCAAAACTTGAGGAATTGGTCGGTGACGACGCTGGAGGGCGCCTCCTGACGTCAAGGGTCTGGACGGTGTGGTAGGCAGGCCTGGCTGTGACTGGATCACGTTCACTGAGGATAATGGAGGGACGACACCGTTCCTAGGACAAGGAGCAACGCCTTGTGGAAGGAATGGGTGTGAGTATACAGTTATTAGCTCAGTGCCCACTGGATGAGCAAGGATTCGGATATCTGAAACTCTGGGAGTGGTTCGGCGACGACGCAAAGGCTTCAAGACACCTGAGGACTTGTGGAACGATCCTGGATCGTCAAGGACCGACTCAGGAAGTGGGGGGACCTCACACCATCGAGGGACAGGCGTCGTGAGCCAGTAATGTAAAGGTAGATCAATTTTCCTCCCATTACCCCTTTGTTGAGTAGGCTAGATAGGACACGATATTCACCTATGTATGTTTCAGTATAACATTGATACATTAGTAGTAGGATAGGCTGTAAGGCAGCTTGTGTCCAGGACTGTTGAAGAGGACAGTGTGTGTGGATGTTGAGGCAGTTGGAGAGGAGGCCGACGTGGACGAAGCTGGCCCCTCTGTGAAAGGGTGTGAGACCCCTTTTTAAAACTGCCCAGCTGAAAGAGTCACAGGAGATCATGAAAGAAGAATTGCCGATGATCTCCAGATTATTTATGCTTTATATCCATTTCTATCATTACTTGTATATGTGATCATGAAGCTTATTGTCATGTTCACAGAAAATGGTACCATCCGTTTTCTATGTGCGGCGGCTGGGACGCCAGAGAGAGATTGAAGGTAAACAAGAGAGCGTACAGGACGCCAGCCAAGCTTGGTAGCTACTAGTCATGTAATCATATTAAGTATTAAAGTCAGTAACCAAGGCATGACTTTACATCAACCCTACAACCAAGACTTCCTCAGTAACACACAAACACCACATTGGCGACGAGGATGAACTGTGAACGCAGGTATTTGTTCAGTTTCAAACACAAGGGAGAAGCATGCTGCCTGGAGGAGGAAGAGAAGCTGTGAGCGCCATACCCGATGCTGTGTGCTAAACGATGCTGTGTGCTAAACGATGCTGTGTGCTAACCGATGCTGTGTGCTAACCGATGCTGTGTGCTACCCAAGCTATGCTGAAGAAACTGTGTACTGAGGAATCTGCCGACGTTGTGTACGAAACGACGCTTTGATGTGTACAAAACCTGATGTTTTGGTTACGAAACGACGCTTCGTGCTACAAAATTCATCACACTGAACTGACTGCTGTACCAACTGCTGTACCAACTGCTGCACCAACTGCTGTACCAACTGCTGTACCAACTGCTGCTGTACCAACTGCTGTGCTGCTGTGAGTAGGAACAACACATGTACACAAGGGCTAGGTAAGAAGTCAGTTGCTGCTATATTGTGCACTGTTGTGAACTTTTGCATTAAAATGCTTGTGTGCTTTGCAAAATTAAAGTAATTACAGTGAATTCTTGACTAACATATACAGTGCAGTAAGTGTTTATTATTCTGAGGAACATTTAAGTGATAAGTTTACATTTATTCAGTAAAAAATGGCAAATATACCTCAGTTTCCTGCATTTGATCCTGACTGTGACCAGTCAAACCTGTCACAGAGGTGGGTCAAATGGCTTAAAAAGTTTGAAAATTTGTTGATAGTTTCTGACATCAAAAGTGCTGAAAGAAAGCGTGCCTTTCTACTTCATTATGCAGGTGATAGAGTTTGTGACATCTTTGACACACTGAAAGACACTGGTGGTGCCAAAGATTATGACACTGCCAAAGCCAAACTAACAGAGCATTTCAAACCAAGGCAAAATACTGCAATGGAAATTATGCATTTCAGGAGAGCAAAACAACTCTCTAATGAAACTGTGGATCAATACCACACACGTCTGCAGGGTTTAGCAGCCCATTGTGAGTTTGCTGATGTTGACAAAGAAATCAAACAGCAAATAATTGAAACATGCACATCTACACGTCTCCGTCGAAGAGCTCTAGAACTTGTTGATGATGAAAGTTCTCTTACCAAGATACTGGATATTGCTCGTCGAATGGAAGATGCTGCACGTGATGCTCGTGTCATGGAGTGCAGTGCCAATAACGGTTCTGCCACTGTTACTGACAGTGATGAGGTATGTAAGGTTCAGGGAGGACATCGTAATCAAAGAAGATATCATGGCAAACCTAACAGTAAATTTAGCCGAGAACCACGTCACAACTGGGGTCAAGGAACAAGGCTCAAGCAGTCACAACGACCCACATCAGAGGGTGTCAACAATAAATGTTACAATTGTGGAGGAGACTACCCACACCAAGATAATGTTTGTCCTGCTCAAGGTAAGAAGTGCTATGAGTGTGGAAAACTAGGTCATTTTGGTGCTATGTGTCGTTCAGCACTAAAGAAACCACAGTCAATGAATAAAAGCACTGTACGAGGATCAGGTCATAGGGGTCGAGGTGGTAAACACAATATTGCACCTCAAATCAAGAATGTTAACAATGTACAAGACAACATTTCATTACAACCAGTCTCAGATGACAGTGAATGTGATTATACTTATGGAGTACAAGCAATCACAGAATGGAATGATCTTCCAAACAACCCAGAGACATGTGTATACATTGCTGGTATTTGTCTCAAGGTTCTCATTGACACTGGATCAAACATTGACACCATTGCTGAGTGCCACTATGAAAAAATTAAAAAACAGTTCCCAAAGCTTGAGAACTATAATGGCAAAGCCACTGCCTATGCTTCAAAGGTAGCCTTGCCAGTGATTGGAACTTTCACTGCAGAGATTAAGTCAAAGAATGCAATGCTCATTACTACATTCCATGTTGTTAGGAATGCAAAGGAGTCTTTACTCAGTTACAAGACTTCAACCAAATTGGGGCTACTTCAGCTTTCTAATGCTGTAGCAGTGGAATCTGCAAACAATGTTGATGGTATTGTTGCTGAATTCTCTGATCGATTTAAATCCATAGGTTGTTATACTGATAGCAAAGTACATCTGCATATCAACCCAGATGTAATTCCAGTTGCCCAACCACATCGCCGACAACCATTCCATACTCGCAAGAAAGTCGATGCCGAACTGGATAGGCTGATAGAACTAGATATCATTGAACCAGTAACAGGCCCAACACCATGGGTAAGCCCAATTGTCACTCCACCAAAGCCGAAGAATCCAGATGAGATACGCATTTGTGTGGACATGCGTGTTCCCAACAAGGCAATAATGCGTGAACGCCATCCTACACCCACTGTAGATGATATGATCTACCGCTTGAATGGTGCAACTGTATTCAGCAAGTTAGATTTAAACAAGGGCTATCATCAGCTTGAACTTGATGAGGAGAGTCGATTCATCACAACGTTTACGACACATCGAGGTCTGTATAGGTACAAGCGCCTGAGTTTTGGTATCAACAGTGCTGCCGAGGTATTCCAGCACATCATCAGCCAGGTATTGCAAGACATACCTAATGCTGACAACATGTCTGATGACATCATTGTTTATGGCCGTACCCAAGCTGAACACGACAAAGCTCTTCGTGCAACATTGCAACGCTTACGAGAAAAGAATCTGACGTTAAGCCGAGCAAAGTGTGAGTTCAATCAACATAAAATTGAATTCTTTGGACATGTACTTAGTGACAAAGGTCTGTCTCCAGATCCTAAGAAAGTTGCAGATATCAAGAATGCTGCACCTCCTTCAACGTCCACTGAAGTACATAGTTTTCTGGGAATGGCAAACTACTGTTCTCGCTTCATTCCAGATTTTGCTACCATTACGAAGCCTCTACGTGAGCTCCTGAAGAAAAATGCATCATGGTACTGGAGCGATATCGAGCAAAATGCATTTGATGCTGTGAAAGATGCACTAGTAGAGAATGCGACTGCTGCGTACTTTGATCCATCAATGGACACTGAGTTAACGGTGGATGCTAGTCCTGTTGGTTTAGGTGCTGTTTTAGCCCAACACAAACCTGGTCAACCAGATTCCAGAGTAGTAATTGCCTACGCCAGCCGTTCTCTCACAGATGTTGAGCAACGATACAGTCAGACAGAGAAGGAAGCTCTTGCTCTTGTATGGGGCTGTGAACACTTCAATGTGTATCTGCTTGGTGCACCCTTCACCACGATAGTCACTGACCACAAACCGTTGGAGACCATCTTCAATAATCCAAAGTCCAAACCACCAGCTCGCATTGAGAGATGGGCTCTTCGTCTGCAACCATACAACTTTACGGTGAAATACAAGCCGGGTGCAGGCAATCCTGCTGATTACATCAGTCGACATCCTGCCAACAGTTTCACCATCACCAAGCATCAGCAAGTTGCCGAGGAATATGTACACTCTGTAACCTGTGATGCAGTCCCTAAGGCTCTTACTCTTGATGAAATCCGTACTGCAACCCTAGAGGACCCAACTCTGCAAGCAACAGTGGATGCATTGACTAAGAAAAAGTTTCCACGCATCCCACCCTCAGGAGTTGACCAAGATGCATTCAAAGCACTTGAACGCATCCAGACAGAATTAAGTGTTACGCAACAACACGACACTGTGCTGCGAGGTACTCGTATCGTTATTCCAGCTGTTCTCCAGCAACGTGCTCTGAAGCTTGCACATCAAGGACACCAAGGTCTTGTTAGGACCAAACAGCTGCTACGAGAAAAGGTGTGGTTTCCTGGCATTGATCGTCAAGCAAAGGATATGCATGATGCCTGTGTCCCTTGCCAAGCTGCAGTGGATACTTCAAGACCAACACCTCTACAACCTTCACCACTACCTGCTGCACCATGGACGGAAGTATCAATGGACTTCTGCGGACCACTACCAACTGGAGAGTACTTGATGGTAGTCATTGATGATCACTCACGTTATCCAGAAGTAGAAATCATCAATTCCACATCTGCAAAGGCCGTCATCCCGAAACTCGACAAGATCTTTTCAAACTTTGGCATTCCTGAAGTTGTCAAGACAGACAATGGACCGCCATTCAATGGACAAGACTTCGTCAACTTCGCTGAGCATATTGGATTCAAACACCGCCGTGTGATGCCACTACATCCTCAAGCAAATGGAGAAGTTGAGAGATTCATGCAACCTCTCATGAAAGCGGTACGCTGTGCTCATGCCGAAGGACGATCCTGGAAACAAGCTATGTATGCTTTTCTCAGGAACTACCGTGCAACACCACATGGAACACTGGGCAAGTCGCCTGGCGAACTTTTATTTGGACGTCCTATGAGAATCGCACTACCCGTCATGCCAGCCGAGGTAACGGATAAACGTCTCGCTCAGAAGGATGCACTAGCCAAGGGCAAAATGAAAATTGCTCATGATCAACGTGCAAAGGAACAGTTCATAAAGGTTGGAGACACTGTTCTCGTTAAAAAGAAAAAAGAGGGAAAGTTAGATATGCCGTATGATACAAAACCATATAAAGTGATTAGTGTAAAAGGAACTATGGTAACAGCTAGTAATAGAGATCATAGTATAACACGTAATATGGCTTATTTCAAAGTGATTCCAACTAGTGTAGAAAATGATGAAGTGCAAAGTCGTGCAAAAGAAAAAGAAAAAAATAGTTATAACCCGACAAACAATTCATCAAGGGATGTTATTGCATTTAAGGACTCTCGTCCTAAACGTCATGTTAAACGCCCTACACGATTTGATGATTAATTGTGTTCCTATGTAATGAAAAGTATTTACTTATTATGCTAAACTAAATTTAATATTGTTTGAATAATGCAGATATCTCATTCAATATTTTGTAACTTTGTAGTACAGTTTCTTTCATGTTTGTTTAACATTGCATATGTATTTTTAACATTGAAATCCTTTGTGGAAAAGATTAAGTTGTTTAAATTCTTTGTGTGCTTAATTAATGTTAAATGTATGCAGTATCTCTTGATATGGTAATAACTTACTTTGTGTCAATAACTTTGCTTTGTGCTACAAGCATGGTAGACATCCTGTATTCATTCTTTTTAAAGAAAAGGAGGGATGTCATGTTCACAGAAAATGGTACCATCCGTTTTCTATGTGCGGCGGCTGGGACGCCAGAGAGAGATTGAAGGTAAACAAGAGAGCGTACAGGACGCCAGCCAAGCTTGGTAGCTACTAGTCATGTAATCATATTAAGTATTAAAGTCAGTAACCAAGTCATGACTTTACATCAACCCTACAACCAAGACTTCCTCAGTAACACACAAACACCACACTTATGTTAGTAAATATCACATATTTTATCATTGTGTTTAAGTGTGCCTCCATAATGATCTCTATAAGCATACACGAGGGATATCATAGTCCCCCCTAGTGAACATTACGTTTTCTATAAAAGTTCTTAGTGGCTGGAGAGTGGTAAGGTAGCACAGACTTATATAAAAGTGTACCCTAGGCTATCCATCCAGTATCAAATCTGTAGGAGTAGCAATACTTTGACCACAAGCAACTTAGTGGCTGGAGAGTGGTAAAGCAGCACAGACTTTTATAAAAGTGTATCTTGGGCTGTCAGTCCAGTGTCAAATCTGTAGGAGTAGCAACACTTCTTTCTGTAAAAAAGCAGTATAGAGTACACCCACTGAACTGCACTACTGGGGTGCAGAGATCTCAACCCAGCTGGTGACCTTGTTAAAATTAAGGTAGAGAAGGCAGGTGGGAAAGGAATTTCTGCAACTTTTTGTCTGGCAG
This sequence comes from Procambarus clarkii, assembly GCF_040958095.1. Lineage (NCBI taxonomy): Eukaryota > Metazoa > Arthropoda > Malacostraca > Decapoda > Cambaridae > Procambarus > Procambarus clarkii. Next base: position 23,396,500 of record NC_091175.1, read on the forward strand.
ACAAGAATAAGGGTAAGTCATTGTTAAAAGGTAAGCCTGGGTCTTCCTTCACTCCTCCATGGATCTAGGCAGGAATTGCTAATAGCAGTTTCCCCGTGGTTGACTGAAGGGCTCTCGGGGTGAATCAGTGGGAACCCCCAGTGGTGGGAACGAAGACCTGTGGTGGTGGGTATTACTGATCCTCTTCTGTGGGACCAAGTGACTCTGGGGAGTCACGTGATCAGAGAGACTGAGTACTATCTCCTGAGCCCCTTGCTAAAGGAGCCCCAGCCCACCCCCATGACAATGTTCACCTCTTCCGAACAAATCCTGCAATAGTTCCATGTTCTCCACTTCCGAACAAATCCTGCAATAGTTACATGTTCACCACTTCCGAACACTTCCTAGAATTGTTACAAGTACACCATTTCTGAACACTTCCTACAATAGTTACATGTTCACCAATTCCGAACAAATCCTACAATAGTTACATGTTCAACACTTCCGACTATAGTTACATGTTCACTACTTCCGAACAAATCCTGCAATAGTTAAATGCTCGACATTTGCAATTCAGTTTCAAATAAGAATTTCATATTATCTGAATAATTATGTTTATGAATAATAATTTTGTCACTCTGAATTATAGTAAACAATGAGTCTGGGATATGCAATATGACCATAATTACAACCAGGTATATGACCCTGGCCCATCTGCTGTGGCAGATATCCCCGGCTGTTTCACTGAATTCTAGGCAGCCATCCCTGGATGCTAGACCGTGTTTGAATCTCCATATCATTATTTTAGATCTAAGTTACTCCCTCCGACCACCAGAGGTCTATGGGAATGGAGCGTCATATTATGAACAACTGTTTAATTCAGAGCCCACGGAGCCTCAGTGAAGAGAATATCTCGATATCATTCTGGAGGATCCTAAATATTTATGATAGTTATCTTTGTAATAATTTCTTAAGACACCGTGATCTATCTGAAGAAAGCTGTGGAAATAATGGATATGATGAGAGCTAGTAAATTTGCTGTTGGTGGTGATGGGGCATCAGTCACAGTACACGCTATTAAAATATATTCTTAATTCAAAACTTAAACAAATAATATTTTTATTATTTCTCATCAGTCACATTTGTTTTTCTGTAACTTGGCTTCGTTAGATGTTGAATTTAAGGCCTATCAAATGAAGGAGGATTAATAAGTCCATGACTCTAGCTTACTGACAAACAATCGAATATACTTAAGGCCTGAATGCTGACCATTGTCCAGACCTAAAGAAAACTCTCAGTGTATACACCAACAAATGTTATAATCCTCTAGTGTAGTAGAGAACACGGCAAGAACGTGCTATTTTGTTTTAACAATAACACGTACCTCTCGCGCCACTTTTCAGTCGGGGCAAATGGCTGGAGTCAGAGAACATTTATGTTTTTGAAGATCCACATGCTTGTCGCACAATTTTTTCAAGCGTGATAGAAAAGCAGGACTAGGAGAAGTTTCCCATTTAAAAACAGTGATTTAAATTTTCCTTAAATGCTTGATAAAAAAGTGTTGTTTGGTTTTTCTGTCAGTTTGAGTGAGACTTGTATATTATTACATAATCAAACAAGTGGGAGACGTTACTTTCGCACTCTGTTGTCGTGCCATATAAATAATGACCAAAATTGATGAGTTACGTTATATGGATATTCAAAACAGGTCGCTCCTGCTTCTCACAGCTTTTAGACCACTATGACATGGCCTTAGCTGCCATGTCATAGCGGCTTATGGCATAGCAAAGTTCACATTTACAGCAAAACGCTGACATAATGCATACAGAATTCGCAGAACCTTTCGTCAATTGTGACCATAGTGTTATTGCCTTGAAAATGCGCCCAAATGGAAATACTGGCCAAGTGGGAAGATGTATCTATAATTTCCAAAAGAACATAAGCTAGAGTGTAATCAACAAAGAAAATCCGAATTAGACACCGAGATAATTCAAGCCTCCCCCTCTCCAAGAGTACTGTGCTTTCTCCAGTAATTTTTCTCATCCATATATCAGACATAGACAATGACACAAATTATAGTACAGTATCGCGCTTTGCAAATGACATTCAGATTTTTATGATAGTAGACAATAAAGAGGACACAACAAACCTTTAAACTGGTTTAAATCAGGGCCAAAGTAAATAATGGGAAATTTAACGTAAATGAGTTCCACTTCTGCACTATGGAAAACAAAAATATCAAAACGGAAACCATATATAAAATGCAGTCAAATCACTAACACAAAAAGTAATTTAAAAGAATGGGGAATATTCTTGTGGGATGACCTAACTCTTAAAGAACACGATAAAGTAGCTGTCACAAGTGAAAGAAAAATGACAGGCTGGATAATTAAAGCATTTTAAACATGAAATGCCAGGAAAGTGATGATACTTTTAATGACACTAGTGCTTTCTAGTGTGGAATATTATTGCACAACAACAGCCTCATTCAAACAAACAAAAATTGCTGACTTGAAGAATGTGCAAAGATTTTAACTGCCAGCATTCACTCAATAAATTTGTAAACTGTTGGGACCATTTAAATTTGTTTAGTCTGTATTCCCTAAAGCACAAGTTGGAAAAATATATAATAATTTTCTAAAAGAAAATTATGTAAACAAGTAAAGCTACTAGATTCTAGTCGGCACACACAAATAACACCACATGAGACCAGGAGGTATGACAGGACGTGCAAAATAACCCTTCTGAGAGAGAATTCGGTAACTATTAACATTGCAAAACGTTTCAACATTCTCCCTCTAAGCATAACTAGCCAAACTTTCATGGTATTCAAAAGAGAACTTGATAATGACCTCAAAAAAAAAATACTTGATCAACTGGGCTATGATTCATATGTCTGTTGCGAGCAACTGAATCTAATAGTCTAGTTGACCAGACCATCAACCAGGAGACCTATTCAGAGACCGACCGGCGGGCACGTCGCTCCTCAAAACTAACGCAAGGTAACTGCATATTAGGGAGGATAATATTTTTCTTCTTATTTTGAACCAACTACATCTGTCTCACCAAAAAGCATCATATGTCAACGACAGAATCACAGCACAAGTAGATGGGGAATGTTGTTGCTGTTTTAGAGTCAGCTACTCGGAACAAAAAATGCCAAGTAGCACAAGCTATGGTGTGCCCGTAAGTGGAGGCTCGTTGGAGCAATTATCTGTATCAATAGCTGATACTAGAGATCTGGGGATGGATGGGGCTCTTCTGCCTGGTTGTACCAATTATGAAGCTGGAGAGTTTTGTGTAAACCTCTAGGTCTTCCGTTTTTTCTTTGCCTGAGTCTTTGGCTGAGCTGTGCTGTCGTTGGAGTCTGGTGAGGTGGCCGCCATGAGGAGGTCTTGTACCGAGTAGGTGCAGGAGCAGGTGTCGTATTTGTGGTGCGGCGGTGGAGCTCCTACTAAGATTTCCTCGTCTGAGGTGTCCGTAACATCCGTAGTTGGCGCTTTCGTCTCTCGTCCTCCCCGCCTGAGGTAGGATCAGGTGTCGTGGACTGGTCGTAGAAGCTATTTCAGGAGCGTTAGTGGTGCATTTGTAGAGAGCACGTCTGCTAGCGTGGCTGCTGAGATGGTGATGGTAGTAGTCTTGGAAGCTGGAGAGGAAAATACCTCTGTGCTGCCCGGGTCTTGGGTGGTTCTGGAGTCTGTGTTGAAATCGTCCTGGTGGTAGTCTCCGGAGTGGTAGTGGAGGCAGTGAGACTTGTGCCAGGGACTACAATGGGGGCCAGGCCATTGAATATGTACAATGCGTTCAGTTCACAAGCAAAACGGAAGTTGTCTGGTCCTGCAAGTCTCTTCGCTACTTCGCTACTTCGGGGGAGCCGGTCGGCCGAACGGACAGCACGTTGTACTTGTGATCCTGTGGTCCTGGGTTCGATCCCAAGGGCCGGCGAGAAACAATGGGCAGAGTTTCTTTCACCCTATGCCCCTGTTAATTTTGTAAGGAGCCGGTCGGCCGAGCGGACAGCACACTGGACTTGTGATCCTGGGTTCGATCCCAGGCGCCGGCGAGAAACAATGGGCAGTTTCTTTCACCCTATGCCCCTGTTACCTAGCAGTAAAAATAGGTACCTGGGTGTTAGTCAGCTGTCACGGGCTGCTTCCTGGGGGTGGAGGCCTGGTCGAGGACCGGGCCGCGGGACACTAAAAAGCCCCGAAATCGTCTCAAGTTAACCGCCAATAAGAGCAGGGATAATGCCTGCTCCTACGATAATGCGTAATGCAGGGGGGGGGGGCTGCAAAGGAGCCTGAAGGGCCTCATCAGTGTGAAGGTTGGGTCACCTGGTGGAAGGAGCCACTCTTTGGTAAGACTGGAAAGTCTTCTGGTCGGTTGGTGGGAACTGAAGTGGTGGTTGAACGCCGGGGGGTCTGGTCACTGAGGTAGAAGGATTGCTTCTCTTGACTTCAACCTGGGCCTTGATGTTTTCCTGTCTGCGGGGGCAGTGGTAGGAAATTGCGGGGTGATTGCCATCACAGACCAAGCAGCGATGGATTGTTGCCTTGCCTATTAAGTTGTGATGGTCCAGTGCGCACAGGCTGCACTTCTGGACAGGGTGATGACACGTGTTGGTAGGGTAGGAGAGCTGTAAGCTGAAGTAGTAGAAACCTTGTTTGGCAGCCTGAGTGGCCGCAGATATGGTGGTGAAATGATATGAATCTTCATTGAAGATTTGTCGGTGCTGCAGAACTCTAGGTTAAGTACACCCAGGTTTGAATTTTCGTCCTCGATATTCCCCATGATCTTATGTTGCGGTCTGTCAGCGATCCACTGGCTGGTCCTGCTGGTAAAAACAGTTCTTCCGGCCAGGAACTGACGTGGGAAGTGAGGATGTAGGTGCGAAGTATGGCATCGTTGGTCAAGAGTTTTTTTTAGTTCTTCCTCAAATGAAAAGAAGAGCATGATATCATCACCTTCCGGACTAATGTCAGTGGGTGTGATGCCAGTAATATCCTTCAGGACCTTTAGAATATGGCTTTTTCAGAATGTATAACAGTCAAGGAGAATAACTCTAACCTTTAGACATTTGGGTTTCGTTGTGTTCACACCCCTCATGGGTAGCAGTGTGAATGTGTGTGCGTAAAGACTGTTGTTGGTTTAGATTCATCTACTCAGAACAAGAAATTCCAGTAGCACGGGTTAAGGTGAGCCCGTAAATGGAGGCCCTTTGGAGCCATTATCTGTAACAATAGCTGATACTAGTGATCTGGCGATGGATTGGGGGGAGGGTGGTTTTCAGCTCTGGAGGGCTGGCTGTACCAGTTATGGAGATGGTAGGGTTAGTATATACCTCTAGGTTTTCCGCATAAAGGCACACAGATAGATTTATATACAGACACACACTGATTAAGAAATAGTGTTCGAGAACTAGAGACGGATATACAGTCAGGTGTCGATAAGATACACATAAAGATGCAGAAAGAAATAAAGAAAGAGAGGCATACACACCCAAATATTGCTCAAAGGCTCAAAGAGAGGAACACATAAATAAGAAAAATTGGGTATGGAAAGGAGAAGCTTTGGTATCTGTATAGTTATCTTGGAGAGGGGGGGGGGAGGACGTAAAGGTATTAATGCCCAATGCATTGTAGCGCTCAAAAGGGCGCTATGGATTTTAAAATTTATGGACTTCGGGACATGGTACAATTGGGGGGAGGGGAGGAATGAGGGTTAGAGTCAAAACATAACTATTAAGCACCATTATGTAATTAAATTTTGTTTGCCATAATATAGAATGGATATAAATATACATGAATATATTTAGGGAAGGATTGCAAATTTAATCCAACAAATTAGGAACCTCTCATATGTTTTGAAATTAAAAAAACTTAATTTGTCTTTTCTAGAATGGATGAGAGTTAGGGTTGACATAAAAGAGTACAAGTGGCTGAATGTGCATACTAGGGTGGATAATAGTAAGGTTTTAAAAAAGAACATAAGAATAAAGAACAAATCCACAAGAGCCGTGACGAGGGTTAGAACCGACGTCCGAGAGGATCCCAGACGCTGCCTTAAAAGGGGGGCATAATGCCATAATATGCTATAAATGAAAACTAGTTCGATTTCAATCAAAATTTTTTGACGAGTTGTAAAGGAAAAGGGTTTCATCTGGTCCAAGTCCCAGCAACGTAGTATAAATAGGAAGGCTGAATAAAATATTGAATTATATGTCAATTTTTTTTCAAATTGGTCAAAAATTTTCAAACAACAAGTGTCAACTAAAATAATGTCTATGGCTCTCAGCTATCACAATAGCATATAATAAAAATATTTAATAATTAGTTTTCTAAAAAATTTGTTAACAAAAAAATGATTTTTTATTTTTTCTTATATGTTTATCGAACGATTTGCATGAAACTTATACACCTGACTGCACATAAGCCTATCAGTAAGGGTGCCAGGAAATTGGTTGATGTCAACCTCAGTCACAGATGGCAGCACCTTAGACTTTATTTTTTACTTATTTATTTTCAAGTAACATAAACGTTCCTATAACTCTTTCATTTTTTATTTAATTTACATGAGACTTACACCTTATATGTAGAGTTTATGTCACTTCAATAACTTAAATGTCTCTACCATGTCGCTAATTTATGTCTCTACTATATCTCTTGTTAGTAGATAGTGATAAGGGAATTGATATGGAGGAAGGAGGTAATAAAAGTATATGTTTGTGGGAGAAAGAAATTGGCAAAATGATCAGGGAAAGAGAAGGGCCTCAAAATAACAATACACTTAGGGGTATATTACACTAACAGAAGAAGTTTAATAAACAAAATAAACGAATTAAATGCTCATGTCTCTACAGAAATAATAGATATTATTGCATTTACCGAAACAAGGATGACTGCAGAAAATAGAGACCTATTAGCTGAATATCAGATAAATGGATTTAAACTATTTCACACAGATAGATATATTAGACGAGGAGGAGGACTAGCCATATATATTAGGGACAATTTGAAATGTAGTCTCAAAGAGAAAATAAAAACTGAGCCACACACAGAAACTATTTGGATAGAGTTAAATGAAGAAGCAAATAATCTTATAATAAGTTATATATAGGTCACCAAATTTAGACAGAATGGAAACAAAGCATCTATGGGATGAAATATCTAGAGAATCTAGATGTAAAGTTATTTGTGTCATGTGTGACTTTAATTTTAGTGGAAAAACTGGATTAAGAGAACAGGGAATAACGAAGCAGAAGATTTTATAGAATTAATTGACGATTACTTTCTTACGCAACACATTAAGGAACCAACTCTGGAAAATACTCTTGAAGATTTAGTGTTAACTAACCGTGAAACACAGATTAATGACATCAAAATTGGGAGTATACTAGGGAACAGTGATCACAAAGAAATCAGATTTAGCATTGCATGGAATAGATCTGTAGGAGAAAATTATGTTAAAGCTCCAGATTTTCGTTAATCTAATTTCAATATCCTAAGAAATTTTTGGGGTCAAATAGATTGGAAAGTCTTGAGCATAGAGGATGGGCCCGTCTTGGAGCAAGACGTGAACTCAGCGATGAGAGATGTAAAGGAGGATTTCGATTCGGATTCAAAATATAACCTATTTACAAATATTCAAAGCAAAGTACCAGAAAGAAGTATGCCTTACAAATTGAATACATCAAATACAAATGACCTGAAATAGATAACAAAAGGATCTGAAAAACCATATAGAAAGAGAGCCTGGTACAAAAGAATTAGGAAGTCAGTTTAGAACAAGAATTCGCACAACTGGTTAGAAATGTTAAAAGAGAGATAAGGAGAGCAAAAAGAAACTATGGAGTTCGTATAGCAGGGCAAGCAAAGCCAAATTCTTAAGGTGTTTTCAGTTATATCGAACAAAGGGTAGGGAAAGGATAGGTCCATTAAAAACCCATATCCCCCCAAAAACTAAAAAATACCTAGGACCGGATGAAGTGTTTGCCAGGGTGCTTAAAGAATCCAAACAGGAGCTTTGCTAGCCACTGTCTACCATATTTAATAAATCATTAGAGTCAGGCAGAGTACCAGAGTCGTGGAAGGTTGCAAATATGGTCCCAATTTTTAAGAAAGGAGATAGATCACTTGCGTCAAACTATCGGCCAACTAGCCTAACGTCTATTGTGGGAAGTTACTTGAATTGATAATTGCAAATACAATTTGTCTTCATCTTGAAAAACATAAATTAATAAATGAGTCGCAACATAGTTTTACAAATGGCCGTTCATGTTTAACAAATTTGCTATCTTTTTATTCCAGCATAGTTGAGGCAGTTAATAGTGGTAAGGATTGTGATGTTGTGTACCTTGACTTTAGCAAAGCTTTTGATACAGTGCCACATGAAAGACTAATTAAAAAGATAGAGGCTCATGGTATGGGGGGTGCTAAATTAAGTTGGATTAGGGCATGGTTATTCCAAAGGAAACAGAGTTAGTATAAATGGGGTTAAGTCAGAGTGGGATAATGTTGTTAGTGGAGTGCCTCAAGGCTCTGTCCTGGGACCTCTGTTGTTTATAATATATATAAATGATTTACATTCAGGTTTGAGTAGCAACATTTGCAGATGGTACAAAAATCGGTAGAGAAATTAACACGAAAGAAGACTCTAAATAAAAATGATCTAAATAGGGTTTTAAAATGGTCAAAAGACTGGCAGATGCAGTTTAATGCATCTGCTAATAAATGTAAAGTATTGAGGCTAGGTAATGATGATAGAGGTACAAGATACGAGCTAGATGGTGCTGAAATTGCGAAGTCAGATTGCAAAAGGGATCTGGGAGTTATTAATAAGAATTATTAAGATTAGTAAGAATTTAAAACAAAAGGATCAATGCATGAATGTTCGTAATAAGGCAAATAGGACACTCGGATTAATTAATCGAAGCGTTAGTAACAAGACACCTGGTGTGGTTCTTCAGCTATATCTTGCTCTGGTTAGGCCCCATTTAGATTATGCAGTTCAGCTTTGGTCGCCGTACTATAGAATGGATATAAATTCACTTGAACGTGTCCAGCGTAGGATGACAAAGTTAATTCCCTAAATTAGAAATTTTTCATATGAAGAAAGATTAATAAAGCTTAAATTGCATTCACTGGAAAGGCGAAGACATGATAGAAGTTTACAAGTAGATGAATGGACATAACAAAGAGGATATTAATAGGGTATTAAAAGTATCAACGCAAGACAGAACACGAAACAATGGGTATAAATTTTATAAGTTTAGATTTAGGAAAGACTTGGGTAAGTACTGGTTCGGTAACAGGGTTGTTGATTTGTAGAACCAATTGCCGCGTAACGTGGTGGAGTAGGGATCCCTCGATTGTTTCAAGCGAGGGTTGGACATGTATATGTCCATGAATATGGTTGGACATGTATATGTCCATGAATATGGTTGGACATGTATATGTCCAACATTGGATATATACATGTTCAACATATGTTGGACATATACATATCCAGCATTGGATATATACATGTCCAACATTGGATATATACATGTTCAACATATGTTGGACATATACATGTTCAACATATGTTGGACATATACATGTCCAACCCTCCAACATTCAGACAATGTCCAACCCTCCATATACATGGAGGATTGGACATTGTCATATATGAGTGGGATTGGGTGGTTATAAATAGGAGCTGCCTCGTATGGGCCAATAGTCCTTCTATAGGAATACTTCATGGACGGCGACTATATATGGACTACATATTTTACTATGTAGATAGTAAGATACTACAGGTATATCTAGTTTTAATAACATTTGAGCAACACAATGATAAGAATTTGTAATTATTGATTCAAGCAGGGATAATTCCCAGTATATCATTCTCAGAATCCAAATTTCCTTAATAATTCTGGAAGATATTTTTATTACTAATCGACATAAATTTTGTGTTAATAGGTGAAAATATTTGCAGTATTCAGAAGTGGTTCAACGGAAATACCGCATAAAGCTTAACAGTAGCTGCAAATAAACTGTCGCTTTCATTTATTTTATTAAGAGAAAATTAAACAGCATATGCAAATATAAGTGACAAAACTTGAATATATTGAAAAATAAACGACAAATTTCTTGCAAAGGCGTAAATTCAGTAAACTTCATTACCATGGCCGAATCAAGCTGCAAAAGCAGGTATCGGCGTCTTGAACAATTTCGTTCAATTTTCAATCAAATTGTTCAATTTTCTTCAACAACAATTGAACAATTTCTTCATCAATTAAATTATTCCATAACTTTTCTTCCATACATGAATGTCTGCCTGGAGTTCGGGAAGGCGATTATAGGAGCCATCATCCATGGGAGCCTTGTGAAGGGGTCCGGCTGGGACTCCAGCAGCAGGCGAAGCAACGTCGACTCGTCTATCACCATCTTGGACGAGTGCAGCAGTACCGGTGCTTCCATTAACGTCTGCGTCACGCTGTCTCTAAACTCTTCCGGGATCACATCTGATGATTTCTGACATCTAGGTTTTTCATCATCTAGGAAATGATGAAAGACAATGCCGGAATCTTCTGCCTTCTTGACAAGGGAAGACAGATACTCGGGGTGGTCAAGTCGCAGAACTTGATAAATTGATCTCCGCATGGCTTCGTCTCCTGATATTGTTTTGTAAAATAAATTTAAGTTGATCATAAGTCTCGTGAATCTGCTTTCATTCTTATCTGGTAACATCGAGCCAATTTTAAGAATACAAGACGTAATCGTTAGTAAAGTATCTGCAGCGACCTTAGCCAGGCCATGAGCTCCATAAGCTTCCCTGGTGGTCTGTAAATCATTCAAAACAAAACTATACAAATACCATGCGTTCTCTGATAAAATTAAACGTTTCTGTTTGTTTATAACTAGGGAATGCAATGCCATTTGATTAACGACCTGCAGTATGTTGTAGAGTAATGATAACTCTGGTCCAACATTAATTCTCCTTAACTGCTCTACGGCTGCAGCAGCAATAGTAGCGAGGTGGCCATTTAAATCAAGGCTCCTTAAAAAATATTCGAGATATGTAAATAAATTTATATATTTTAATTCTGGCATAAGATAATCGATATTCATATATTTTCTATTGGCCACCAGCCCGGCAGCTGCTTGCATTCCCGAAGTCTCATCCTTCAAAACAGACAATGACCAAATGCCGATTAAATGAAGCATTTGTAAGCATAGGTACGGGTTAGGGCACAATTCCGGGTCTAAGAATATTTTAAGTATCCAGGATTTCAAGGTAGTAGTAGTATACTCAAATACTTTTAATGTAGACTGGTACATTACCCATGACATTAGGTTCTATCTCATTTCATCCAATGTGCTAGGTCTACAATTTTCCAAAGGACATTTTCCCATTGCCCTGTTATCCTGACCGACGCCGTACGCGAGGGAAGAGTTAATGCACAAAATACACCAAGCTGAAAATAGCTAGCGTACAATAAACTTACACTGTCATCATGATAGACTTTAAGACTGTCTATTGACTTGAAAATGAATTCCAAAAATTGCTTCGCAGAAAATCCTTCACTCAGCTTCCTTACGTCGGCAAAGATCGATTGTGGAAGACCTTGAAAATGAATTAGAAAATGAAGAGGAATATCATCCATTGTCTCGGAAAGTGTAACACTGCTGTCCTCCATTTGGTAACTTTCTCTTATGAAAATAAGAGATATTTCAACGCACAACCAAATGCAAATGAATAACTGATCAATTCTCTGATTGATTGATTGATAAAGATTAAGCCACCCAAGAGGTGGCACGGGCATGAATAGCCCGTAAGAAGGGTAACATCAATTCTCTTGCGGGAAAGTTATTATATAGCTTGCTATGAGGAGGTGACGTGAGATCCAACAACTGGGAACAACAGCAACAGGTGACGTGAGATCCAACAACTGGGAACACTTCTATGGAAGAAATGAAATGTATGCTCGGGATGGGGTGCATCTATCGAGGGCTGGGGTTGTTGCTGTTGCGAACTCGTTGGAACCAGTGGTTAGAGGTGTTTGTTTGGGTTTAAACTGTTAGTAGATAGAGGTATGGGAATTGATTTGGAGGAAGGAGGTAATAAAAGTATGTGTTTGTGGGAGAAAGGAATTGGCAAAATGATCAGGGAAAGAGAGGGGCCTCAAAATAACAATTCACTTAGGGTATATTACACTAACAGTAGAAGTCTAAGAAATAAAATTAACGAATTAAATGCTCTTGTCTACACAGAAAAAATAGATATTATTGCACTTACCGAAACGTGGATGAATGTACATAAGAACAAAGGTAACTGCAGAAGGCCTTTTGGCCCATACGAGGCAGCTCCTATCTATAACCACCCAATCCCACTCATATACTTGTCCAACCCGCGCTTGAAACAATCGAGGGACCCCACCTCCACCACATTACGTGGTAATTGGTTCCACAAATCAACAAACCTGTTACCGAAGCAGTATTTACCCAAGTCTTTCCTAAATCTAAACTTATCCAATTTATACCCATTGTTTCGTGTTCTCTCTTGAGTTGATACTTTTAATACCCTATTAATATCCCCTTTGTTGTGTCCATTCATCCACTTGTAAACTTCTATGATGTCACCCCTAACTCTTCGTCTTACCAGTGAATGCAATTTAAGCTTTATTAATCTTTCTTCATATGAAAGACTTCTAATTTGGGGAATTAACTTAGTCACCCTACGCTGGACACGTTCAAGTGAATTTATATCCATTCTATAGTACGGCGACCAAAACTGAACTGCATAATCTAAATGGGTCCTAACCAGAGCAAGATATAGCTGAAGAACCACACCAGGTGTCTTGTTACTAACGCTTCGATTAATAAATCCAAGTGTCCTATTCGCCTTATTACGAACATACATGCATTGATCCTTTTGTTTTAAATTCTTACTAATCATAACTCCCAGATCACTTTCGCAATCCGACTTCGCAATCTCAACACCATCTAGCTCGTATCTTGTAACTCTATCATCATTACCTAGCCTCAAAACTTTACATTTATTAGCATTAAACTGCATCTGCCAGTCTTTTGACCATTTTAAAACCCTATTTAGATCAACTTGAAGTGATAGCGAGTCTTCTTTCGTGTTGATTTCCCTACCGATTTTTGTATCATCTGCAAGTTTGCAGATGTTGCTACTCAAACCTGAATCCAAATCATTTATATATATTATAAACAACAGAGGACCCAGGACAGAGCCCTGAGGTACTCCACTAACAACATTATCCCACTCTGACTTAAAGCCATTTATACTAACTCTCTGTTTCCTTTGGAATAGCCATGCCCTAATCCAACTTAATATAGCACCCCCCAATACCATGAGCTTCTATTTTTTTAATTAGTCTTTCATGTGGCACTATATCAAAAGCTTTGCTAAAGTCAAGGTACACAACATCACAATCCTTACCACTATCAACTGCCTCAACTATGTTGGAATAAAAAGTTAGCAAATTTGATAAACATGAACGGCCATTTGTTAAACCATGTTGCGATTAATTTATTAATTTATGTTTTTCAAGACGGAGACGAATTTTGTTTGCAATTATAGATACGAGTAACTTTCCCACAATAGACGTTAGGCTAGTTGGCCGATAGTTTGACGCAAGTGATCTATCTCATTTCTTAAAAACTGGTACCACATTAGCTACCTTCCATGACTCTGGCACTCTACCTAACTCTATTGATTTATTAAATATGGTAGACAGTGGCTCGCAAAGCTCCTCTTTGCATTCTTTAAGCACCCTGGCAAACACTTCATCCAGCCCTGGGTATTTGTTTGGTTTTAGTTTTACTAATTGTTTAATTACATCCTCCCTGGTAACTGCTAAACTAGTCAACCTGTCCTCATCCCCACCCACATAGACTTGTTCGGCTGAAGGCATATTGTTAAGTTCTTCTTTAGTAAATACAGATATAAAATATGTTAAAAATACTACTCATCTCCTTGTCATTATCCGTTATTTGACCTGTCTCAGATTTTAATGGACCTATCCTTCCCTAGTCTTAGTTCGATATAACTGAAAAAAAACTTTAGAATTTGTCTTTGCTTGCCCTGCTATGCGAACTTCATAGTTTCTTTTTGCTTTCCTAATCTCTTTTTTAACATGTCTAACCAGTTGTATGAATTCCTGTTCTAAACTGACTTCCCCATTCTTAATCCTTTTGTACCAAGCTCTCTTTTTACCTATAAGGTTCTTTAAATTCTTTGTTATCTACTTTGGGTCATTAGTATTCGATCTATTCAATTATTCAAGTATATTAGTATACTATACTTAGCCCCTTCCTCTTCAACTGTCTCATGGAACAATTCATGAAGCTCAAGCTACCAAAAGCCAAACTTCTTAACTATGCAGACGACTTTGGGGTCATCATCAATGGCAAAGGTGCAAGGAACCATGCACAAAAATGCCTAGATATTATCAGCAGGGAAGCGGAACGCAGAGTAGTGAAAATAAACAGCAATAAAACAAAAGCAATGGCCGTTAAAATGAGAACTCAAGACATCAGACTGGCAATACAAGGACAAGAAATTGAGTGGGTTACCTCTTTTCAATACCTAGGAGTCATAATAGACAACCAGTTGAAATTCACTCAAGAAATTTAATATCTTCGGCAACGCTGTAAAGCCAGAAACTCTGCTTTGCGCTCTCTGACCAGTCTTAGAGAGGGTGCATCTCTACCAGTACTCAAAATGTACTACGTTCAAGCAGTTAGGTCACTCATCGACTATGCTGCTCCTGCTCTTACATCCCTCAGTGATAACCAATGGGAGAAACTGGAAGTGTCTCAAAATGATGCTCTGAGAACAATGCTGGGAGCACCTATATGGACGCGTAGAGAGAATCTTAGAATGGAAACAAATTTACCAGCATTAGAAAACAGGATGAAACAAAGGATAGCCACCATAATAGGAAAACTTACTGGAACAACCGCCAGACTGCCAATCAAAGACACCATACAGAGATCCTTTCAGAAAAACCTACAGTATAGAACAAGCTCATGGATGGATAATGTGGTCAAGATTTTAGAGAAAATGGACATGAAATGAACCATTAAAAACAAAGGGGAAGATAGACCATATCAACACTTTCGACAGCCTCCTCCATGGGAAGAATCGAATCTAAAGATAATCATTGAAAAATTATCATTTAAAAAATCAGCATGTGACCCGCAGAGGCTCAAGGAAGTAATAGAGCAACAAATGGAAACTATCTCAAGACCCACAACGACTCTCATCTTCACAGACGGATCAGTTGATCAAGAAAAAGGTTCTGCTGGGCAGCAGTTTACACTACCATCCATGAAGCTTACTGGAGCATGAATAGTGGGTGCTCAACATTGCAAACATAATTATATGCCCTGAAAGAGACAATAAACTATACAATTGAGAATAATTTACATGATGTCATCATTCATACAGACTCTAAATCTTCGCTCCAGGCATTGTTATCCAGTCAGCACAGAGATAATATACAACTCCTCACAGAAATTCAACATATAGGAAAAGATGCCCATAATCGAGGGATGTCAATCACCCTAAATTGGATACCAAGTCACATTGGCATAGATGGTAATGAAAAGGCAGACTCACTAGCAAAAACTGCCACTGCTCTACCTGGTGTACAGGTTCAAATACCTCCAAGTTTCTCACAGATAAAGGAGCAAATCAAGAAGAAAATATTCTCAACTATCAAAAGTCGCCACAGAGCCAAAGTAGCGGAAGGAAGATCCACTGCGATATGGTACGAACAAGCTCCTCTTGTTCAAGAGGTTACTCCTCTTTCAAGCCTGGCAAAAAGATATCCAGAGACATTGCAGTAGCCATACACAGACTCAGACTTGGTTACAAGTGCTGCTGGGAGGTAATGAACCCAATAGTTAAAGAGTGTCACATCTGTGAAACTGAAGAGGCGCCACTATTGCACTACTTACTGGAATGTCAAGCTACTGAAGGCCTGCGCATCAAACTCAACATTAATCCAACGACAGCAGCTGCATTAGATGCACATTCCACCGCGACTACAATGATTAGAAAAGCTGTTGAGGAATGGGACTCATTAGTGAGCATTCTGCATCTACATCCGCCACCAAGATAATGTTAATAAAACAAGATTAAAACCAGTGCACTAAAACAGAAGCGATAAATAAGCAGGGAAAAAGAAGAAGTCCTCTCCTCCATTTTAAACTTAGACCCAAATATCAATATCACAGGAAAAAGGTTATCATGTATAACCAAACTCAATTACGGGCTCACCATAGCCCGTGCTACATGGACACTTCGTCCTGAGTAGCTAAAGCTTCAACAACAACAACGCAGTCTTACCTGGGACGCGTCCGGGTCAAGATACCTGCTCCGAGACTAGGGGTTAAGTTGGTATTGGTGTTTAGCTCAGTCTACACATAAGGAGACTGACTAGTATCAATCGCCTTCCCCCCCCCTCCCCTCCCCCTATGCTGGGTACTGAGATGGAGACTCAGTCACCAGAAGAACTGGCTACTTCCCACAGCAATATTAACATGGACTCTGAAAGCAGCCAGTCAGTCGAGGAGGGTGAGTATCAAGACGTCCTAACAAGGCAACAGAAGAAACGGAGAAGACAGGATGCAAGGCGTAGTGTTGACAGTAATGGTACACTTAACGGAAACGACAAGAGAATGAAGAACGACGCCGAGACAGCGTCGAGGTCAGCGGAGATGGAGGCTTCTCTTCCCTGCCTCATGCACACTGGCCTATCATCAGAAGCTGCTGTGGACAGTCAGACTTGGAAGAGAACACCGCAAGTTCAAGCCCCTGCTGAAGGAAGGTGTGAACAGACCTTACTTAACGGTAGGTTCTATGGAGGTAGTGGTGTATTTTACCCAGCAAGGACATGATGGAATTGTTATGGAAATACCGGAGGGGAACGAGAAGCTGACGAAGGTAATTATCTACAAATACCCTCAGATTCTAGACCCCGTATTCATCCTCGACGACCAACGATTTGTGTGGGCCAAGCGTCACCTTATTAAAGGTGAAGCTAGGAATCAGGTGGTGGCTCTAGTGAGAGGTGAAGTTCCCGAGAGAGTGTTCATCACCGGGGCTGGCTACAGGCATGTAACAAAGTATGTGGAAGAGCCCGTAATATGCCTGAAATGCTGCAGATGGGGGCATAAATCCTGGAGCTGTCAACATGATCCACGATGTCGTTTCTGCGGAAAGTCTCACCTCTCTAATGTGTGTAGAAACAGACTTAATCTGCGTGAGAAAATAGTTCCCAGATGCTGCAACTGTGGAGGTGTTCACAATGCCAGCTCGGCTGTGTGTAGCAACAGGCCGAGTATGGATGTTCCCCGGCCAGTGAATGTTACAGAGCAGGCAAGAGCTCTTACCCAGACACCGGAAGCACAGCAAAACAGTCTGCCCCAAACAGTGCCAGTGAACCGGACGAATGCGTGGGTAAAGGAGTCACCTTTACTTCGTCAGGCTCAAGCAACAAGCAGTCACGTCACCACTCAGGACTCCGGCAGTGACAGTGTAACGGTGAGTGAAGTGGTTACTTGGGCTCAGAAAAAGGGCCATAATGATATGGTCAAGGAGGTGTGGGATGAACTAAGAAAAGTTGGTGAGTTCCTCCGAAACCTTGGGCAGAGAATCGAGTCCATCGAGGCGAAATTAAACGTTCAGGAGGTCAAGGAAAATCACAAAACAGTGAAATCACAAAACAAAACAGTCAGGATATAGGGATTGGGGGCAATAATGAAATATTGAGTGATGAAATGAAGGAAAGTGAAGTGTGTGTGAATGATGATAGTCGTAGTGAAAGGAAGAACCCTATAATTACACATAAAATGAAGGAATCATTTGGGCCAATGATGGACGTCACAGGGCTGAAAAATCTCTTGAGAATCGCAATGTCGCTTTTACTGGTGAGAGACAGGGGATAGGAATGAAGGCTTATTGAAATTAAATGGCTATAAAGGGTTTCACCTCTTCGCCGCAAATAACATCAGAGGCACGTCGATTTATGTTAAGAACTCCATACCAGCAGAGTTAGTAGAACCGCCATAAAAAACGCAAGGTATAGAGAGTGTCTGTGTTAAATTATCATTAGGGGAAGGGGAATTTATTGTAGTTAATTTGTATGTATCCAGGATACATACTTCGACGCTAACTATATCTACCTAGACCCGTAGTGGTTACAGTTTCTAAAAGATCAACCAGATACCTGTCTCTTTCATCACTCAGCACCGCTCCTGTGCCAAGTAAGTCCACTACGGGCTCAATATAGCCCGCGCTACTGGCCCCGTTCCTGTGCCGGGTAAGCTACGGGCTCACTATAGCCCGTGCTACTTGGAACTTGTTCTGAGTAGCTGAATCTATAACAATAACAACTTGTCTCTTGGGAAACAATGAACCAACTCACATCAGGGGGAGGACGGCTTGACTATGCTGGCATTTTAAACTCTCAGGGGATTATGGGGGAGGCTCGAGTTGTTCGCGAACTACTTAGTGACCACTTTGCCTTGAACGTTGAATTACCACTGGGGAAAAAACAAGTCCACTTTCAAAGGAAAAGACTAAATATTAATAAAGATATGAAAAATTATTTTATTCAAGATATGGGAGACAGGTATCAACAACACACGCAGCTCTGCGTTGATAGTTTTTACGAGGACATGGTCGAGAACATAGAGAAATTAGTACAGAGGGAAAATAACGGGGGCAGGGGTAGCAAGATGCATGGACCTAAGAAATTAAAATATTCCAATGATCAGCAAGTTAAGGGGTTATCCTGAGATGATTTCGGGGCTTTAGTGTCCCCGCGGCCCGGTCCTCGACCAGGCCTCCACCCCCAGGAAGCAGCCCGTGACAGCTGACTAACTCCCAGGTACCTATTTACCGCTAGGTAACAGGGGCATTCAGGGTGAAAGAAACTTTGCCCATTTGTTTCTGCCTCGTGCGGGAATCGAACCCGCGCCACAGAATTACGAGTCCTGCGCGCTATCCACCAGGCTACGAGGCCACCTCGTAGGTGGGAGAGAATGATACGGAGTGCACATAAAGATTGGTTTAAAAACGGAATGAGGGATAAAGAGGAAAATACAATGTTAGAAGTGGCTAGGGAATGCAGTCGGATGAGGAAGGAGGCGCGGGACAGATACTGGCAAGACTTTGCTCAGTCCATTGGTATTACTAAGAACCTTAAAGACATATGGAGAGCAGTAAATATAATCAGGGGTTGTAAGACCAAATTCATAGCTCACTCAGATCCAGGGAATGTTGTTAATGAGTAAGTAGACAAATGGGCTAGTCGCTGCTGGTATGGAGTCCTTACCTGAAGACACGAGAGTCACCATTGAGTCATGGGAAAATATTAGAACTGGAGTGACTTTATTTGCTTTAAATACAGGATCAGTAACATGCACTGAGATAACTCACGATTGGCTACTGAATGCTATAAAAAGAGGCAGCTTTACTGCTCCGGGGAAAGATGGAGTAACGAATGACATTCTTAATTATTTAGCCGGAATGAAACCTAGTCCCTTACTTGATTTGTTTAACATGAGTTATAGGGAGGAAAAGTAACCAAGAAAAGGGAAGAAGGCTGTCATTATTCCTATACCCATGTCAAACGGAGGCTACAGGCCTGTCTCCTTGACATCCTGCTTTTGTAAAATGATGGAAAGGATTTTGTTAAATAGGCTACTCTACCTTTTAGGTGATAACATGTCCAATAATCTCTTTGGTTTTATCAAAGGCGGACTGTGTCTTAAAGTGTTTGTCTAATGTGGATGACAAATGTAGAGTTTCTGTTGATCTTCAAGAAACATTTGATGAAGCCAGTGGGGAAGTAATCATATACGAATTAGCCAATCTGGGAATAACAGGGCGATTGCTACATTGAATTAGGGATTATCTACAAAGGAGAAAAGGTGTATTACCAGGAATACACGTCTGAGGAGAAGAGGTTTCAGTTAGGTACCCCCCAAGGGGGAGTTTTAAGTTCCACCTTGTTCAATGTATTAATGAACAGATTAGCATCAGAGATGCTACTCCGGGGGTCACGACGATCATAAATGCTTCTGGGATGCACATACTCCTTGACCTCACAAAGTCAGGTCCTGTTATGGTCACTTGGGTGCTTTTTGTATAGCTTTCTTGTTCTGTTGAGTCTATGGTTGAGTTCTTTGACACGTTCGCAATAAGAACATAAGAACAAAGGTAACTGCAGAAGGCCTATGGGCCCATACCAGGCAGCTCCGATCTATAACCACCCAATCCCACTCATATACATGTCCAACCCGCGCTTGAAACAATCGTGGGACCCCCACCTCCACCACGTTACGCGGTAATTGGTTCCACAAATCAACAACCCTGCTACCGAACCAGTATTTACCAAAGTCTTTCCTAAATCTAAACTTATCCAATTTATACCCATTGTTTCGTGTTCTGTCTTGAGTTGATACTTTTAATGCCCTATTAATATCCCCTTTGTTATGTCCATTCATCCACTTGTAAACTTCTATCATGTCACCCCTAACTCTTCGTCTTTCCCGTGAATGCAATTTAAGCTTTATTAATCTTTCTTTATATGAAAGACTTCTAATTTGGGGGATTAACTTTGTCATCCTACGCTGGACACGTTGAAGTGAATTTATATCCATTCTATAATAAGGCGACCAAACTGCATAATTTAAATGGGGCCTAACCAGAGCAAGTTATAGCTGAAGAACCATACCAGGTGTCTTGTTACTAACGCTTCGATTAATAAATCCCAGTGTCCTATTCGCCTTATTACGAACATTTATGCATTGATCCTTTTGTTTTAAATTCTTACTAATCATAACTCCCAGATCCCTTTCGCAATCCGACTTCGCAATCTCAACACCATCTAGCTCGTATCTTGTAACTCTATCATCATTACCTAACCTCAGAACTTTACATTTATCAGCATTAAACTGCATCTGCCAATCCTTTGACCATTTCATAACCCTATCTAGATCAACTTGAAGTGATAGTGAGTCCTCCTCCGAATTAATTTCCCTACCGATTTTCGTATCTTCGGCAAATTTGCAAATGTTGCTACTCAAACCTGAATCTAAATCATTTATATATATTATAAACAACAGAGGTCCCAGGACAGAGCCCTGAGGTACTCCACTAACAACATTATCCTACTCTGACTTAACCCCATTTATACTAACTCTCTGTTTCCTTTGGAATAGCCATGCCCTAATGCAAGTTAATATAGCACCCCCAATGCAATGAGCTTCTATTTTTTTAATTGGTCTTTCATGTGGCACTGTATCAAAAGCTTTGCTAAAGTCAAGGTACACAACATCACAATCCTTACCACTATCAACTGCCTCAACTATTCTGGAATAAAAAGTTGGCAAATTTGAACATAAGAACAAAGGCAACTGCAGAAGGCCTATTGGCCCATACGAGGCAGCTCCTATTTAAAAACATAAGAACAAAAGCAACTGCAGAAGGCCTATTGGCCCATACGAGGCAGCTCCTATTTATAACCACCCAATCCCACTCATATACATGTCCAACCCATGCTTGAAACAATCGAGGGACCCCACCTCCACAATGTTACGCGGCAATTGGTTCCACAAATCAACAACCCTGTTACTGAACCAGTATTTACCCAAGTCTTTCCTAAATCTAAACTTATGCAATTTATACCCATTGTTTCGTGTTCTGTCTTGTGTTGATACTTTTAATACCCTATTAAATTAATATCCCCTTTGTTATGTCCATTCACCCACTTGTAAACCTCTATCATGTCACCCCTAACTCTTCGCCTTTCCAGCGAATGCAACTTAAGCTTTGTTAATCTTTCTTCATATGAAAGATTTCTAATTTGGGGAATTAACCTAGTCATCCTACGTTACATAAGAACATAAGAACAAAGGTAACTGCAGAAGGCCTATTGGCCCATACGAGGCAGCTCCCATTCTATAACCACCCAATCCCACTCATATACTTGTCCAACCCGTGCTTGAAACAATCGAGGGACCCCACCTCCACAATGTTACGCGGCAATTGGTTCCACAAATCAACAACCCTGTTACTGAACCAGTATTTACCCAAGTCTTTCCTAAATCTAAACTTATCCAATTTATACCCATTGTTTCGTGTTCTGTCCTGTGTTGATACTTTTAATACCCTATTAATATCCCCCCGGTTATGTCCATTCATCCACTTGTAAACCTCTATCATGTCACCCCTAACTCTTCGCCTTTCCAGTGAATGCAACTTAAGCTTTGTTAATCTTTCTTCATATGAAAGATTTCTAATTTGGGGAATTAACTTAGTCATCCTACGCTGGACACGTTCAAGTGAATTTATATCCATTCTATAATATGGCGACCAAAACTGAACTGCATAATCTAAATGGGGCCTAACTAGAGCAAGATATAGCTTGAGAACCACACCAGGTGTCTTGTTACTAACGCTACGATTAATAAATCCAAGTGTCCGATTTGCCTTATTACGAACATTTATGCATTGATCCTTTTGTTTTAAATTCTTACTAATCATAACTCCCAGATCCCTTTCGCAATCCGACTTCGCAATCACAACACCATCTAGCTCGTATCTTGTAACTCTATCATCATTACCTAACCTCAGAACTTTACATTTATCAGCATTAAACTGCATCTGCCAATCCTTTGACCATTTCAAAACCCTATCTAGATCAACTTGAAGTGATAGTGAGTCCTCCTCCGAATTAATTTCCCTACCGATTTTCGTATCATCGGCAAATTTGCAAATGTTGCTACTCAAACCTGAATCTAAATCATTTATATATATTATAAACAACAGAGGTCCCAGGACAGAGCCTTGAGGCACTCCACTTACAACATTTTCCCACTCTGACTTGATTCCATTTATACTAACTCTCTGTTTCCTTTGGTATAGCCATGCCCTAATCCAGCTTAATATAGCACCCCCAATACCATGAGACTCTATCTTTTTAATCAGTCTTTCATGTGGCACTGTATCAAAAGCTTTGCTAAAGTCAAGGTATACAACATCGCAATCCTTACCACTATCAACTGCCTCAACAATGCTAGAATAAAAAGATAACAAATTTGTTAAACATGAACGGCCATTTATAAAACCATGTTGCGACTCAATTATTAATTTATGTTTTTCAAGATGAAGACGAATTTTATTTGCTATTATAGATTCGAGTAACTTTCCCACAATAGACGTTAGGCTAATTGGTCGATAGTTAGACGCAAGTGATCTATCTCCTTTCTTAAAAACTGGTATCACATTAGCAACTTTCCAAAACTCTGGCACTCTGCCTGACTCTATTGATTTATTAAATATGGTTGACAGTGGGTCACAAAGCTCCTCTTTGCATTCTTTAAGCACCCTAGCAAACACTTCATCCGGCCCTGGGGATTTGTTTGGTTTGAGTTTTACTATTTGTTTAAGAACATCCTCCCTGGTAACTGCTAAACTCGTCAACCTGTCCTCGTCCCCACCCACATAGACTTGTTCGGCTGAAGGCATATTGTTAAGTTCCTCTTTAGTAAATACAGATACAAAATATTTATTAAAAATACTACTCATCTCTTCATCACTATCTGTTATTTGACCTGTCTCAGTTTTTAATGGACCTATCCTTTCCCTAGTCTTAGTACGATATAACTGAAAAAACCCTTAACAGAATTTAACAGAATTTTCTTCTACAGGTCTATTCCATTCTATGCTAAATCTGATTTCTTTGTGATCACTGTTCCCTAGCTCACTCCCTATTTCGATGTCATTAATTTGTGTTTCCCTGTTAGTTCAAGTCAGGGAAACG
Organism: Procambarus clarkii; assembly: GCF_040958095.1. Taxonomy (NCBI): domain Eukaryota; kingdom Metazoa; phylum Arthropoda; class Malacostraca; order Decapoda; family Cambaridae; genus Procambarus; species Procambarus clarkii. Next base: position 23,420,330 of record NC_091175.1, read on the forward strand.
GAATCAAGTCAGAGTGGGAAAATGTTGTAAGTGGAGTGCCTCAAGGCTCTGTCCTGGGACCTCTGTTGTTTATAATATATATAAATGATTTAGATTCAGGTTTGAGTAGCAACATTTGCAAATTTGCCGATGATACGAAAATCGGTAGGGAAATTAATTCGGAGGAGGACTCACTATCACTTCAAGTTGATCTAGATAGGGTTTTGAAATGGTCAAAGGATTGGCAGATGCAGTTTAATGCTGATAAATGTAAAGTTCTGAGGTTAGGTAATGATGATAGAGTTACAAGATACGAGCTAGATGGTGTTGTGATTGCGAAGTCGGATTGCGAAAGGGATCTGGGAGTTATGATTAGTAAGAATTTAAAACAAAAGGATCAATGCATAAATGTTCGTAATAAGGCAAATCGGACACTTGGATTTATTAATCGCAGCGTTAGTAACAAGACACCTGGTGTGGTTCTCAAGCTATATCTTGCTCTAGTTAGGCCCCATTTAGATTATGCAGTTCAGTTTTGGTCGCCATATTATAGAATGGATATAAATTCACTTGAACGTGTCCAGCGTAGGATAACTAAGTTAATTCCCCAAATTAGAAATCTTTCATATGAAGAAAGATTAACAAAGCTTAAGTTGCATTCACTGGAAAGGCGAAGAGTTAGGGGTGACATGATAGAGGTTTACAAGTGGATGAATGGACATAACCGGGGGGATATTAATAGGGTATTAAAAGTATCAACACAGGACAGAACACGAAACAATGGATATAAATTGGATAAGTTTAGATTTAGGAAAGACTTGGGTAAATACTGGTTCAGTAACAGGGTTGTTGATTTGTGGAACCAATTGCCGCGTAACATTGTGGAGGTGGGGTCCCTCGATTGTTTCAAGCACGGGTTGGACAAGTATATGAGTGGGATTGGGTGGTTATAGAATGGGAGCTGCCTCGTATGGGCCAATAGGCCTTCTGCAGTTACCTTTGTTCTTATGTTCTTATGTTCTTAGTTAACACTAAATCTAAAATATTATTTTCCCGTGTTGGTTCCTTAATGTGTTGCGTAAGAAAGCAATCGTCAATTAATTCTAGAAAATCTTCTGCTTCACTATTCCCAGTTTTGTTCAACCAGTTTATTCCACTAAAATTAAAGTCACCCATGACGTAAATACTGTTAGATCTAGATGCCCTAGATATTTCATCCCATAGATGCTTTGCTTCCATTCTGTCTAAATTTGGTGGCCTATATATAACTCCTATTACAATATTATTTGCTTTTTCGTTTAATTCTATCCAAATAGTTTCTGTGTGTGGCTCAGTTTTGATTCCCTCTTTGAGACTACATTTCAAATTGTCCCTAACATATATGGCTACTCCCCCTCCTCGTCTAATATATCTATCTGTGTGAAATAGTTTAAATCCATTTATCTGATATTCAGCTAATAGTTTCCTATTTTCAACATTCATCCACGTTTCGGTAAGTGCAATAATATCTATTTTTTGTGTGCTGACAAGAGCATTTAATTCGTTAATTTTATTTCTTAGACTTCTACTGTTAGTGAAATATACCCTAAGTGAATTGTTATTTTGAGGCCCTTCTCTTTCCCTGATCATTTTGCCAATTCCTTTCTCCCACAAACACATACTTTTATTATCTCCTTCCTCCAAATCAATTCCCATACCTCTATCTACTAACAGTTTAAATCCAAACAAACACCTGTAACCACTTCTTCCAACGAGTTCGCAACAGCAACAACCCCAGCTCTCGATAGACGCACCCCATCACGAGCATACATTTCATTTCTTCCATAGAAGTGTTCCCAGTTGTCTATGAAAGATATTGCATTTGATTTGCAATATCTTTCCAGCCGGCAATTGACACCAAGTGCCCTTGACATCCATTCATTTCCCACTCCCTTTCTTGGAAGAATGCCACATATGATCTGGATTCCTCCCTTGCTCCTAACTAATTCAATGGCTGTCCTGAATCTCTGTATTAGCTCCTCACTCCTAACTCGTCCAACATCATTACCCCCCTGCTCTAATACAAATAATGGGTTTGTTCCCATTTCCTGTCATAATATCATTCATGTTCCCAACAATATCACCAATTCCAGCTCCCGGGTAGCAAACCCTTAATCTGTTCCCCCTATCTCTGGCACAAAACGTTCTGTCTAAATACCTCACCTGGGAATCTCCCACAACCATTTGAACATTAGGGAATAGCCATGCCCTAATGCAAGTTAATATAGCAGTCTTACCTGGGACGCGGTCGGGTCAAGATACCTGCTCCGCACCTTCCCCCCCCCTCCCCCCATGCTGGGTACTGAGATGGAGACTCAGTCACCAGAAGATATGGCTACTTCCCACGGCGTTATTAACATGGACTCTGAAAGCAGCCAGTCAGACGAGGAGGGCGAGTATCTAGAAGTTCTGACAAGGAATAGAAGAAACGAAGAAGACAGGAGGCAAGGCGTAGTGTGGACAGTAATACACTTAACGGAAACTATAAGAGAATGAAGAACGACGCCGAGACTGATGCAGACAAACGGACGGAACGATGTCAGGAAGGTGAGGGTCAGCGGAGTTGGAGGCTTCTCTTCCCTGCCTCATGCACGTTGGCCTATCATCAGAAGTTGCTGTGGACCGTCAAACTCGGAAGAGAACACCGCAAGTTCGAGCCCCTGCTGAAGGAAGGTGTAAACAGACCTTACTTAACGGTAGGTTCTATGGAGGCAGTGATGTTTCTTAGCCAGCAAGGATATGATGGAATTCTTATGGAAATACCGGAGGGGAACGAGAAGCTGACGAAGGTAATTATCTATAAATACCCTCAGATTCTGGACCCCGAGTTTATACTCGACGACCAACGATTTGTGTGGGCCAAGCGTCACCTTATTAAAGGTGAAGCTAGGAGTCAGGTGGTGGCTCTAGTGAGAGGTGACGTACCCGAGAAAGTGTTCATCACCGGGGCTGGCTACAGGCATGTAGCAAAGTATGTGGAAGAGCCCATAATATGCCTGAAATGCTGCAGATGGGGGCATAAATCCTGGAGCTGTCAAAATGATCCACGATGTCGTTTCTGCGGAAAGTCTCACCTCTCTACTGTGTGTAGAAACAGACTTAATCTGCGTGAGAAAATAGTTCCCAGATGCTGCAACTGTGGAGGTGTTCACAATGCCAGCTCGGCTGTGTGTAGCAAGAGGCCGAGTATGGCTGTTCTCCGGTCGGTGAATGTTACAGAGCAAGCAAGAGCTCTTACCCAGACACCGGGAGCACAGCAAAACAGTCTGCCCCAAACATTGCCAGTGAACCGGACGAATGCGTGGGTAAAGGAGTCACCTTTACTTAGGCAGGCTCCAGCAACAAGCAGTCACGCCACCACTCAGGACTCCGGCAGTGACAGTGTAACGGTGAGTGAAGTGGCTACTGTGGCTCAGAAAGAGGGTCATAATAATATGGTCAAGGAAGTGTGGGCTGAGCTTAGAAAAGTTGGTGAGTTCCTCCAAAATCTTGGGCAGAGAATCGAGTCCATCGAGGCTAAATTAAACGTTCAGGAGGTCAAGGAAAATCACAAAACGGTGAAGGAAAGTCAGGATATAGTGGTTGAGGACAAAAATGAAATATTGAGTGATGAAATGAAGGAAAGTGAAGTGTGTGTGAATGATGATAGTCGTAGTGAAAGGAAGAACCCTATAATTACACATAAAATGAAGGAATCATTTGGGCCAATAATGGACGTCACAGGACTGAAAAAATCTCTTGAGAATCGCAATGTCGCTTTTACTGGTGAACTTGGGAGGAGGTGGGAGATATTATACAAGGTATGGCTATCATTTAGTGAACTTATTGGGGATGACTTAGGCAGTGAATTGATTAATAATGGATCACCCTAGACTGAAAGTGTTGTCATGGAATGTTAATGGTTTAAGAAACAGGGTTACAGATGTTCATTGTTATGTGATGGGAAATGATATTGATGTTGTAGCTCTCCAGGGGACAAGGGATAGGAATGAAGGCATATTGAAATTAAATGGTTATAAAGGGTTTAACCTCTTCGCCGCAAATAACATCAGAGGCACGTCGATTTATGTTAAGAACTCCATACCAGCAGAGTTAGTAGAACCGCCATAAAAAACGCAAGGTATAGAGAATGTCTGTGTTAAATTATCATTAAGGGCAGGGGAATTTATTGTAGTTAATTTGTATGTATCCAGGAACTGCTTCGACGCTAACTATTTACCTGACTGCATTTATACTAATCCTTCACTGGTCATTGGGGACCTTAATGCTCGGCACACAAGCCTTGGGTCAGTGGGTAGTATTAATGCTAATGGGGTCAAGTGGTTACAGTTTCTACAAGATCATCCAGATACCTGTCTCTTGGGAAACAATGAACCAACTCACATCAGGGAAGGACGGCTTGACTATTCCTGCATTTTAAACTCTCAGGGGATTATGGGGGAGGCTCGGGTTGTTCGGGAACTACTTAGTGACCACTTTGCCTTCAACGTTGAATTACCACTGGGGAAAAAACAAGTCCACTTTCAAAGGAAAAGGCTAAATATTAATAAAGATATGAAAAATTATTTTATTCAAAATATGGGAGATTGGTATCAACATTACACGCCGCTCTGCGTTGATAGTTTTTACGAGGACATGGTGGAGAACATAGAGAAATTAGTACAGAGGGAAAATAACGGGGGCAGGGGAAGCAAGACGCACGGACCTAAGAAATTTAAATATTCCAATGATCAGCAAGTCAAGGGATGGGAGAGAATGCTACGGAGTGCGCATAAAGAATGGTAAAAAAATGGAATGAGGGATGAAGAGAAAAATACAATGCTGGAAGTGGCTAGGGAATGCAGTCAGGTGAGGAAGGAGGCGCGGGACAGATACTGGCAAGAATTTGCTCAGTCCATTGGTAATACTAAGAACCTTAAAGACATATGGAGAGCAGTAAACAAAATCAGGGGTTGTAAGACCAAATTCATTGCTCACTCAGATCCAGGGAAAGTTGCTAATGAGTTAGTAGATAAATGGGCAAGTGCTGCTGGTATGGAGTCCTTACCTGCAGACACGAGAGTCACCATTGAGTCATGGGAAAATATTAGAAATGGAGTAACTTTATGTGCCTTAAATACAAGATCTATAACATGCACTGAGATAACCCACGATGAGCTACTGGATGCTATAAAAAGTGGCAGCTCTACTGCTCCGGGAAAAGATGGAGTAACGTATGACATACTTAATTATTTAGCCGGTATGAAACCTAATCCCTTACTTGATTTGTTTAATATGAGTTATAGAGAGGGAAAGTTACCAAGAAAATGGAATGAGGCTGTCATCATTCCTATCCCTAAGTCAAACGGAGGCTACAGACCTGTCTCCTTAATATCCTGCTTTTGTAAAATGATGGAAAGGATTTTGTTAAATAGGCTACTCTGCCTTGTAGGTGATAACATGTCCAGTAATCTCTTTGGTTTTATCAAAGGCAAAAGTACTGCGGATTGTCTCTTAAAGTGTTAGATTGTCTCTGTAAAGCGAAGAGTTAGGGGTGACATGATAGAGGTTTACAAGTGGATGAATGGACATAACCGGGGGGATATTAATAGGGTATTAAAAGTATCAACACAGGACAGAACACGAAACAATGGATATAAATTGGATAAGTTTAGATTTAGGAAAGACTTGGGTAAATACTGGTTCAGTAACAGGGTTGTTGATTTGTGGAACCAATTGCCGCGTAACATTGTGGAGGTGGGGTCCCTCGATTGTTTCAAGCACGGGTTGGACAAGTATATGAGTGGGATTGGGTGGTTATAGAATAGGAAGCTGCCTCGTATGGGCCAATAGGCCTTCTGCAGTTACCTTTGTTCTTATGTTCTTATGTGTTTGTCTAATGTGGATGACAATTGTAGAGTTTTTGTTGATCTACAAGGAGCATTTGATAAAGCCAATGGGGAAGTAATCTTATACGAATTAGCCAATCTGGGAATAACAGGGAGATTGCTACACTGGATAAAGGATTATCTACAAGGCAGAAAAGGTCAGGTGTATTACCAGGGATACATGTCTGAGGAACGGAGGTTTCAGTTAGGTACCCCACAAGGGGGAGTATTAAGTCCCACCTTATTCAATGTATTAATGAACAGATTAGCATCAGAGATGTATCCTCCAGGGGTCACGACGATCATATATAAGAACATAAGAACATAAGAACAAAGGTAACTGCAGAAGGCCTATTGGCCCATACGAGGCAGCTCCTATTCTATAACCACCCAATCCCACTCATATACTTGTCCAACCCGTGCTTGAAACAATCGAGGGACCCCACCTCCACAATGTTACGCGGCAATTGGTTCCACAAATCAACAACCCTGTTACAGAACCAGTATTTACCCAAGTCTTTCCTAAATCTAAACTTATCCAATTTATACCCATTGTTTCGTGTTCTGTCCTGTGTTGATACTTTTAATACCCTATTAATATCCCCCGGTTATGTCCATTCATCCACTTGTAAACCTCTATCATGTCACCCCTAACTCTTCGCCTTTCCAGTGAATGCAACTTAAGCTTTGTTAATCTTTCTTCATATGAAAGATTTCTAATTTGGGGAATTAACTTAGTCATCCTACGCTGGACACGTTCAAGTGAATTTATATCCATTCTATAATATGGCGACCAAAACTGAACTGCATAATCTAAATGGGGCCTAACTAGAGCAAGATATAGCTTGAGAACCACACCAGGTGTCTTGTTACTAACGCTGCGATTAATAAATCCAAGTGTCCGATTTGCCTTATTACGAACATTTATGCATTGATCCTTTTGTTTTAAATTCTTACTAATCATAACTCCCAGATCCCTTTCGCAATCCGACTTCGCAATCACAACACCATCTAGCTCGTATCTTGTAACTCTATCATCATTACCTAACCTCAGAACTTTACATTTATCAGCATTAAACTGCATCTGCCAATCCTTTGACCATTTCAAAACCCTATCTAGATCAACTTGAAGTGATAGTGAGTCCTCCTCCGAATTAATTTCCCTACCGATTTTCGTATCATCGGCAAATTTGCAAATGTTGCTACTCAAACCTGAATCTAAATCATTTATATATATTATAAACAACAGAGGTCCCAGGACAGAGCCTTGAGGCACTCCACTTACAACATTTTCCCACTCTGACTTGATTCCATTTATACTAACTCTCTGTTTCCTTTGGTATAGCCATGCCCTAATCCAGCTTAATATAGCACCCCCAATACCATGAGACTCTATCTTTTTAATCAGTCTTTCATGTGGCACTGTATCAAAAGCTTTGCTAAAGTCAAGGTATACAACATCGCAATCCTTACCACTATCAACTGCCTCAACAATGCTAGAATAAAAAGATAACAAATTTGTTAAACATGAACGGCCATTTATAAAACCATGTTGCGACTCAATTATTAATTTATGTTTTTCAAGATGAAGACGAATTTTATTTGCTATTATAGATTCGAGTAACTTTCCCACAATAGACGTTAGGCTAATTGGTCGATAGTTAGACGCAAGTGATCTATCTCCTTTCTTAAAAACTGGTATCACATTAGCAACTTTCCAAAACTCTGGCACTCTGCCTGACTCTATTGATTTATTAAATATGGTTGACAGTGGGTCACAAAGCTCCTCTTTGCATTCTTTAAGCACCCTGGCAAACACTTCATCCGGCCCTGGGGATTTGTTTGGTTTGAGTTTTACTATTACTAGGGATCTGGGAGTTATGATTAGAACATAAGAACATAAGAACATAAGAACAAAGGTAACTGCAGAAGGCCTATTGGCCCATACGAGGCAGCTCCTATTCTATAACCACCCAATCCCACTCATATACTTGTCCAACCCGTGCTTGAAACAATCGAGGGACCCCACCTCCACAATGTTACGCGGCAATTGGTTCCACAAATCAACAACCCTGTTACTGAACCAGTATTTACCCAAGTCTTTCCTAAATCTAAACTTATCCAATTTATACCCATTGTTTCGTGTTCTGTCCTGTGTTGATACTTTTAATACCCTATTAATATCTCCCCGGTTATGTCCATTCATCCACTTGTAAACCTCTATCATGTCACCCCTAACTCTTCGCCTTTCCAGTGAATGCAACTTAAGCTTTGTTAATCTTTCTTCATATGAAAGATTTCTAATTTGGGGAATTAACTTAGTCATCCTACGCTGGACACGTTCAAGTGAATTTATATCCATTCTATAATATGGCGACCAAAACTGAACTGCATAATCTAAATGGGGCCTAACTAGAGCAAGATATAGCTTGAGAACCACTAATAGTAAGAATTTAAAACAAAAGGATCAATGCATAAATGTTCGTAATAAGGCAAATCGGACACTTGGATTTATTAATCGCAGCGTTAGTAACAAGACACCTGGTGTGGTTCTCAAGCTATATCTTGCTCTAGTTAGGCCCCATTTAGATTATGCAGTTCAGTTTTGGTCGCCATATTATAGAATGGATATAAATTCACTTGAACGTGTCCAGCGTAGGATGACTAAGTTAATTCCCCAAATTAGAAATCTTTCATATGAAGAAAGATTAACAAAGCTTAAGTTGCATTCACTGGAAAGGCGAAGAGTTAGGGGCGACATAAGAACATAAGAACATAAGAACAAAGGTAACTGCAGAAGGCCTATTGGCCCATACGAGGCAGCTCCTATTCTATAACCACCCAATCCCACTCATATACTTGTCCAACCCGTGCTTGAAACAATCGAGGGACCCCACCTCCACAATGTTATGCGGCAATTGGTTCCACAAATCAACAACCCTGTTACTGAACCAGTATTTACCCAAGTCTTTCCTAAATCTAAACTTATCCAATTTATACCCATTGTTTCGTGTTCTGTCCTGTGTTGATACTTTTAATACCCTATTAATATCCCCCCGGTTATGTCCATTCATCCACTTGTAAACCTCTATCATGTCACCCCTAACTCTTCGCCTTTCCAGTGAATGCAACTTAAGCCTTTGTTAATCTTTCTTCATATGAAAGATTTCTAATTTGGGGAATTAACTTAGTCATCCTACGCTGGACACGTTCAAGTGAATTTATATCCATTCTATAATATGGCGACCAAAACTGAACTGCATAATCTAAATGGGGCCTAACTAGAGCAAGATATAGCTTGAGAACCACACCAGGTGGTCTTGTTACTAACGCTGCGATTAATAAATCCAAGTGTCCGATTTGCCTTATTACGAACATTTATGCATTGATCCTTTTGTTTTAAATTCTTACTAATCATAACTCCCAGATCCCTTTCGCAATCCGACTTCGCAATCTCAACACCATCTAGCTCGTATCTTGTAACTCTATCATCATTACCTAACCTCAGAACTTTACATTTATCAGCATTAAACTGCATCTGCCAATCCTTTGACCATTTCAAAACCCTATCTAGATCAACTTGAAGTGATAGTGAGTCCTCCTCCGAATTAATTTCCCTACCGATTTTCGTATCATCGGCAAATTTGCAAATGTTGCTACTCAAACCTGAATCTAAATCATTTATATATATTATAAACAAACAGAGGTCCCAGGACAGAGCCTTGAGGCACTCCCACTTACAACATTTTCCCACTCTGACTTGATTCCATTTATACTAACTCTCTGTTTCCTTTGGTATAGCCATGCCCTAATCCAGCTTAATATAGCACCCCCAATACCATGAGACTCTATCTTTTTAATCAGTCTTTCATGTGGCACTGTATCAAAAGCTTTGCTAAAGTCAAGGTATACAACATCGCCAATCCTTACCACTATCAACTGCCTCAACAATGCTAGAATAAAAAGATAACAAATTTGTTAAACATGAACGGCCATTTATAAAACCATGTTGCGACTCAATTATTAATTTATGTTTTTCAAGATGAAGACGAATTTTATTTGCTATTATAGATTCGAGTAACTTTCCCACAATAGACGTTAGGCTAATTGGTCGATAGTTAGACGCAAGTGATCTATCTCCTTTCTTAAAAACTGGTATCACATTAGCAACTTTCCAAAACTCTGGCACTCTGCCTGACTCTATTGATTTATTAAATATGGTTGACAGTGGGTCACAAAGCTCCTCTTTGCATTCTTTAAGCACCCTGGCAAACACTTCATCCGGCCCTGGGGATTTGTTTGGTTTGAGTTTTACTATTTGTTTAAGAACATCCTCCCTGGTAACTGCTAAACTCGTCAACCTGTCCTCGTCCCCACCCACATAGACTTGTTCGGCTGAAGGCATATTGTTAAGTTCCTCTTTAGTAAATACGGATACAAAATATTTATTAAAAATACTACTCATCTCTTCATCACTATCTGTTATTTGACCTGTCTCGGTTTTTAATGGACCTATCCTTTCCCTAGTCTTAGTACGATATAACTGAAAAAACCCTTTAGGATTTGTCTTTGCTTGCCCTGCTATGCGAACTTCATAGTTTCTTTTTGCTTTCCTTATCTCTTTTTTAACATTTCTAACCAGTTGTACGAATTCCTGTTCTAAAGTGACCTCCCCATTTTTAATCCTTTTGTACCAAGCTCTCTTTTTACCTATAAGGTTCTTCAAATTCTTTGTTATCCACTTTGGGTCATTAGTATTCGATCTATTCAATTTTGTATGGTATACTACGTTCCTGTGCTTTGTTTAGAATATTCTTAAATAAATTATATATTGAATCCACATCGAAATCCCCATTTAAGTCACCTATCGCTGGGTACTTGTCTCGCTCCAAGACCGGCCCACACCCCATACCCAAGACTTTCCAATCAATTTGACCCAAAAAAATTTCTTAGGCCTATTAAAATCAGCTTTTCGAAAATCTGGCACTTTAACAGAATTTTCTCCTACTGGTCAATTCCATTCTATGCTAAATCTGATTTCTTTGTGATCACTGCTCCCTAGCTCACTCCCTATTTCGATGTCATTAATTTGCGTTTCCCTGTTAGTTAACACGAAATCTAAAATATTATTTTCCCGTGTTGGTTCCTTAATGTGTTGCGTAAGAAAGCAATCGTCAATTAATTCTAGAAAATCTTCTGCTTCCCTATTCCCTGTTTTGTTCAACCAGTTTATTCCGCCTAAAATTAAAGTCACCCCATGACATAAATACTGTTAGATCTAGATGCTCTAGATATTTCATCCATAGATGCTTTGCTTCCATTCTGTCTAAATTTGGGTGGCCTATACTATTACTCCTATTATAATATTATTAGCTTTTTCGTTTAATTCAATCCAATAGTTTCTGTGTGTGGCTCTGTTTTGATTCCCTCTTTGAGACTACATTTCAAATTGTCCCCTAACTATATGGCTACTCCACCTCCTCGTCTAATATATCTATCTGTGTGAAATAGTTTTAAATCCATATATTGATATTCAGCTAATAGTTCTCTATTTTCTACATTCATCCACGTTTCGGTAAGTGCAATAATATCTATTTTTTCTGTGCAGACAAGAGCATTTAATTCGTTAATTTTATTTCTTAGACTTCTACTTGTTAGTGTAATATACCCTAAGTGAATTGTTATTTTGCGGACCTTCTCTTTCCCTGATCGTTTTGCCAATTCCTTTCTCCCACAAACACATACTTTTATTACCTCCTTCCTCCAAATCAATTCCCATACCTCTATCTACTAACAGTTTAAACCCAAACAAACACCTCTAACCAGTTCTTCTAACGAGTTCGCAACAGCAACAACCCCAGCTCTCGATAGATGCACCCCATCACGAGCATACATTTCATTTCTTCCATAGAAGTGTTCCCAGTTGTCTATGAAAGATATTGCATTTGATTTGCAATATCTTTCCAGCCGGCAATTGACACCAAGTGCCCTCGATATCCATTCATTTCCCACTCCCTTTCTTGGAAGAATGCCACATATGATCGGGATTCCTCCCTTGCTCCTAACTAACTCTATGGCTGTTTTATACCTCTGAATCAGTTCCTCACTCCTAACTCGACCAACATCATTTCCTCCCACGCTAATGCAAATAATGGGATTGTTCCCATTACCAGCCATAATATCATTCATGTTGTTTATAATATCACCAATGCCAGCTCCGGGATAGCAAACCCTTAACCTGTTCCCCCTATCTCTAGCACAAAACGTTCTATCCAAATACCTTATCTGGGAATCTCCCACAACTAATGTTTGCTTAGGTACTTCCTTTACTTTCTGAGGGGCCTGCGCTTCCTTTCTCTTCGTTGCTTTCCCTTTTGCGCGATCCACAGTCTCTCCACAGCACTCGTCCTCCAAAACGTCAAATGAATTAGAAGTTTCTATGGCGTTTGAAGGCGGCTTTATCAAAGTCTTCTTAAGGCCCCTGTCTTTCACAACTCTAAATGATAGAGGTTTACAAGTGGGTGAATGGACATAACAAGGGGGATATTAATAGGGTATTAAAAGTATCAATACAGGACAGAACACGAAACAATGGGTATAAATTGGATAAGTTTAGATTTAGGAAAGACTTGGGTAAATACTGGTTCAGTAACAGGGTTGTAGATTTGTGGAACCAATTGCCGCGTAACGTGGTGGAGGTGGGGTCCCTCGATTGTTTCAAGCGCGGGTTGGACAAGTATATGAGTGGGATTGGGTGGTTATAGAATAGGAGCTGTCTCGTATGGGCCAATAGGCCTTCTGCAGTTACCTTTGTTCTTATGTTCTTATGTTCTTATGTAATCCGACTTCGCAATCTCAACACCATCTAGCTCGTATCTTGTAACTCTATCATCATTACCTAGCCTCAGAACTTTACATTTATCAGCATTAAATTGCATTTGCCAATCATTTGACCATTTCAAAACCCTATCTAGATCAACTTGAAGTGATAGTGAGTCCTCCGAATTAATTTCCCTACCGATTTTCGTATCATCGGCAAATTTGCAAATGTTGCTACTCAAACTTGAATCTAAATCATTTATATATATATATAAACAACAGAGGTCCCAGGACAGAGCCCTGAGGTACTCCACTAACAACATTATCCCACTCTGACTTAACCCCATTTATACTAACTCTGTTTCCTTTGGTATAGCCATGCCCTAATCCAGCTTAATATAGCACCCCCAATATCATGAGACTATCTTTTTAATCAGTCTTTCATGTGGCACTGTATCAAAAGCTTTGCTAAAGTCAAGGTACACAGCATCACAATCCTTACCACTATCAACTGCCTCAACTATGCTAGAATAAAAAGATAACAAATTTGTTAAACATGAAAGGCCATTTATAAAACCATGTTGCGACTCAATTATAAGAACATAAGAACAAAGTTAACTGCAGAAGGCCTTTTGGCCCATACGAGGCAGCTCCTATTCTATAACCACCCAATCCCACTCATATACTTGTCCAACCCGCGCTTGAAACAATCGAGGGACACCACCTCCACCACTTTACGCGGCAATTGGTTCCACAAATCAACAACCCTGTTACTGAACCAGTATTTACTCAAGTCTTTCCTAAATCTAAACTTATCCAATTTATACCCATTGTTTCGTGTTCTGTCTTGTGTTGATATTTTTAATACCCTATTAATATCCCCCCTGTTATGTCCATTCATCCACTTGTAAACCTCTATCGTGTCACCCCTAACTCTTCGCGTTTCCAGTGATTGTAACTTAAGCTTTGTTAATCTTTCTTTATATGAAAGATTTCTAATTTAGGGAATTAACTTAGTCATCCTAGGTTGGACACGTTCAAGTGAATTTATATCCATTCTATAATACGGCGACCAAAACTGAACTGCATAATCTAAATGGGGCCTAACCAGAGCAAGATATAGCTTAAGAACCACACCAGGTGTCTTGTTACTAACGCTTTGATAAATAAATCCCAGTGTTCTATTCGCCTTATTACGAACATTCATGCATTGATCCTTTTGTTTTAAATTCTTACTAATCATAACTCCCAGATCCCTTTCGCAATCCGACTTCGCAATCTCAACACCATCTAGCTCGTAAATTTGCATTAACGTGGGAGGAAATGATGTTGGTCGAGTTAGGAGTGAGGAACTGATTCAGAGGTATAAAACAGCCATAGAATTAGTTAGGAGCAAGGGAGGAATCCCGATCATATGTGGCATTATTCCAAGAAAGGGAGTGGGAAATGAATGGATATCGAGGGCACTTGGTGTCAATTACTGGCTGAAAAGATATTGCAAATCAAATGCAATATCTTTCATAGACAACTGGGAACACTTCTATGGAAGAAATGAAATGTATGCTCGTAATGGGGTGCATATATCGAGAGCTGGGGTTGTTGCTGTTGTGAACTCGTTGGAAGAAGTGGTTAGAGGTGTTTGTTTGGGTTTAAACTGTTAGTAGATATAGGTATGGGAATTGATTTGGAGGAAGGAGGTAATAAAAGTATGTGTTTGTGGGAGAAAGGAATTGGCAAAATGATCAGGGAAAGAGAAGGGCCTCAAAATAACAATTCACTTAGGGTATATTACACTAACAGTAGAAGTCTAAGAAATAAAATTAACGAATTAAATGCTCTTGTCTGCACAGAAAAAACAGATATTATTGCACTTACCGAAACGTGGATGAATGTAGAAAATAGAGAACTATTAGCTGAATATCAAATAAATGGATTTAAACTATTTCACACAGATAGATATATTAGACGAGGAGGTGGAGTAGCCATATATGTTAGGGACAATTTGAAATGTAGTCTCAAAGAGGGAATCAAAACTGAGCCACACACAGAAACTATTTGGATAGAATTAAACGAAAAAGCTAATAATATTATAATAGGAGTTATATATAGGCCACCAAATTTAGACAGAATGGAAGCAAAGCACCTATGGGATGAAATATCTAGAGCATCTAGATCTAACAGTATTTATGTCATGGGTGACTTCAATTTTAGCAGAATAGACTGGTTGAACAAAGCAGGCAATCGTGAAGCAGAAGATTTTCTAGAATTAATTGACGATTGCTTTCTTACGCAACACATTAAGGAACCAACACGGGAAAATAATATTTTAGATTTAGTGTTAACTAACAGGGAAACACAAATTAATGACATCGAAATAGGGAGTGAGCTAGGGAACAGTGATCACAAAGAAATCAGATTTAGCATAAAATGGAATAGACCAGTAGGAGAAAATTCTGTTAAAGTGCCAGATTTTCGAAAAGCTGATTTTAATAGCCTAAGAAATTTTTTGAGTCAAATTGATTGGAAAGTCTTGGGTATGGGGTGTGGGACGGTCTTGGAGCGAGACATGAACCCAGCAATAGGTGACTTAAATCTGCATCTGCCAATATTTTGACCATTCTAAAACCCTATTTAGATCAACTTAAAGTGATAGCGAGTCTTCTTTCGTGTTGATTTCCTTACCGATTTTTGTATCATCTGCAAATTTGCAGATGTTGCTACTCAAACCTGAATCTAAATCATTTATATATATTATAAACAACAGAGGTCCCAGGACAGAGCCCTGCCTGAGGTACTCCACTAACAACATTATCCCACTCTGCCTTAACCCCATTTATACTAACTCTCTGTTTCCTTTGGAATAGCCATGCCCTAATCCAACTTAATATAGCACCCTCAATACCATGAGCTTCTAGTTTTTTAATTAGTCTTTCATGTGGCACTGTATCAAGAGCATTGCTAACGTCAAGGTACACAACATCACAATCCTTACCACTATCAACTGCCTCAACTATGCTCGAATAAAAAGTTAGCAAATTTGTTAAACATGAACGGCCATTTGTAAAACCATGTTGCGGCTCATTTATTAATTTATATTTTTCAAGATGGAGACGAATTATATTTGCAATAATTGATTCAAGTAACTTTCCCACAATAGACGTTAGGCTAATTGGCCGATAGTTTGACGCAAGTGATCTATCTCCTTTCTTAAAAATTGGTACCACATTAGCTACCTTCCATGAATCTGGCACTCTGCCTAACTCTATTGATTTATTAAATATGAAAGAATGGCTCGAAAAGCTCCTCTTTGCATTCTTTAAGCACCCTGGCAAACACTTCATCTGGCCCTGGGGATTTCTTTGGTTTTAGTTTTACTAATTGTTTAATTATATCCTCCCTGGTAACTACTGAACTAGTCAACCTGCCTTTATCCCCACCCACATAGACTTGTCCGGCTGAAGGCATATTGTTAAGTTCTTCTTTAGTAAATACAGATATAAAATATTTGTTAAAAATACTACTCATCTCCTTGTCATTATCCGTTATTTGACCTGTCTCAGATTTTAATGGACCTATCCTTTCCCTAGTCTTAGTTCGATATAACTGAAAAAAACCTTTAGGATTTGTCTTTGCTTGCCCTGCTACGCGAACTTCATAGTTTCTTTTTCCTTTGGTAATCTCTTTTTTAACATTTCTAACCAGTTGTATGAATTCCTATTTTAAACTGACTTCCCCGTTCTTAATCCTTTTGTACAAAGCTCTATTTTTACCTATAAGGTTCTTTAAATTCTTTGTTATCCACTTTGGGTCATTAGTATTCGATCTATTCAATTTGTATGGTATACTACGTTCCTGTGCTTTGTTTAGAATATTCTTAAATGAGTTATATATATATTATATATCACAGTCAGGCGCAGATAGTCTCAGTGAGAGGGTTATCTTGAGATGATTTCGGGGCTTTAGTGTCCCAGCGGCCCGGTCCTCGACCAGGCCTTCACCCCCTGGAAGCCGCCCGTGACAGCTGACTAACACCCAGGTACCTATTTTACTGCTAGGTAACAGGGGCATAGGGTGAAAGAAACTCTGCCCATGGTTTCTCGCCGGCGCCTGGGATTGAACCCAGGACCACAGGATCACAAGTCCAGTGTGCTGTCCGCTCGGCCGACCAGCTCCCAACAGGGTGTGTTAACCGGAGCTCCTGAGTGTTGTTATATTATCATAGCAATATGGAAGTTGTAGTGAAGGACCTGGTGACTCTAGTGGGAGCCCTGAGAACAGAGTTGGACTCTCTGCGGGAGGAGGTGCGTCAGCTGAAAGAACAACGAGAAGTAACGAAGGAGGAGACCAGTAGTAAAGGGACCTCGTCTTGGAGAGTTGTGAAAGACAGGGGCCTTAAGAAGACTTTGATAAAGCCGCCTTCAAACGCCATAGCAACTTCTAATTCATTTGACGTTTTGGAGGACGAGTGCTGTGGTGAGACTGCGGATCGAGCAAAAGGGAAAGCAATGAAGAGCAAGAAAGCACAGGCCCCTCAGAGAGTACAGGAAGTACCTAATCAAACCTTAGTTGTGGGAGATTCCCAGATAAGGTATTTGGATAGAACGTTTTGTGCTAGAGATAGGGGGAACAGGTTAAGGGTTTGCTATCCCGGAGCTGGCATTGGTGATTTTATAAACAACATGAATGATATTATGGCTGAAAATGGGAACAATCCCATTATTTGCATAAGCGTGGGAGGAAATGATGTTGGTCGAGTTAGGAGTGAGGAACTGATTCAGAGGTATAAAACAGCCATAGAATTAGTTAGGAGCAAGGGAGGAATCCAGATCATATGTGGCATTCTTCCAAGAAAGGGAGTGGGAAATGAATCGATATCGAGGGCACTTGGTGTCAATTGCCGTCTGGAAAGATATTGCAAATCAAATGCAATATCTTTCATAGACAACTGGGTACACTTCTGTGGAAGAAATGAAATGTATGCTCGTGATGGGGTGCATCTATCGAGAGCTGGGGTTGTTGCTGTTGCGTACTCGTTGGAAGAAGTGGTTAGAGGTGTTTGTTTGGGTTTAAACTGTTAGTAGATAGAGGTATGGGAATTGATTTGGAGGAAGGAGGTAATAAAAGTATGTGTTTGTGGGAGAAAGGAATTGGCAAAATGATCAGGGAAAGAGAATGGCCTCAAAATAACAATTCACTTAGGGTATATTACACTAACAGTAGAAGTCTAAGAAATAAAATTAACGAATTAAATGCTCTTGTCTGCACAGAAAAATTAGATATTATTGCACTTACCGAAACGTGGATGAATGTAGAAAATAGAGAACTATTAGCTGAATATCAAATAAATGGATTTAAACTATTTCACACAGATAGATATATTAGACGAGGAGGTGGAGTAGCCATATATGTTAGGGACAATTTGAAATGTAGTTTCAAAGAGGGAATCAAAACTGAGCCACACTCAGAAACTATTTGGATAGAATTAAACGAAAAAGCTAATACTATTATAATAGGAGTTATATATAGGCCACCAAATTTAGACAGAATGGAAGCAAAGCACCTATGGGATGAAATATCTAGAGCATCTAGATCTAACAGTATTTATGTCATGGGTGACTTTAATTTTAGCGGAATAAACTGGTTGAACAAAACAGGGAATAGTGAAGCAGAAGATTTTCTAGAATTAATTGACGATATCTTTCTTACGCAACACATTAAGGAACCAACACGGGAAAATAATATTTTAGATTTAGTGTTAACTAACAGGGAAACACAAATTAATGACATTGAAATAGGGAGTGAGCTAGGGCACAGTGATCACAAAGAAATCAGATTTAGCATAGAATGGAATAGACCAGTAGGAGAAAATTCTGTTAAAGTGCCAGATTTTCGAAAAACTGATTTTAATAGCCTTAGAAATTTTTTGGGTCAAATTGATTGGAAAGTCTTGGGTATGGGGTGTGGGCCGGTCTTGGAGCGAGACATGAACCCAGTGATAGGTGACTTAAATGGGGATTTCGATGTGGATTCAATATATAACTTATTTAAGAATATTCTAAACAAAGCACAGGAACGTAGTATACCATACAAATTGAATAGATCGAATACTAATGACCCAAAGTGGATAACAAAGAATTTGAAGAACCTTATAGGTAAAAAGAGAGCTTGGTACAAAAGGATTAAAAATGGGGAGGTCACTTTAGAACAGGAATTCGTACAACTGGTTAGAAATGTTAGAAAAGAAATAAGGAAAGCAAAAAGAAACTATGAAGTTCGTATAGCAGGGCAAGCAAAGACAAATCCTAAAGGTTTTTTCATGTTTATCGTACTAAGACTAGGGAAAGGATAGGTCCGTTAAAAACTGAGTCAGGTCAAATAACAGATAGTGATGAAGAGATGAGTAGTATTTTTAATAAATATTTTGTATCTGTATTTACTAAAGAGGAACTTAACAATATGCCATCAGCTGAACAAGTCTATGTGGGTGGGGACGAGGACAGGTTGACGAGTTTAGCAGTTACCAGGGAGGATGTTCTTAAACAAATAGTAAAACTCAAACCAAACAAATCCCCAGGGCCGGATGAAGTGTTTGCCAGGGTGCTTAAAGAATGCAAAGAGGAGCTTTGTGACCCACTGTCAACCATATTTAATAAATCAATAGTCAGGCAGAGTGCCAGAGTTTTGGAAAGTTGCTAATGTGATACCAGTTTTTAAGAAAGGAGATAGATCACTTGCGTCTAACTATCGACCAAGTAGCCTAACGTCTATTGTGGGAAAGTTACTCGAATCTATAATAGCAAATAAAATTCATCTTCATCTTGAAAAACATAAATTAATAATTGAGTCGCAACATGGTTTTATAAATGACCGTTCATGTTTAACAAATTTGTTATCTTTTTTATTCTAGCATAGTTGAGGCAGTTGATAGTGGTAAGGATTGTAATGTTGTGTACCTTGACTTTAGCAAAGCTTTTGATACAGTGCCACATGAAAGACTGATTAAAAAGATAGAGTCTCATGGTATTGGCGGTGCTATATTATGCTGGATTAGGGCATGACTATACCAAAGGAAACAGAGAGTTAGTGTAAATGGAATCAAGTCAGAGTGGGAAAATGTTGTAAGTGGAGTGCCTCAATGCTCTGTCCTGGGACCTCTGTTGTTTATAATATATATCAATGATTTAGATTCAGGTTTGAGTAGCAACATTTGCAAATTTGCCGATGATACGACAATCGGTTGGGAAATTAATTTGGAGTAGGACTCACTACATAAGAACATAAGAACAAAGGTAACTGCAGAAGGGCTATTGGCCCATACGAGGCAGCTCCTATCTATAACCACCCAATCCCACTCATATACTTGTCCAACCCGCGCTTGAAACAACCGAGGGACCCCACCTCCACCACGTTACGAGGCACTATATATATATATATATATATATATATATATATATATATATATATATATATATATTGCCTAACCTATCTACCTAACCTACCTAACCTAACATAACCTAACTTTTTTGGCTACCTAACCAAACCTAACCTATAAAGATAGATTAGGTTAGGTTAGGTAGCCGAAAAATGTTAGGTTAGGTTAGGTAGGTTAGGTAGTCTTAAAAACATTAATTCATGAAAACTTGGCTTATTAGGCAAATCGGGCCATGGATAGTAGGCTGAGAAGTGCGTTCTGGCTACTAGGTACGACATATATATATATATACTGTTTATATATATATATATACTGTTTATATATATATATATATATATATATATATATATATATATATATATATATATATATATATATATATGTCGTACCTAATAGCCAGAACGCACTTCTCAGCCTACTATTCAAGGCCCGATTTGCCTAATAAGCCAAGTTTTCATGAATTAATGTTTTTTCGTCTACCTAACCTACCTAACCTAACCTAGCTTTTTTTGGCTACCTAACCTAACCTTACCTATAAATATAGGTTAGGTTAGGTTAGGTAGGGTTGGTTAGGTTCGGTCATATATCTACGTTAATTTTAACTCCAATAAAAAAAAATTGACCTCATACATAGAGAAAAGGGTTGCTTTATCATTTCATAAGAAAAAAATTATAGTAAATATATTAATTCAGGAAAACTAGGCTTATTAGGC
>NC_091175.1:23448678-23451178 GCF_040958095.1 Procambarus clarkii
TAATAAGCCAAGTTTTCCTGAATGAATATATTTTCTCTATTTTTTTCTTATGAAATGATAAAGCTACCCATTTCATTATATATGAGGTCAATTTTTTTTTATTGTAGTTAAAATTAACGTAGATATATGACCGAACCTAACCAACCCTACCTAACCTAACCTAACCTATCTTTATAGGTTAGGTTAAGTTAGGTAGCCGAAAAAGTTAGGTTAGGCAAGGTTAGGTAGTTGAAAAACAAATAATTCATGAAAACTTGGCTTATTAGGCAAATCGGGCCTTGTATAGTAGGCTGAGAAGTGCGTTCTGGCTACTAGGTACGACATATATATATATATATATATATATATATATATATATATATATATATATATATATATATATATATATATAACTGAAAACTCACACCCCAGAAGTGACTCGAACCCATACTCCTAGAAGCAACGCAACTGGTATGTACAAGACGCCTTAATCCACTTGACCATCACGACCGGACATAATGAGGTGATAGCCGAGGCTATTTGAACCACCCCACCGCCGGCACTCGGATAGTAATCTTGGGCATAGCATTTTACCAAATCACCTCATTCTTTGGGGCACACGTGAGGAACACAAATGTGAACAAGCCTGAATGGTCCCCAGGACAATATACAACTGAAAACTCACACCCCAGAAGTGACTCGAACCCATACTCCTAGAAGCAACGCAACTGGTATGTACAAGACGCCTTAATCCACTAGACCATCACGACCGGACATAATGAGGTGATAGCCGAGGCTATATGAACCACCCCACCGCCGGCACTCGGATAGTAATCTTGGGCATAGCATTTTACCAAATCACCTCATTCTTTGGGGCACACGTGAGGAACACAAATGCGAACAAGCCTGAATGGTCCCCAGGACAATATACAACTGAAAACTCACACCCCAGAAGTGACTCGAACCCATACTTCTAGAAGCAACGCAACTGGTATGTACAAGACGCCTTAATCCACTTGACCATCACGACCGGACATAATGAGGTGATAGCCGAGGCTATTTGAACCACCCCACCGCCGGCACTCGGATAGTAATCTTGGGCATATATATATATATATGTATATATATATATATATATATATATATATATATATATATATATATATATATATATATATATATATATATGTCGTACCTAATAGCCAGAACTCACTTCTCAGCCTACTAT
Source organism: Procambarus clarkii (assembly GCF_040958095.1). Lineage (NCBI taxonomy): Eukaryota > Metazoa > Arthropoda > Malacostraca > Decapoda > Cambaridae > Procambarus > Procambarus clarkii. The sequence continues at coordinate 23,449,886 of NC_091175.1, forward strand.
TCAAGGCCCGATTTGCCTAATAAGCCAAGTTTTCCTGAATTAATATATTTACTATAATTTTTTTCTTATGAAATGATAAAGCAACCCTTTTCTCTATGTATGGGGTCAATTTTTTTTATTGGAGTTAAAATTAACGTAGATATATGACCGAACCTAACCAACCCTACCTAACCTAACCTATCTCTATCGGTTAGGTTAGGTTAGGTAGCAGAAAAAGTTAGGTTAGGTAGGTTAGGTAGTCGAAAAAACATTAATTCATGAAAACTTGGCTTATTAGGCAAATTGGGCCATGCATAGTTGGCTGAGAAGTGCGTTCTGGCTATTAGGTACGACATATATATATATATATATATATATATATATATATATATATATATATATATATATATATATATATATATATATATATATATATATATATATATGTCGTACCTAATAGCCAGAACGCACTTCTCAGCCAACTATGCATGGCCCAATTTGCCTAATAAGCCAAGTTTTCATGAATTAATGTTTTTTCGACTACCTAACCTATTACATTACGTTATATATATATATATGTCGTACCTAGTAGCCAGAATGCACTTCTCAGCCTACTATGCAAGGCCCGATTTGCCTAATAAGCCAAGTTTTCATGAATTAATTGTTTTTCGTCTACCTAACCTACCTAACCTAACCTAACATTTTCGGCTACCTAACCTAACCTAACCTATAAAGATAGGTTAGGTTAGGTTAGGTAGGGTTGGTTAGGTTCGGTCATATATCTACGTTAATTTTAACTCCAATAAAAAAAATTGACCTCATTCGTAATGTAATGGGTAGCTTTATCATTTCATAGGAAAAAAGTTAGAGAAAATATATTAATTCAGGAAAACTTGGCTTATTAGGCAAATCGGGCCTTGGATAGTAGGCCGAGAAGTGCGTTCTGGCTACTAGGTACGACATATATATATATATATATATATATATATATATATATATATATATATATATATATATATATATATATATATATATATATATATATATATATATGTCGTACCTAGTAGCCAGAACGCACTTCTCAGCCTGCTATGCAAGGCCCGATTTGCCTAATAAGCCAAGTTTTCATGAATTAATTGTTTTTCGACTACCTAACCTACCTAACCTAACCTAACCTAGCTTTTTCGGCTACCTAACCTAACCTAACCTATAGAGATAGGTTAGGTTAGGTTAGGTACGGTTGGTTATGTTCAGTCGTATATCTACGTTAATCTTAACTCCATTAAAAAAAATTGATCTCATACATAATGAAAA
>NC_091175.1:23458678-23472974 GCF_040958095.1 Procambarus clarkii
TATATATAAATATATATATATATATATATATATAAATATATATATATATATATATATGTCGTACCTAGTAGCCAGAACGCACTTCTCAGCCTACTATGCATGGCCCGATTTGCCTAATAAGCCAAGTTTTCTTGAAGTAATATATTTTTTCTAATTTTTTTCTTATGAAATGATAAAGCTACCCATTTCATTCTATATGAGGTAAATTTTTTTTTATTGGAGTTAAAATTAACGTAGATATATGACCGAACCTAACCAACCCTACCTAACCTAACCTAACCTATCTTTATAGGTTAGGTTAAGTCAGGTAGCCGAAAAAGTTAGGTTAGGTAAGGTTAGGTAGGTTAGGTAGTCGAAAAACAAATAATTCATGAAAACTTGGCTTATTAGGCAAATCGGGCCTTGTATAGTAGGCTGAGAAGTGCGTTCTGGCTACTAGGTACGACATATATAATATATATATATTTATATATATATATAAATATATATATATATATATATATATATATATATATATATATTGATATATATATATATATATTTATATAAATATATATATATATATATATATATATATAATCATATTTATATATATTTATATATATATATATATATTTATATATATATATATATATATCTTGAGGTTATCTTGAGATGATTTCGGGGCTTTAGTGTCCCCGCGGCCCGGTCCTCGACCAGGCCTCCACCCCCAGGAAGCAGCCCGTGACAGCTGACTAACTCCCAGGTACCTATTTACTGCTAGGTAACAGGGGCATTTAGGGTGAAAGAAACTTTGCCCATTTGTTTCTGCCTCGTGCGGGAATCGAACCCGCGCCACAGAATTACGAGTCCTGCGCGCTATCCACCAGGCTACGAGGCCCCATGTATATATATATATATATATATATATATATATATATATATATATATATATATATATATATATATATATATATATATATATATATATATATATATATATATATATATATATATATATATATATATATATATATATTTATATATATTTTAGGTAGTCGAAAAACAGTTAATTCATGAAAACTTGGCTTATTAGGCAAAACGGGCCTTGCATAGTAGGCTCAGAAGTGAGTTCTGGCTACTAGGTACGACAAATATATATATACTGGAATAAATTCCAGTTTATGTAATCATTCTATCGACTTCACAGGGGCAAAATGTATTGTTAAAAGTAAGGATTTTGTTGAACGAAACGTGATCGAGTCTGCCCTGATCAAACATTGTAACAACAGCCTTAATGTGAGCCCCGGTATGTACAAGTTGGATCCCTATTTAAGCCTCAATATAGCACGTCAAAACAATATAGCAATCATTTAAACACGTATGGCACTTGGAGATATTAATAGGAGCTGCCTTGTATGGGCCAATAGGCCTTCTGCAATTACCTTCTTTCTTATAATTCCTTTCCTCCACTTATTTTTGGTCAGGTGATCTGCCCAGGCGGATATAAAGGTCTGATCAGCAATCTTATCCTCATTCTACTTTGCTCTGATGAAGGCGAATTAGCCGAAAACGCGTTAAGCATTTTCTATTTTTCATATGTGGTTATTCTGCATACTTCGATCAGTGTTTTTGTGATCATTGTTGCATATATATATATATATATATATATATATATATATATATATATATATATATATATATATATATATATATATATATATATATATACCTAGTAGCCAGAACCTATACCTAGTAGCCATATATATATATATATATATATATATATATATATATATATATATATATATATATATATATATATATATATATATATATATATATATATATATATATATATATTATATATATATATATATATATATATATATATAATATATATATATATATATATATATATATATATATATGTCGTACCTAGTAGCCAGAACGCACTTCTCTGACTAGTATTCAAGGCCCGATTTGCCTAATAAGCCAAGTTTTCATGAATTAATTGTTTTTCGACTACCTAACCTAACCTAACTTTTTCGGCTACCTAACCTAACCTATAAAGATAGGTTAGGTTAGGTTAGGTAGGGTTGGTTAGGTTCGGTCATGTATCAACGTTAATTTTAACTCCAATAAAAAAAATTGACCTCATACATAATGAAAAGGGTAGCTTTATCATTTCATAAGAAAAAAATTGGAGAAAATATATTAATTCAGGAAAACTTGGCTTATTAGGCAAATCGGGCCTTGAATACTAGGCTGAGAAGTGCGTTCTGGCTACTAGGTACGACATATATATATATATATATATATATATATATATATATATATATATATATATATATATATATATATATATATATATATATATATATATATATGCGGAAAATCCACAGAGAAATATGAAATGAGGTGAACGTTTCGGCTTTGTTAAAGCCTTTGTCAACCAACCAACCCTACCTAACCTAACCTAACCTATCTTTATAGGTTAGGTTAGGTTAGGTAGCCGAAAAAGTTAGGTTAGGTTGTCGAAAAAACATTAATTCATGAAAACTTGGCTTATTAGGCAAATCGGGCCTTGCATAGTAGGCTGAGAAGTGCATTCTGGCTACTAGGTACGACATATATATATATATATATATATATATATATATATATATATATATATATATATATATATATATATATATATATATATGTAATATTTCTTGTGTACATAATATTTTGTGCTATATTGAGAAGATTCGTGTTAGAATTATTAATCTTACCCTTTTGTTCATATTTAACAACATGTTTGCAGGAATGATATTGAGTTTTGGACACGTCCTTAATCTTAATTTTCCCTGGTATACGACCCGCCAAATAGTTTAGCAACCAGGTACCCATTCAATGTTGGATAAACCGAGGTGTATAAGCAAGGATTGGTGCCTAGTCAATCTTCCCTGCCGGGGAACTTCGCTGGCGAAGTACGGGGCGAGTGTGTTACCCACGGGAACTACTATTATACATTTTTTTTTTTTTTTAGATATATACAAGAGTTGTTACATTCTTGTACAGCCACTAGTACGCGTAGCGTTTCGGGCGGGGACTGGTCAAGTCGTATACTGCAATTTCGGATACCGGGCTAGAAACAACTTCGTTCACTGAGAAGTTTGTACATACAAACCATTCCGTTCGTATATGCGCTGGTTTGTGTTCGCTGTTGTTCTCGTCTGAATAAATACATGGCACTTGTTCATATAATTAGCGCTTCCATTATTAGAATTATTTATCCATTATTAGAATAACAAGGTGCAAACTATACCCCCCTTACAGTTGAAATCTATTTATTTATATACAAGAAGGTACATTGGGTTGCGAGAGTACATAACATATATTAAGAGGTACATTGTAGCAAGATTTGAGATTAAAGGATTTAAGACTAACACGTTTAGAAACAAGGCGCCCCCGAAGGAGGCTATAATTTGTTATGCACCCCATACTCAACCAGTAAGTAGTGGAGCAAAACATAGATTACATGGTCATAAAGTCTTAATCAGGCCAATTCAACTCTATTTCTTTCTTTATTATGCACCCCATACCCATCCCGTGGGCGGTGGTGTAAAGGATTACAGAGGCACATAATCGGTTCAGGAACTGAACCCTCTAGTTCGTTTAGCTAAGCAAATAACAATTTGTGACACTAGTTACAAAATTATTAATATTATATATACATGTACACACTCTCATACATACATGTACATATATATATACAATGAAGGTGAAAACATGGGGGGATACATAAGGGATAAACATAGGGGCTGCAGAAGGCTTATTGGCCCATACGAGGCATCTCCTATCTAAACACAAAGATTAATCCAGTGTAATTGGCCTGTTATGTTGGACATTGTCTTCTGTGTTGGCATCGATATGTTCTTGTCTTGTCCTTACTCTCATGGTGGGTAGAGTAAATAGTTCCGTGATTTGGGTGTTCATGGTAGGTCGCTCTATTCTTATGTGAATTGCCTCAAGAATTTGTAATCTTCTTGAATCTTGGGTTTTGTCTATTATGCAAGTATTCTTGTTCAACATTTCTCTTGTTAGAGTAATGTCATGGGCTTGTCTCATGTCTCTCGAAATTATTGACAACACTGAAGTATTAATTATTAATACTTCATACTATTAATACTGCTTAATTACTTCCTCTTTCCTCACTACGAGCAATAAACAGTTTGCAATCAAGTAATAACGTGCTTGTCTTGGAAGCTAGACGTAGATATATAAGAATACTTAGCAACCTTACCTTGAGGTGCTTCCGGGGCTTAGCGTCCCCGCGGCCCGGTCGTCGACCAGGCCTCCTGGTTGCCGGACTGATCAACCAGGCTGTTGGACGCGGCTGCTCGCAGCCTGACGTATGAGTCACAGCCTGGTTGATCAGGTATCCTTTGGAGGTGCTTATCCAGTTCTCTCTTGAACACTGTGAGGGGTCGGCCAGTTATGCCCCTTATGTGTAGTGGAAGCGTGTTGAACAGTCTCGGACCTCTGATGTTGATAGAGTTCTCTCTCAGAGTACCAGTTGCACCTCTGTTTTTCAACGGGGGTATTCTGCACATCCTGCCATGTCTTCTGGTCTCATGTGATGTTATTTCTGTGTGCAGGTTTGGGACCAGCCCCTCTAATATTTTCCACGTGTAAATTATTATGTACCTCTCCCGCCTGCGCTCAAGGGAGTACAGTTTTAGGCTCTTTAGTCGGTCCCAATAGTTTAGATGTTTTACTGAGTGGATTCTAGCAGTAAAGGATCTCTGCACGCTCTCCAGGTCAGTAATTTCTCCAGCTTTGAAAGGTGCTGTCATTGTGCAGCAGTACTCCACTCTAGAGAGCACAAGCGTTTTGAAAAGTATCATCATCGGTATAGCATCTCTAGTGTGAAAAGTTCTTGTTATCCAACCTGTCATTTTTCTTGCAGTTGTGACGGCTACTTTATTGTGTTCTTAAAGGTAAGGTCTTCCGACATGAGTACACCCAGATCCTTTACATTGCCTTTTCGTTCTATGTTATGATTTGCCTGAGTTTTGTACGTGGTTTCCGTTTTTATATTTTCATTTTTTCCATAGCGCATGAGCTGGAACTTATCTTCGTTAAACACCATATTATTTTCTGTAGCCCATAGAAAGACCTGATCTACATCTGACAGGAGGTTCGCCGTGTCCTCTATGTTGCCTACTCTCATGAAGATCCTAGTGTCATCTGCAAAGGATGATACAGTGCTATATGTTGTGTTCTTGTCTATGTCCGAAATGAGGATGAGAAAAAGTACTGGAGCAAGCACAGTACCCTGGGGGACTGAGCTCTTCACGGTTGATGGGCTGGATTTTATTTTGTTGACTATTACACATTGGAGGCTGACTCCATACACAGTTTCAAATGCAGATATGATAGAGCCCAGTAGGTTCAGGAATCTGTACATCAGTTGATTGCCAGTTGAGAGGTGGGACCAAAGAGCCAGAGCTCAACCCCCGCAACCACAACTAGGTGAGTATACACACAAACACACACACGCACACACACACGTACACACACACACACACACAGACACAAACATACACACACTAATGCCTCTATTCACCTTGCAGTAAATAGGAACCTGAAAGTCAGGAAGCTGCTAAAGGCTGCATCTTGGGGATGTGTGTGTGTGTGTTAGATAAAAATATATGTTGTTTAGATATGATGGAGGAAAAGAGGCTGAGAGTTGGTACATTAGACAACCGACGCTTAGAAAGGCGGGGTCCAAGAGCTAACAGCTAAATCTTGGGAATAATAAATTAAAATATTTAATACACACACATACATGTTTCACATGAATTTGGCTGAGGGCTGATGGCCCCGTCGACGGGGCAGGAAGTCGGCGGTTGATCAAAGGCCTCCCACATCCTCCACATACCTGAGGATTATTCCGGCTGAATTTTAAACGGAAGTAATGTCTTGGTATTTACGGCTTCAGCGGGTGGGTGGGTCCGTGGGTTTATTACACTATGAGTGAAAACAATCGCCTATTCTCTATTTTATATTGCCGCTTGTAGAGCTAGAAGCTGTTGCCTCTTGTGTGCGTTGCACAAGGGGATTAATATCTGGATTAATATCTTTCAATAATTCCAGTATTTTTTAAGGTATCGCTTAAATACCGAAGATACTGCTATTGGACACCGCTTAATTGACAATGTCTCAACAACGCAGGCTGAAGATGTGCGTGGCTCCTGCTACTGCAATGATGCTCATTTGCTTTGCTTTTCAATGATGCGCCTTAGTTGTCCCCTCTCTAACTTACCGTTCTAAATACCCCTTCTCCATCTCTCGCAAACATTCCCCCTCATACATCTCCCCCCTTTCCTCCTGTCCCCCTGTCCATCTTTGTCCCCCTGTCCCTCACTTTGTCCCCTTGCCCACATTTTCTGTCCTCTGTCCCCGATCCCTTTCCCTTTGTCCCCTTGTCCCCCCTTTCCATCTCTCTGTCCCCCTGTCCCTCTCTATCCCATTGTCCCTCTCTCTGTCCCCCTGTCACTCTCTGTCCCCCTGTTCCTCTATGTCCCCCTGTCCATCTCTGTCCCCCTGTCCTTCTCTCTGTCCTTCTCTCTGTCCCCTGTACCTCTCTGTCCCCCTGCCCACTCTTTCTGTCCGCTGTCCTTCATCTGTCCCCCTCCCTTTCCTCCAGTCCCCCTATCCATCTCTGTCCCCTTGTCCCTGTCTCTGCCCCCTGTCCCTCTATCTGTCCCCCTGTCCGCCCTTTCTGCCCCCCTGTTCCTGTCTTTCTCTGTCTGTCCCTGTCCCTCCCTCTGTCCCCCTGCCCACTCTTTCTATCCCCTGTCTCTCCTCTGTCCCCTCTCTCTTGGTCTCCTGCCCCCCTCTCCTCCTTCTGTCCCCCGGTTCCCCTCTCTGACCCTGTCCCTCTGTCTCTGTCCCTGTCCCCTTCTCTGTCCCTGTCTCCCTCTCTGTCCCACTGCCCCCCTCTGTTCCCCCGTCCCTGGCCCTGTCCGTCTGTCCCTGTCCCTCTGTCTCTGCCTCTCCTCGTTTCTGCCATTCTCTGTGTCAGCCTATCTCTCTGTCTCTTTCCTCGCTCTATCTCTGTCATTCTCTCACTGATTTTGCATATCCTTATCTATCCGTCTCTGTGTTTAACATTCTCTCCCTGACTCTGTCTATATCTATTTCTCTGTCTCTGTCTTCATCTCTTTCTCTCCTTACATACATACATACATACATACATACATACATACATACACATACATACATACATACATACATACATACATACATACATACATACATACATACACATACATACATACATACATACATACATACATACATACATACATACATACATACATACATTTATTTAACACATGTGGTACACGCACAAGGGGACACAGGTGGAAGCTGAGTACCCAAATGAGCCAGGGAGATTATAGAAAGAACTTTTCAGTGTCAGAGTAGTTAATAAATGGAATGCATTAGGCAGTAATGTGGTGGAGGCTGACTCCATATACAGGTTCAAATGTAGATATGACAGAGCCCAGTAGGCTCAGGAATCTGTACATCAGTTGATTGACGGTTGAGAGGCGGGACCAAAGAGCCAAAGTTCAACCCCCGCAACCACAACTAGGTTAGTACATACATACATACATACATACATACATACATACATACATACATACATACATACATACATAAGATATAAAACAGTGGAGGATTCCCAGGTAGAACAATCAACCACAATGCCCATTACCCCTTTACCCTGTTGTCCTTAACTATACAACTATACAAGAGTCATTAACACGTATAATGGCTGATCCCCCATCACGATAGCATGAAGACCAATTGCCTGACCCGCAGTCCGTCTTGCTCCTCAAATAATTTTCGGGTTAACATGAAAACGTCTCTCGAGTTTATCTCTCTAATGTTGTTTTCCCATCTTTCATTTTATCAGCTTAGTGCCTTTATTATGCCCCAATTACTCATCCATTGAGCGGTAGTTAAACTGAACCCAAATTTAAAAAAAGTTCCTTTTGCTAAGCAAGCTACAGTCTTGATAAGTCAGATATATTGTTTTTTAACACATTTCTCAACAATGAACAGTCAGTTTTATCAAGCTAACATATCCTAACACAACGAGTGAGAGTATTAACTGGTCTAATTATTTTATTAGACCAGTATATATTATTAGATTATACTGGTATAATTATATATATATATATATATATATATATATATATATATATATATATATATAATTATACTGTATATAATATATACCAGTATAATTATATATATATATATATATATATTATATATATATATATATATATATATATATATATAATATATATATATATATACATATATATAATTATACCAGTATAATCTAATAATATATACTGGTCTAATAAAATAATTAGACCAGTTAATACTCTCACTCGTTGTGTTAGGATATGTTAGCTTGATAAAACTGACTGTCCATTGTTGAGAAATGTGTTAACAAACAATATATCTGACTTATCAAGACTGGGGGATGGGATGGGGAGGAATGGTGCCAAACCACTTGGACGGCGGTCGGGGATTGAACGCCTAGGACTGCTACTGTGCATTTAAATTACTAACTTACCTGAGGGTCTATATCCCTACATGTCAATGTTTGTGTATACTGGTAATGTGAGGAACATACAGAAGATAAGGGTAGCTGAACACCACAAAATGCTGATGGACAACTTTATTAAAGTTGCATAATGAAATGTGTAAGTACTTCATTCATAATGATGTGCTGCCCGAAATCTTAGCGAAGTATCAAAAATTTGCTTACTGTAGGTAATGCATGCACATGACTGTAAAACTGCCGCCCAGTTGGGTGGGTGTGGAGCACATGACTGTAAAGCTGCCGCCCAGTTGGGTGGGTTTGCAGCAAGACTAGTAACTGTGTGACTCACTATAGATGTAAAGTGCCTTTTATAGTGACTGTTGTGAGCCTCTTGTTGATCACCTGTGACACAAAGATTATTGATGTGTATTTGTGTAGGTGATTAAATATGTATGTGTATGTATATATGTATACGTATATATATATATATATATATATATATATATATATATATATATATATATATATATATATATATATATATAATTTTGTAACTAGCGTCAAACATTGTTATTTGCTTAGCTAAACGAACTAGAGGGTTCAGTTCCTGAACCGATTATGTGCCTCTGTAATCCTTTACACCACCGCCCACGGGATGGGTATGGGGTGCATAATAAAGAAAGAAATAGAAGAAATTGAAATTGCATAATACGGTTATTGACATTCAATAATAGTAAGATAAAGCAATGAGGACCAAATGGGAGACCAGTGATCAGATGAATATTACAGACTCAAGGGTAGCCTTCTCTTCTTGTATATAATGAAAAAATAAATTCGTTTGTTTAATTCTAATGCTTGTAGGCGAGAACAGTTGTGAACGCCAGCTAGCGCACAAGTACATGAGCGCCCAAAATACTTTTACACAAAAGACATGTACAGACAGGCGTGTGGCTTCTGACTTCTTTTTTATTGATTAATATTAAATATTAGGCGCTTACCTATAATAGTTATCATTTTATACATGTATAACTCTCACATAATAAATATAAAAGGAGTTTATCCAAAAACTGACAGAAGTGTTGTGTTTTGTGCGTTGTATCGTGTTTGTGGGCATTCGGGTGTGTTGTGTTTACGCTGGCGGGCGGCGTCCTTACCAACTCCGGATTATGTCTATTACATCACTAAACTTCATTTAATAACTATATGCCTGTTAAATAGAAGATTTTAATTGTTAATAGCATTATATTGTCGTTTTAATATGGAACACGTACACATATGCGAAACGTCGAAAGCTGGTGTCCGAAGTGGTAAAAATATTAGTGTGCGATGGTGTCAATGTACGGAGTGTCTTGTATCCGTTTCGGGCAGGTCCCTGGAGTACGATCCCCTGCCGCGAAGAATCGTTTTTTCATCCAAGTACACATTTTACTGTTGCGTTAAATAGAGGCTACAGTTAAGGAATTGCGCCCAGTAAATTTTCCCTGGCCAGGATACGAACCCATGACATAGCGCTCGCGGAACGCCTGGCGAGTGTTTTACCACTACACCACGGAGACTGTAATATATTGTGACAATAACTGTGACATATATTCAAGCAGACGAGGACTCACAATAACATGGCTGAAGATATGATGACAAAACTACACAATAAAAGGTGGAGAAACGACGACGTTTCGGTCCGTCCTGGACCATGATCAACTCCCATGATTTAATAATGGTTCAAAGCGGACCGAAACTTCGTCGTTTCTCCATCTTGTGGTGTGTGGTTTGGTCATTATACGTACACACATACAAATATAGTCATAACCGCACACGATTACACCTAAATAGTAGACTTTCCCGTCTGGAATGTGCAGGGCGTATAGTATACCTTCAGTAGTTGTATTATATAGCTCTTGAAGTAGTGTGCTGGGTTCTGTCGTTCCTCGGGTCCCTGAAAGTCTGTTCATTACCACGGTCAGAGAGATACTAAGCCTAGGGTTCTCAGCAGGTCCAGGGCGTGGGGTTAGAGGTCAGGTCACCACCCAGAGGGGGTGTGGGGCCCCCGGGGGTGGGCTTTTCCCAGGGGCTTTGGGGGGATGAGTGCATTTTTGTACAGTATTATTATTTTCTACCACAGATGTGGTCAGACATTTACAATGGTAACCACGATATATACATTTTCTTCTGTCCTCCATAGACAGGGTTAGAGATCTGTTAAACATCTGAGATCTGTTAGTAAAGAATGAGTGAGATTTGAATGAGACAAAGAACATAAACAACATTTCATAAGAACAAAGACAACTGCAGAAGGCCTATTGGCCCATACGAGGCAGCTCCTATTTATAACCACCCAATCCCACTCATATACATGTCCAACCCACGCTAGAAACAATATAGGGACCCCACCTCCACCACGTTTATCAAATTAGAAATCGTTCTTTTTCTCATAGAAATATGAAGAAAAATTAACAAAGCTTAAGTTGCATTCACTGGAAAGGCGAAGAGTTAAGGGTGACATGATAGAGGTTTACAAGTGGATGAATGGACATAACAGGGGGGATATTAATAGGGTATTAAAAGTATCAACACAAGACAGAACACGAAACAATGGGTATAAATTGGATAAGTTTAGATTTAGGAAAAACTTGGGTAAATACTGGTTCAGTAACAGGGTTGTTGATTTGTGGAACCGCGTAACGTGGTGGAGGTGGGGTCCCTCGATTGTTTCAAGCGCGGGTTGGACAAGTATATGAGTGGGATTGGGTGGTTATAGACAGGAGGTGCCTCGTATGGGCCAATAGGCCTTCGGCAGTTACCTTTGTTCTTATGTTCTTATGTAACACCATCAAGCTCGCATCTTGTAACTCTATCATCATTACCTAGCCTCAGAACTTTACATTTATCAGCATTAAACTGCATCTGCCAATTTTTTTACCATTTCAAAACCCTATTTAGATCAACTTGAAGTGATAATGAGTCTCTTCCGTGTTAATTTCCCTAAAAAATTTTTGTATCATCGGCAAATTTGCAGATGTTGCTACTCAAACCTGAATCTAAATCATTTATATATATTACAAACAACAGAGGTCCCAGAACAGAGCTCCACTAACGACATTTTTCCACTCTTACTTGACTCCATTTATACTGTAACGTACGATTATGTTACGTTGTTGGATTGATTAGATACAGTGCTTTGTGAGTTCCTGTAAATCGGGATAGGATTATAGCTTGTGTAATTAGTTATGCCTTTAAGATGATGAGATAATGGAGCGAGTATAGGTTTACTCGCTGCAGGACTCCCCCTGACAGGAAATGGAAGAAAACAATATAACAAAAAATATGAGGCTACTGTTCCCTGGGTCGCTGTGGAACATGTAGTCTGGTACCATAAGATGTAGGCAGTGTGTGGACAAGCTCAGTGTAGCAGGAGAGAAGAATGTGCATGATTGTTGCGTCCTTGGGTCGCTGGTGGAGCATTTAGATCTGGGGCGGATGGCCTCGGGCACCAGGACAATAAGAGGTAATGTAGCCACGTAGTTTCTCTCGTTGTTAATTAGGACAACAAGAGAATCACTGCTGGAGCTGAATTGTCCTGGAGGCGACGAAGAGTCGGAAACGCAAGCCGTAAGTCCTGTACTGCGCAAGGTGCTTGAGTCGGTAGAGTATCAGAATGCAGTGAACGTGTAGATGAATCTGACGAAAGAGCAGCTTTCGTGGGCATCCCTGTAGGACAAGCAGTGCCCTGGCAGCGACGGAGAGTCGGCAGGACAGGCTATAGACCCCACATTATGTAGTTACTGATGAAGCTGCCAGATGAGTGAGTAACGATCGTGGAGCAGCAAGCCGTACTAAATGAAAATGCAGAGATGATCGCGATGAAAATCATAGCTGTGGCGAGGGTGTTGGCAACGTTCCATGACAGGTGGCAGTGGTCCACAGCAAGCAGCAGCAGTAGAGGTCCAGTGAGAGTCTATGTTGTAGCCCATCGTGGCTGGGTATTGTCGAAACTCTCTGGTCACCAATGTAACGTACGATTATATTACGTTGTTGAGTTGATTAGATACAGTGTTTAGTGAGTTTCATATTTATTTAGTAGTCCTGGATACAGCAGTGTCGTAGACGTTGAGACGAAGCCTGGAGCAGAGCAGAGACTTGAGTGTGGCCGGAGTCGCGGAGCTCTATGTGTCAGAGGTGTAGTTTTGGTGCCAAGTTTCGAGACTCCTGAAACTTCGTCCAATCTGCTTTGATAAATTTAAATTCAAATGTTTATTCAGGTAAAGTACATACATACAGGGTGTGATACAAATATTGATGAATTTATAGATAGAGCTAGTACATACGATGCCTAAAGCCACAATTACGCAAAGCGTTTCGGGCAGATAAAGTCCTATCCGGGCTCGGGAGCTGGAGGTGTAGGAGGTAGTGCTATATTAATAACTTTTTGTAGCAAAGTGGTCACTGGTCAGAACGTGATCCACTGACCAATGACACAACTCATAAATACTGGTGGAAACAAACGTGAGATCCAGCTTTCCCCCACCAGTGTGGGTTGGTTCCGTCGAATTAAGCAGACTGATTCAGGCACTTCATCCAAAAGGTGTTCAATATGTCTTCCGTTGGCGTCGGTTCTTGGTGAATCAAGTAGTAATTCACTATGAGCGTTGAAGTCGCCAGAGATGATAGTAAGTGTAGTGACTGCTATTTCAAATTAATTATAGGGACTGCTTCCCTATAATTACTGCCTCCCTTATGAAGGAAACTCTTAATACTACACCACAACTGATCTGTATACCAACGGAGGCTGGGTGTCCCCCTGGGACATAGCTGGCCACCTCACTTACTCAGCTGACCTCCACTACCTACCGCCAACTGCTAAGTTTCAAAATCGCCAAATATTAGCATTAACATAAATCCCACTACACACTCAAGTTCTGGTGAACATTCCCTGAACTTCACAAAACTACGAAAGTCACTAGAACACATCGCCAGAGAATCACTATCTCCTAACCTGAAAAACTCGCTAAATCGTGAATATTAAACACCTGTCAAATTTTCCCTGATAGTTCCTGAGCGGCAAAAGGACACGTGGGACTGAACAATGTTAAACTGACACCATCTATATGCAGGCGATAAGTCACAATAACGTCCTGAAGAATGTTGACCAGACCATCGTCGTTTGGTCACCGTCGTCGTCCCTTCACCTTCTAGTGTGTGGTCTGGTCAACTTAACACCATCTACATTAAACATTGTTCAACACCGCTGCCATCATTGTAACTGGAAGTGGGAATGACTGGCTCTCTTCGGTCCATTATCCCGCCCCTAGTATACTATTCTAGAGTTCCCCCCAGAGTTCTTACTGCAACCTCTCTAGTTCAACACCTTGTAACCCAGGTATTTGAACACCTAGGTGCTACACCCACAAGGCATTGTACCTGATCGGCTACACGCAACTAGTAAAGTAAAGTAAAGTAAATTTTATTCAGGAAAGTCCATACATAGTTGATTTACAACATAATGTTGGATTTATAGATAGACCTAGTACATACAATACCTAAAGCAGCAAAAGGACACGTGGGACTGAACAAACTGCACTGCATGGGAATGTCACTAGTACACAGCGTTTCGGGCAAGGTGTGGGGAAAACCCCAACTTAGATTAAAACCTTATAGTAATTGGGATTAGGTAAAAATTGTGTTGCAAAAGAAATATAAAAA
>NC_091175.1:23473474-23498474 GCF_040958095.1 Procambarus clarkii
TGTAAAATGCTATGCCCAAGATAACTATCCGAGTGCCGGCGGTGGGGTGGTTCATATAGCCTCGGCTATCACCTCATTTTGTCCGGTCGTGATGGTCAAGTGGATTAAGGCGTCTTGTACATACCAGTTGCGTTGCTTCTGGGAGTATGGGTTCGAGTCACTTCTGGGGTGTGAGTTTTCAGTTGCATATGTCCTGGGGACCATTCAGGCTTGTTCGCATTTGTGTTCCTCACGTGTGCCCCAAAGAATGAGGTGATTTGGTAAAATGCTATGCCCAAGATAACTATCCGAGTGCCGGCGGTGGGGTGGTTCATATAGCCTCGGCTATCACCTCATTTTGTCCGGTCGTGATGGTCAAGTGGATTAAGGCGTCTTGTACATACCAGTTGCGTTGCTTCTGGGAGTATGGGTTCGAGTCACTTCTGGGGTGTGAGTTTTCAGTTGCATATGTCCTGGGGACCATTCAGGCTTGTTCGCATTTGTGTTCCTCACGTGTGCCCCAAAGAATGAGGTGATTTGGTAAAATGCTATGCCCAAGATAACTATCCGAGTGCCGGCGGTGGGGTGGTTCATATAGCCTCGGCTATCACCTCATTTTGTCCGGTCGTGATGGTCAAGTGGATTAAGGCGTCTTGTACATACCAGTTGCGTTGCTTCTGGGAGTATGGGTTCGAGTCACTTCTGGGGTGTGAGTTTTCAGTTACATATATATATATATATATATATATATATATATATAATATATATATATAAATATATATATATATATATATATATATATATATATATATATATATATATATATATATATATATATATATGTCGTACCTAGTAGCCAGAACGCACTTCTTAGCCTACTATGCAAGGCCCGATTTGCCTAATAATATATATATATATATATATATATATATATATATATATATATATATATATATATATATATATATATATATATATATATATATGTCGTACCTAGTAGCCAGAACGCACTTCTCAGCCTACTATGCAAGGCCCGATTTGCCTAATATATATATATATATATATATATATATATATATATATATATATATATATATATATGTCGTACCTAGTAGCCAGAACGCACTTCTCAGCCTACTATGCAAGGCCCGATTTGCCTAATAAGCCAAGTTTTCGTGAATTAATATATTTTCTCTAATTTTTTTCTTGTGAAATGATAAAGCTACCCATTTCATTATGTATGAGGTCAACTATTTTTTATTGGAGTTAAAATTAACGTAGATATATGACCAAACCTAACCAACCCTACCTAACCTAACCTAACCTATCTTTATAGGTTAGGTTAGGTTAGGTAGCCGAAAAAGTTAGGTTAGGTTAGGTTAGGTAGGTTAGGTAGCCGAAAAACAATTAATTCATGAAAACGTGGCTTATTAGGCAAATCAGGCCTTGCATAGTAGGCTGAGAAGTGCGTTCTGGCTATTAGGTACGACATATATATTATTAAATATGACCGAAAAAGTAAGATTAATAATTCTGACACGAATTTTCTCAATCTTTCGTACATTTCTTTTTACTGTTGGAGGTAATTCAAAAATCAATTCTCCAAAATTCATTTTTATTTCTAGTCTGACGTGACACTTGAGCGCGTTTCGTAAAACTTATTACATTTTCAAAGACTGAATAAATATAATATAATATAAAAAATATATAATATAAACTATATTATATAATATAAACCTGGATATGCGTATGGAAATGTCAAGACACACAAGCCTGGAAACCCACTTCGGCCAATCATTAGGCAGATACCCACACCGACGTACAGACTAGCGAAGCGACTCAACGGCCTGCTGACTCCTTATGTCCCTTGCGCCTTCAGCCTGAAGTCGCCAAAGGAATTTGTTGACTTACTGCGGGGCACACGGGCCACAGGAATAAGAGCCTCGTTGGACGTAGAATCGCTGTTCACTAACGTACCAGTGGACGAGACAATCGGGATGATAGCCGACAGAGTGTATCGTGATCCAGCCTGTACTCCTCTTGACATACCAGAAAATATCCTAAGGAAACTACTCCAAGCTTGTACTAAAGAGGCACCCTTCTTGAGCCCGGATGGGCACATGTATAAGCAAGTAGATGGGGTCGCCATGGGTTCTCCCCTAGGTGTCCTGTTTGCAAACTTCTACATGGGTACCATCGAGCAAAAAGTCTTAGTCGACATGAACATGAAACCGGCCATATACTGCAGGTATGTTGACGACATTTTTACACAGGTACCTGATGTCAGACATCTGCAGGAGTTGAAGGAGGCATATGAGCGGAGTTCCGTGCTGCGTTTCACTTACGAGATGGAAAAGGATGGGAAGCTGCCCTTTCTAGATGTAACCGTCATGGAAAAGAGCGGAGGTTTCCACACTGCAGTCTACACTAAGGAAACGAACATAGGAATGTGCCTAAATGCCAAAAGCGACTGCCCAGATAGGTACAAGAGGAGTGTTGTTAACGCATATGTCGACCGTGCTCTCAGCCACAGCTCAGAATGGAAGCAAGTCGACGAAGAACTCTGTAGGGTAAGGCAGGTCCTAGTCAACAACGGCTTCTCCAATGGTTTCGTCGAAGACATCATAAGAAGGAAAGTGAAACGCCATGCAACCTCTGAAAAGACAACCAACACAACACCTATACCCCCTATTAGACTATTTTACAGGAATTTCTTTTCCACAGCTCATAAAACGGAGGAAAGGGTCCTGAAAGATATTGTTAATAGAAACGTTATCCCTACAGACAAAAATCAGAGGATACAACTGACGATTTACTATAAAACCAGAAAAACTGCCAGCCTACTCATGAGAAACTCTCCAGACACAAAACAGAACGCTTTAAAAGAGACTAACGTCGTCTATGCCTTCAAATGCCCTCTTGGGGACTGTAAGCTCCAAAAAACCCAGTATATAGGCAAGACAACAACATCTCTTTCTAGGCGTTTAACGATGCATAAGCAACAGGGCTCCATTAAGGAACATATAATCTCTTCCCACAACCAAACCATCGCCAGAGAAATCCTAGTAAACAACACAGAAATCATCGATAGATACAGCGATAGCAGGCGGCTTGACGTTTGCGAGGCATTACACATCAAGAAGTCAACACCAGCAATCAACAGCAAATTAATGCACAACTATATTCTACCCACCTCAAGACTCCGCTCCAGTATAGAAGCATCAAGAAATATGGACCAATAGGCTTTCTGCAATCACTTCTATTCAATACCCATTGTTTCATGTTCTGGCTTGTGTTGATGAAATTAATACCTTATTAAATACCACCTCACCCCATCCACCTCACTCAAATGTAGATATAAACAAATCGGAGATGTGTAAGTTCTATTCAGTTGTGTATGTTTAAACTAAAGTCTTTGAAAATGTAATAAGTTTTACGAAACGCGCTCAAGTGTCGCGTCAGACTAGAAATAAAAATGAATTTTGGAGAATTGATTTTTGAATTACCACCAACAGTGAAAAGAAATGTACGAAAGATTGAGAAAATTCGTGTTAGAATTATTAATCTTACTTTTTCGGTCATATTTAATAATATATGTCTACAGGAAAGACTGCTACCAAAATATATAATATATATATATATATATTATATATATATATATATATATAATATATATTATATAATATATATATATATATATATATATATATATTATATATATATATATATATATATATATATATATATATATAAACCTTAATACGGGTAAAATAGAAGCTAAATAAATAAATAATACCAGTAAATGCAGTACATAGTTAAACTGCGCAGTGCCAAAATTAATGCGTTATTTTCGTAGATTATATCCTCAGAAAACGGTGATGTTTTAATTCTGCGGAGTTGACGCACAAATTAAATCTATCCAAATTGTGACTATACTTTCAAATACCTTTATCCAATAATTGTGTGGATCAATTTTCTGTTAGGGTCGCTAACAAATTAATAAATTCTAATTAAATACCAGAGTTGATGAGAGGTTACCAATACAAATTATACATACATTTCTCTAAAATAAAAGAGTTATTTAATATAAAAACAAAAAATAAAATAATGCGCCATTCTATTTACTGCACATTATATTGAATTATTTGTACCAACCCTTATGCTCGATAGGACAATATTGGGCTGGTTTCGAACTAAATATTATCTAAAATAATTTTTAGATAATTCACAGTAAAATTGACAAAGAATCTTTACAGGTACTTTACAGCTTTATTTTACAGGTACATATAAATTTAAGTAGAATAATTACAGTAAAATTGACAAAAAATGTTTACAGGTACATTGCAAGAAATTTTGACACAAAAGCAGATTAGAATAATACACAATAATAACAATACACAATAATGAATAAGGATTACTAGGTGCATTAGGATAACATTTCAGGGTTATACATTTGTTCACTGAAGCACAATAAGAGGATCATTTCAAGGAATAATGCAGTAGAATATGCTTTCAATACAACAACCATGATATTAGATGATATCTAAGATTACAATGGTAAAGTAATATGGCTTAGGTACAAATATTGGGGGATTGAGTTGTACTAGATACAGTGCGAAGATAAAGCATTAGGTAGAAAACTATGAAGATGAAATTAGATACTTTTTGGTTTTATTTTTGAATAAGGCAAAAGTTAGACAGCTTTTCAATCCATTAGGGAGTGAGTTCCGTAGACCAGGGTTCCTTTATTTGCATAGAGTGTTTACACATATTAAGTTTTACTCTGGGAATATCAAAGAGATATTTGTGTCTGGTGTGGTGAGTATGTATTCTTTTACATTTGTCTAGAAAGAGTTTCAGAACAGGGTTTGCACTTAAGAAAAGGGTTTTATAAATGTAATTGACACAAGAGAATGTATGGAGTGAATTGATGTTTAGCATGTTTAGGGATCTAAATAGAGGAGCTATGTGTGGTCTGAGAACAGAGTTTGTTATTTTCCTGATAGCAGGTTTTAGCTGGGTGATGATGGGCTCGAAGTAGTTTGCAGAGGTTGAACTCCAAGCACAGATACAATAAGTAAGATAGGGATAGATACGTACATAATAGAGTGAGAGGAGAGGAGAGAAGGGTACATAATATCTGATCTTAGAGAGTATACCAACTGTTTTAGAAACCTTTTTAGTTATGTGTTGTATGTGGGTGCTGAAGTTGAGTCTCTTGTCCAAGTATAGGCCAAGGAGCTTTCCAGCATTTTTATTGCTAATATTTACATTATTTATCTGAAGCTGAATTGCATTTATTGATTTGCTTCCAAATAAGATGTAGTAGGTCTTTTCTATGTTTAGTGTAAGTTTGTTGGTTGACATCAACAAGTGTATTTTTTTCTAATTAATTGTTTACAACATTATTTAATATGAGTGGGTTGGGGTCAGAATAGATGAGATTAGTATCATCAGCAAACAATATAGGTTAAGCATGTTAGAGACATTAGGCAGATCATTGATGTATGTAAGAAACATTAGGGATCCTAGGATGCTGCCCTGTGGCACCCCTACGGTTAGTGGTAGAGTAGGAGAGGTTATATCATTGATGGCTACCTATTGGTGTATGTCACTAAGACAGGATCGGATATAGTTCAGGGCAAGGCCACGGATTCCATAACTGTAGATTTTAAGTAAGAGGTAGTTATGGTTAACAGTATCAAAAGCCTTTCTCAGGTCAATGAAGAGTCCAATCGGAAACTCAATTTTGTCAATGGCTGAGTAAATTAAGTCAAGCAGACTAACAATTGCGTCATTGGTACTCTTTTGAGGGCGGAAGCCAAACTGGGAGTGACTTAGTATATTTAATTTTACGAGATAGGAGTAAAGCTGTTTGTCACAAATGTTTTCAAATATTTTTGATAATATAGGTAGATTTGATATGGGTCTGTAAATATTTATGTCTGTCATGTTACCTCCTTTATGAACTGGCGTTACTTTAGCTTTTTTAAGGACATTAGGGAAGGTATGACACTAGAGATCTATTGAACAGCAAATCTATGCAAAATCCTTGCAAAAGGTGCAAGGGCATGAGAGGCACTCTTGTATACCATCGATGGTATTTCACTAATGTTCCCAGCTTTGGTTTTTAGTGAGTGAATGATGAACACAACATCTGTAGGGCTGATCGGTGACAGGAGGTGAAGAGAGTTTGGGTAGCTGCCTGAAAGATATGTGGTAACATGTGTCTGGGTCTGTGGGATTTTTCAGGCAAGGTTAGCACCAGTCGATGAAAAGAAGCTATTAAATTCAGTTGCTGTTTCAAGATCTGTTGCAGGTGTATAACCATCCTTGGAGATTTTTATCTGGTTATGTGAATGTTGTTTAGGTCCTAGGATGTTAGAGATGGCTTTCCATGTGCTTTCCATGTTGCCTTTTGTTTCTTTGAATCTATTCTCGTAATAGGAACGCTTTACTCTTCTTATTATACTGATAAGCACTGACGAGTACCTCTTAACTACTTCTTTTGCAACTAGGCCAATCCTAAGTTTTTTCATATTCATGTTTCTTGTCGATTGCTTTGAATATGCCATTAGTGAGCCAGGGATTATTTAACCTTTTGGCAGTTACTTGCTTGGTGAGGAGAGGACAATAAGTATTGTAAAGGCTTAGAATTTTGGAAAGGAAGAGGCTAGTTAACGAATTTATGTCCTGTGTATTATTAAATTCATATTCCCAGTTTATATTGTGGAGGACATTTGTGAGATTGCCTATTGCTGCTTCACTGTGTAACCTAAAGGTAATTTTCTGGTTAGCTGGTGGTGTTATGGCCATGTTCGCTACAATGAAGGTAGGGTAGTGGTCAGTTGTTCTGTCAGTGATTATACCTGATGTTAGGGGGTTCTGTTATGTTGGTCCATAAGTGATCCAGGGTAGTAGAGGATGTGTGAGTAAATCGGGTGATCCTGGTGATTGCGGGGATGAGCATACAGGAATTCATACTGTTAAGGAAATAGTCGACTTGAGGGCTATTTTGTTGCCCTAGGTCAATATTGAAGTCACTTCCCAGAACTATGTGATTTTTGTTGAGGTTGTTGTTTATGATAAGATTCCTAAAGTTATCTGAGAATGCAGCTATGTTAGTATTGGGAAATCTATAGATGGCTCCAATAGTCAAGGAGGATTTAAGGGATTTAATTGTAAATTGAACAAAAGTATATTCACAGTAGTCATCTCTATCACTAATGACACTGTTGCAGATGAAGGTATCTTGGTAGTATATAGCTGTGCCACCTCCTTTTTTGTTAGGCCTACAGTTGTGAAGGACTCTATAACCAGCTAAGTAGGAAAGTTGGGTATGGTCTTTACTTAGCCAGTTTCTGTTAAAATAATGAACGATAGTTCAGTATCTAGTGTTGTGAGTAGTACATTTATATCATCAAAATGTTTACCATGTGATAGCACAATTACTTGTGCTGAATAGTGTCAAGGGTAAGATAGTATTTCTTGTCTAGAGCTGAACTAAAATTTGTTAAGCCTAGCAACATTTAAACTATTGTGCAGAGCCTAGATAGGGTGGGATTCATTTGCATCACGAGTTGTGTTGCACATATAATTATCTTACATTACCATATTATGAACATTTATATGTAATTATTTAATCTTTGAGCGATAAGAAGTGATGCTATCCATCCAAGAGCGATAATGATAAGCGAGCTTGCGGGAAATCCTATAGTGACACTTGATTATCACTCAAATCATATATATATATTCAATGTAATATTTTATGTGGCAACCTCTACAAGAGGTAGGATTCAAGCATAGTGATTAGGAATTAACCCTAGGAATATTATTACTAATTATTTGCTCACGAAATTATGGAGCCAACAAAAGCAAATTCAACAACCAGTACAACAGACGAAATGCCTAACAACAGTATGTTATACCTCAGATCATACGTGAGTAACAAAGAACATGTGACTCGACAACTAAATAAGTGTGATCTATTAATTCAGTCGAATGTGACACCCAAAGTTTCTGAAAGCCACATAGAGGTGGCAAAACCAAAATTACAAAGAACTAATTAAGCTGTGAATAATTATCTTCAAATTCTCATTCAAGAAAATGCTGAGCCAGACAAACTAGACGTCTTCCATGCAGAAACGATACAATATGAAGAGGATGTCCAAGACCGTCTGGATAAATGAATACAGTTCTTAGAACAATTAAATATAAACTCTGTATCTCAAAATGCTATACCAACAAGTGGAACTAAGATATCTGAACCATTCAATGAAGTTCATCTTCCTGCCACTGATCTACCTCAGTTTCATGAGATAGATGATGAAAACTTTGAATCTTACTGGAACGTGATCGATTCACTATTACACTCTAAAAGTTAAATTAATGAAACAAATAAATTCCTATATTTGTGAAGTACCCTTAACGGAGAAGCAAAGGCAGTTATTGATCATCTGATTCCAAGTGATGACGACTATGATACTGTCATACAGTTATTAGAAGTCAACTGTAATAACAAAGAAATTGCTATAGCTAACCTCTACTATAAACTGAGAACAATACCTACACGAGAAACAACACATGAAGCTCTTCAAGAATTTAGACTCCAAGTGGAGTCCCTACTCAAAACTCTTGCTGCCAAGGCAGCTGTGCTTGGAGCAGAATGGGTGTTAAAATTAGAGACTCAAAGAAAATTTCCCAAAGAAATTCCAACCTCCATCTGTTCTTATTATCGGACAGACATACTCTGGATGAAATATTAAATGAGTTGAGGATGACAGTGAACCGAATTAGATCACATGAGACAATAGTACCAAAAACAAGTTCTTCAACTGACAAGTCTAAACCGACGAAGTCCGTGGAGGACCCAACTAGTATTAATAAAACAAGCATACAACAAGTATGCCAACTAAATCTAAACAATCTATCCCCACGCCAAATTGGAAGAATTGCAGTGTGGGTACTTACACAGAGACACCCCAAGCCTACAGTTACTGTGTCACCCAAGGTGGGGACTCCAAGAGGTGCTGTAGGATGGAGGACAAGTTGGTTCTGTCAAGAGGAACATTCCATTTACCACTGCAACAAATATCCTGATAGTGACGCCCGTGTCACACAACTCAAAAAACTGCAACATTGCACGAGGTGCCTCAGGAAACACAATACAAATGAATGTGAGGCTCAACTACACACCTGCAAAAGTTTTAAGAAGGGTCAGCACAATGTACCATTGTGTGGAGACACCAAAATAAAGTCTCCAAACCCCAAAGTGGAAATTAACATTCCCACTACAGTACAGTACTGCAAGGTGCAACAAAACATCAGTGTCCTAACAACAACGTCAATAAATACTGCATCTGGGAGTTAGAAAGCTGTATCTCTACCTGGGAGTTAGACAGCTGCTCTGGGCTACTTCCTGAGGGGAAGAAGGGTGGAAAAAAACAGTTGATTGATTAACAGTTGTAACATTAACAGTTTATTACAAAAACAAGAAAACTGCCAACCTACTCGTGAAGAACTCTCCAGACACCAAACAGAATGCTTTGAAAGAAACCAACGTCGTCTTTGCCTTCACATGCCCATTTGGGGACTGTCAGCTTCAAAGGTCTCAGTACATAGGCAAGACAACAACGTCTTTTTCTAGGGGATTAACAATGCATAAACAACAGGGTTCCATCAAGGAGTGAGCATGTAATCGCCTCACACAACCCGACCATCACCAGACCCATCGAGTCTTGTTCAGTTTTGGCAGGGAGTAGGCGTATAGGGACGGCGGTCCGTGTGTTATCGAGGGACAATAGGGTCAGAAAGCGTGTGTACTGTGCAGTGAGAATCGGGATAGTGTCAATGGAACCGTGACAGTGTAAAGCAGTGCACTGATCAAATTTCGTGGTGAATTATCTTAGTGTTTAGATAAGATAGCTAAAAAGATCGATTCCTTGTGGCAACAATGGAACTGTGACAGTGTAAAGCAACGCACGGATCAAATCTCGTAATGAAATATTTTAGTATTTTAGATAAGATAGCTAAAAAAAGATCGATTCCTTGTGGCAACATCAGTGGCACCAACGGGGACCCACGAGAAGACATGAAGAACAAAACAGAATTATCGACGACCTAGCCATAAGGACAGTAATAATAGTTACTCACCTAGTCTGTGCAGATCGGGACGGCTTGGCTGGTAAGTTCTGCTTCTCAATCAACCAGCTGATGTACAGAGCATGTTAACATATAAATTTCATCAACATTTCACCTATATTTAGATATCTGTAGTGGCTCAGTTTGGGTGGGAAAGTCTTAGCACCGCTGTGACAAGGGTCACACGGGCCCCACACACTCATACTCCAACCCTCTCTTACCCCCCCATCTCACTCTCCCAAAACACTCCCCCTCCCCCACTGTCATTCCCCCTACAACTGACCACAAATACACACACACATTACCCCCCCTCCTTTCGCACTTCCTCTGTAGCATACCAGATATTCCCTCCCCCTACACCCAAACCCTCCCACACAGTGTGACCCCCCTCCCTCTCCCTCCCATCACTGGCTAAATCCACCCCCTCTCACCACCACCCTCTCACATCACCTCCCCCCCCCACCCAACACACACACACACACATTGTGATTAAAAAAAATGATTGTGAGAAAAAACCTAGTAACACATCTGGAGAGAAGAGACTTCGTGACAACCCATCAACATGGGTTCAGGGATGGTAAATCTTGCCCTACAGGCTTGATAGAATTCTACGATCAGGTGACAAAGATTAAGCAAGAAAGAGAAGGATGGGCGGACTGCATTTTTTTGGACTGTCGGAAAGCCTTTGACACAGTACCCCATAAAAGGTTGATGCATAAGCTGGAGAAACAGGCAGGAGTAACTGGTAGGGCGCTCCAGTGGATAAGGGAGTACCTAAGCAATAGGAAGCAGAGAGTTATAGTGAGGGGTGAGACCTCAGAATGGCGTGAAGTCACCAGTGGAGACCCACAGGGCTCTGTGCTTGGACCTATCCTGTTTCTGATATACGTAAATGATCTCCCAGAGGGTATAAACTCATTCCTCTCAATGTTTGCTGACGACGCCAAAATTATGAGAAGGATTAAGATAGAGGAGGACAGCTTGAGGCTTCAAGAAGACCTGGATAAGCTGCAGGAATGGTCGAACAAATGGCTGTTAGAGTTTAACCCAAGCAAATGTAATGTAATGAAGATAGGGGTAGGAATCAGGAGACCAGATACAAGGTATCACTTGGGAGATGAAATACTTCAAGAGTCAGAGAGAGAGAAAGACCTGGGGGTTGATATCACGCCAGACCTGTCCCCTGAAGCTCTTATCAAGAGGATAACATCAGCAGCATATGCCAGGTTGGCTAACATAAGAACGACCTTTAGAAACTTGTGTAAGGAATCTTTCAGAACATTATATACCACATATGTCAGACCAATCCTGGAGTATGCGGCGCCAGCATGGAGTCCATATCTAGTCAAGCATAAGACTAAACTGGAAAAGGTTCAAAGGTTTGCCACCAGACAAGTACCCGAGCTGAGAGGTATGAGCTACGAGGAGAGACTGCGGGAATTGAACCTCACTTCGTTGGAAGACAGAAGAGTTAGGGGGGGACATGATCACCACATTCAAGATTCTCAAGGGAATCGACAGGGTTGATAAAGACAGGCTATTTAACACAAGGGGCACACGCACTAGGGGACACAGGTGGAAACTGAGTGCCCAAATGAGCCACAGAGATATTAGAAAGAACTTTTTTAGTGTCAGAGTGGTTGACAAATGGAATGCATTAGGAAGCAATGTGGTGGAGGCTGACTCCATACACAGTTTCAAGTGTAGATATGATAGAGCCCAGTAGGCTCAGAAACCTGTACACCTGTTGATTGACGGTTGAGAGGTGGGACCAAAGAGCCAGAGCTCAACCCCCGCAAGCACAACTAGGTGAGTACACACATACACACACACACACACACAGGGGGGGAAGGATTCACTACAAATGACAAGGAAGTGTGTGAGGAATTGAATAAGAAATTCCAGGAGGTCTTCACCTTAGAGCAAGGAGAAATTCCAGAGGTAAGTGAGGGAATAGCTAACCAGGAACCACTGGAAGAGTTTGAGATTACCAGCGGGGAAGTAAGGAAGTGTTTACTAGAGTTGGATGTGACAAAGGCTATAGGCCCAGATGGAATCTCCACTTTGGTTCTAAAGGAAGGAGCAAGAGAACTGTGCCTACCACTCTCCATAGTGTATAACAAATCACTGGCAACAGGGGAACTGCCAGATATTTGGAAAGCAGCTAACGTAGTCCCGATATACAAGAAAGGGGATAGACAGGAGGCACTGAACTATAGGCCAGTGTCCCTAACCTGCATACCCTGCAAGCTGATGGAGAAGATTATGCGAAAAAACTAGTGGAGCATCTGGAGCGAAGGAACTTTGTAACACAGCATCAACATGGGTTCAGGGATGGCAGGTCCTGCCTCACAGGGTTACTTGAATTCTACGACGAGGCAACAAAAATAAGGCAAGAATGAGAAGGGTGGGCAGCCTGCATATTTTTGGATTGTCAGAAAGCCTTTGATACAGTGCCACACAAGAGGCTAGTGCGAAAGTTGGAGATGCAGGCTGGAGTGAAAGGGAAGGTACTCCGGTGGATAGAGGAGTACCTAAGCAACAGGAGACAACGAGTCTGTGTGAGGGGTGAGGTCTCAGATTGGCGAGACGTCACAGGTGGAGTCCCGCAGGGGTCAGTCCTTGGACCTATACTGTTTCTGGTATATGTAAATGATCTCCCAGAGGGTATAGATTCGTTCCTCTCAATGTTTGCCGACGATGCAAAAATTATGAGGAGGATTGAAACAGAGAATGATATTAGGAGGCTACAAGATGACCTAGATAGACTGAGTGAATGGTCCAACAAATGGCTGTTGAAGTTCAACCCGAGTAAATGCAAAGTAATGAAACTAGGCAGTGGAAACAGGAGGCCAGACACAGAATACAGACTAGGAGATGAAGTACTTAATGAAACAGACAGAGAGAAAGATCTAGAAGTTGATATCACACCAAACCTGTCTCCTGAAGCCCACATAAAGAGAATACGTCTGCGGCATATGCGAGGCTGGCTAACATCAGAACGGCGTTCAGGAACCTGTGTAAGGAATCATTCAGAATCTTGTACACCACATATGTAAGACCAATCCTGGAGTATGCGGCCCCAGCATGGAGCCCGTACCTTGTCAAGCACAAGACGAAGCTGGAAAAAGTCCAAAGGTATGCTACTAGACTAGTCTCAGAACTAAGAGGCATGAGTTATGAGGAAAGGCTGCGGGAAATGCACCTTACGACACTGGAAGACAGAGGAGTAAGGGGGGACATGATCACAACCTACAAAATCCTCAAGGGAATCGACCGGGTAAACAAGGATGAACTATTCAACACTGGAGGGATGCGAACAAGGGGACACAGGTGGAAGCTGAGTACCCAAATGAGCCACAGAGACATTAGAAAGAACTTTCTCAGTGTCAGAGTAGTTAGTAAATGGAATGCACTAGGAAGTGATGTAATGGAGGCTGACTCCATACACAGTTTCAAATGTAGATATGATAGAGCCCAGTAGGCTCAGCTGAGAATCTGTACACCAGTTGATTGACGGTTGAGAGGCGGGACCAAAGAGCCAAAGCTTAACCCCCACAAGCACAATTAGGTGAGAACAATTAGGTGAGTACACACACACACACACACTCACACTCTTCCCTCCACCCTAAGCGCATCCCACGTCCTCACACTCCCCCCCCCAAATCATACCTTCCCCTATGAAACCCCCATTCACAGAGACTCAGATACTAGGTGTGAAGTGAACAGCAACCCTCCCCCCTCCCCCCCCAGTTTCCCACTTACCCACTACAAACACACACACAAACACGCAAGCGCACAGGCACACACACGCATGAACATGCACACACACGCACGCACACACACAACACGCACAAACACACATATACAACAAACACACATACATATGAACACACAAACACACGTACGAGGAATAGCCAGGACATTATTCCCTCAGCTAGGGAAAATGATTGAGGGACATCACCACACACAGGGACAGGGGAGATTGGTGGATACTACCTATGAATGGCTCAACCAGGCATTAGGGCGATTCGGTAGAGACCTGTAGGAAATGCAAATGGGACTCAGCAGATACCTGCAGGAAATGAAATTGAGATTCGGCAGAGATCTGCAGGAAATGCAAGCATTAATACAAAGCCAAAAGAGTGAGTTGGATGAAGCCAGGGAGGAGATAAAGAGACTCAGGGAAAATCAGAAGTCGAACCAGCATGGGGTATGCAACCTCTTGGAAACAGGGGACGAAGCGGATTGAAGGCTCCTTCTGTGGGGACTCTCTTTTGCAGAAATAATGCAAAACAGCCCAAGTGCCAAGGTCGCTTTAGAGGCAGCAGCTGTGATAGCAGCTACCTCACAGGAAGCTGCAAAATGCACTGAATAAATGCTGGACAGGAAAAGAGCAGTTATAATTGTAGGAGTACAGGAACCAGAAGGATCCAATCGGGAGGAGTGGAGAAGGAGGGACCCAGCAACTATGACAAAGATCTTGGAGGAACAGGATATGGAAGAGACTCCGTAGTAGCTCCGGGTTCCGTAGCGTGTGGGAAGGGAAGCACACGAGAGCACGAGCTCTGTGAAAAACAACACATATCTCGGGATATTTCAGTGATACAGGAACTTAACACAGTCAGATAACTCATAAAGTGCATCTCAACTTATTAAACAATATACCTTAGTGATGGACATCCGACTTTTGTGCTTTAAGGAAATAACAAGTGAATTTTGTGGAGTCCACCTCGTGGTGCCAGAACCCACCCCATAGACCCACGTCCCGTGTGCCCACCGTGTGTGTGTGTGTGTGTGTGTGTGTGTGTGTGTGTGTGTGTGTGTGTGTGTGTGTGTGTGTGTGTGTGTGTGTGTGTGTGTGTGTGTGTGTGTGTGTGTGTGTGTGTGTGTGTGTGTGTGTGTGTGTGTGTGTGTGTGTGTGTGTGCTTACTAGCAAATTGGTTTCCAACAAGTGTAATAGGGGAACGTGGATCGAGAAATTAGTAATAGAGAAAGTGAATACTATTGCAAGTCGGAAATAAAGCAGAAAATCCCTTATTGTAATACAAGCGAATTAATATATCAGTGTATAATCCAAGTAACTGGCAACTGAGGGCCTCCAGCCGCGGCCTGGGACAACAACTTGTCAACTGTACAGCCTCTGGGACCCGGGGCCTCGTAGCCTGGTGGATAGCGCGCAGGACTCGTAATTCTGTGGCGCGGGTTCGATTCCCGCATGAGGCAGAAACAAATGGTCAAAGTTTCTTTCACCCTGAATGCCCCTGTTACCTAGCAGTAAATAGGTACCTGGGAGTTAGTCAGCTGTCACGGGCTGCTTCCTGGGGGTGGAGGCCTGGTCGAGGACCGGGCCGCGGGGACACTAAAGCCTCGAAATCATCTCAAGATAACCTCGACCGTGCGATAAGTACTGACCATACAGTAGAACAAATAAACATATATATTGTTACAAATATACGGTATACATATAATATTATAAATATATAGATATATACAACAAAACAAGGCAATATGGGAGTAAATAAACAAATTTGTGGCCACTGTAACAACTCCTTAAAGACGAAGGTAACGGGAATTGAATGTTATATCTGTAAGAATAGATTTCATTCAGCTTGTACAGGAGTGAGTAACACCACGGGACTGAGAGCTGGCCACTTGCTCTGGGTGTGTAAAAATGACCTGCCAGCTTGGAATATCCTAAAAAACCTTCTAGATAACATGACGCATGATCGGAAAACATCGTTCATTGAAAGCCTACCAGCCATCCAGAAGGAGTGGGAAAGGAACAACAACAATTCTAATATACCAGGGGCGGAGGCTATAGTCAGGGATGAAACTGAGGCTGAAACTCAGGAAGTTGTAAACCCTGACTCAGTAGGCCAGGATGTAGATGACAGTAAACTAGAAAGTGTACCAGACAGCACTGACAGCTCGATAGGTACAGACACTACGACGGTTCCCGATAGAGCAATTCAGAACAGAAGGACAGACTTATGCAAATTTTATGCAAAGGGCATATGCAGACATAGATATGCTGGTAATATGAAAGGATTAGAATGCAGTTACCAACATCCCCAAAAATGTTTAAATATGCTTAAGAAAGGTGAGTGTCGATTTGGATCAATATGTAGGTTTTTCCATCCTGACATGTGCCAAACCTCACTGGAGGACAGAAAATGCTATGACCTCAGCTGCCCACACTTTCACGTGAAAGGCACGAAACGCTACATAAAGAATGGCAAGCAGGGTAATGAATTTGGAGGAAACTATAAATTTTTTATACCAGACCGACAGAGAATTCAAAAGGAGCAGCATGGAGAGTGTATGGAACTGGATGCCAGATCCACTTGCATTCCAGAATTACAGATACAATTACACCCCGAAAGGGAACTACAACTACGACAGACAACTGCCCTACAACAATCAATACTAGTCAGAACAAACTCATTATGTCCACGCATAATGGGCTTGCCGAAAAAGTCTCCCATTCAAACTATCACTAATAGAGTAACCTCATTCATCTTTGCCAACATACAAGGACTGAAAACAAGAACAAACAACAAAGTACAGTTCATAAATGGCCTCCTCACGGAGTCAAATGCAGTATTTGGAGCTTTCACAGAAACCCATGCAGGGGAATTGTTGGACAGTGAGATCTGGATTCCAGGATATAACCTATTCAGGTGTGATAGGAAAATTAGGTCACATGGAGGAGTGGGTCTGTATATTAGGGAAGACCTTGTATGCTCGGAGCTCCTAAACGTTACAAATGAGGTGGTAGAGGTACTGGGATTAAAAATAGAGAAAATAAATTTAGTGATTATTCTAATATACAAACCGCCAGATGCAACGGCTGAGGAATTCACAGAACAGATAAGCAAAATAGAGAATAGCCTTGATAATTTGGAGAACCCGATACCTGATATTATCTTCCTAGGTGACTTCAACTTGCCTAGTCTCAGGTGGAAAACAGCAAACAATAATATTATACCAGGAAATCTATCGGGACCTAACCAAACACAGATTAGAGAACTACTTAGATTCTGTGACAAATTTTCACTCAATCAGCAGATATCGGAGCCAACGAGAAATGAAAATATTCTAGATCTGGTCTTTACGAACAATGAAGACATTATTAGAGACATTACGATATCAGATACCACATTCTCAGATCACAAGCTCATTGAAGTGCAAACGACCATAAATACTCAGAATGGACCTAAAACGTTGATAAAGCGAGAGGGGGCTATTCAGTAAATTCAATTTTAATAATAAAAGGATAGACTGGGAGATAATAAACAGGGAATTTACAAATATTCCATGGGAAACTGTTCTAAGTAATACAAGTCCTACAGAAGGAATAGAAAAACTGACTTCGGAAGCGTATCAAGTCTGTCTGAAACATGTTCCTTTGAGGAAAGCCAGAAAGAGATCTAACGTAGAAAGAGAACGCAGACGACACTATAAACGCAGGAAAAAAATAACGGAACTGCTTATGCAGACACGAATTTCCCGTCAACGAAGGAATAATTTAAATAGGGAGATTGAAGAAATCGAGCGGAAATTGAAACACTCATATGAAACTGAAGAAAGGCAGTTAGAACAGAAAGCAATTCAGGAAATAAAGAAAAATCCAAAATATTTCTTCTCATATGCGAAATCAAAAGCAAAAACCACTGCCAGTATTGGACCTATTTGTACAAGTGAAGGTTCATACACGGAGGATGACAAATTAGTGAAATCCTAAAAAAGCAGTATGAGGACATGTTTAGCACTCCAATAAACAACATGAAAGTGGAAGATCCAGACAATATCTTTATGCGGGATATTCAAACCGCTGTAAATATAACTGATATCAACACGAGCGCACTAAATTTTGAAAGAGAAATTGAAAACATGTCCATGCACTCGGCCCCAGGTCCAGACTCATGAAATTCAATATTTATAAAGAAATGCAAAGTGCCGGTAGCACAGGCACTCAGAATAGTGTGGAGGAAGAGCTTGGACACGGGGGAGATACCAGATGCACTTAAAGTAGCAGACATAGCCCCTCTACACAACGGAGGGAGCAAAGCATTGGCAAAGAATTATAGACCAGTTGCACTAACATCGCACATCATAAAAGTATTTGAGAGAGTGATTAGGAGTCAGGTCACCAATTTCATGGAGACCAATGACCTTCACAACCCAGGCCAACATGGATTTCGAGCGGGAAGATCGTGCCTCTCACAGCTACTTGAGCACTACGACAAAGTCACTGAGGCATTAGAAGAAAAACAGAATGCTGATGTGAAATACACGGACTTCGCAAAGGCTTTCGATAAATGTGACCATGGCGTGATAGCACACAAAATGAAGTCAATGGGAATAACCGGTAAAGTAGGACGCTGGATACTCAGTTTTCTGTCAAACAGGACTCAGCGAGTAACGGTCAACCATATTAAATCTAGTCCAAGTGCAGTTAAAAGCTCTGTACCTCAGGGTACAGTCCTTGCACCGCTGCTTTTCCTTATTCTCATATCAGATATAGACAAAAATACAAGTCACAGCTTCGTATCATCCTTTGCAGATGACACAAAAATCAGTATGAAAATTACCTCGGCTGAAGACATTGAAAAACTTCAAGCTGATATTAATAAAGTTTTCGACTGGGCATCAGAAAATAACATGATGTTTAACAGTGATAAATTCCAGGTACTCAGGTACGGTAAAAATGAGAACCTTAAACATAATACAGAGTACAAAACACAATCAAATGTACCCATAGTAGGAAAACAGCATGTAAAGGATTTGGGAATAATAATGTCTGACGACCTAACGTTTAAAGAGCATAACCAAGCAAATATTGCGACAGCCAGAAAAATGATAGGATGGATTACGAGAACTTTCAAATCCAGGGATCCCATCACAATGGTTGTACTCTTCAAGTCACTTGTGTTGTCCCGTCTTGAGTACTGCTCATTACTCACTTCCCCCTTCAGAGCAGGAGAGATTGCTGAAATAGAGGGAATACAGAGAACATACACGGCACGCATAGACGCAATAAAGCACCTAAATTATTGGGATCGTCTCAAAGCCCTCCAGATGTACTCACTAGAAAGAAGACGAGAGAGATATCAAATAATATACACCTGGAAGACTCTGGAGGGCCAAGTACCAAATCTACACAGTAAAATAATAACGTACTGGAGTGAACGATATGGAAGAAAATGCAGAATAGAACCTGTGAAGAGCAGAGGTGCCATAGGCACAATCAGAGAACACTGTATAAACATCAGAGGTCCGCGGTTGTTCAACGTCCTCCCAGCAAGTATAAGAAATATTGTCGGAACAACCGTGGACATCTTCAAGAGGAAACTAGATTTATTCCTCCAAGGAGTGCTGGACCAACCGGGTTGTGGTGGGTATGTGGGCCTGTGGGCCGCTCCAAGCAACAGCCTGGTAGACCAAACTCTCACAAGTCAGTGGGGAGTAGAAGAACTCCCAGAACCCCATCAACCAGGTATCAACCAGACTAATGGCAACATAGAGAAGGTTTTCAGGCTTGGTATCTACAAGATGGAAAAGAAACGACGGATAAGGTAGTGTTCACAAACGAGGCAACAAAGGAGAAAATCCTATCCAGGAAGAGCAGACTTGTGAGGCTAAGGGGATACGAGGACGTCTTTCTGCAAAAGAACACGACGAGGGAAGAGAGAAGGAAGGTTGCAGAAGCAAGGAGGAGATGCAAAGAAAGGGGGGTGGGGATTTGGAAGCCACAGGACTCGGCTCAGTATCTCCAGGAACCTCAGATGGGGAGTAGGAATCACCCCCCCCCCCCAGCAGGCCAGCACCCCCCAGGGAGGATTGTTACGGAAGCCTCCCACCATCCAACCCCACAACCATCCCCCACCAATCACCTGCACCTTCCCAGACAGTAAAGATCATCTCCAGACCATGCCCCTCCCCATGTTCCCTGCCCCCAGACCCCCCATGTTCTCTGACCCCAAACCCCCTGCCCCCCCCCCCCCATGCCCTTTTATTTCCCCAACCCCTACTCCAGGTCCTCCCTGTTCCCGCACCTCATGCCCTCCCCCTGTTTCTCCTGCCTATGCCCTTCCCAGTTCCCCAACCCTAATCTCTCCTTCCTACCCCCACCCCCTCCTTCCTAGCCCTCCCTCCCTTGGCTCCCCTCCCCATCCCACCCCCGGTCTCATTGCCATCCCACCCTAGTCTCCCCTGCATACCCCAACCCCGTGACCTCCCACCACGTGCCGCTCCTGCCCCCCCCCCTCATCCCAGGTTCGAACCATCGTCACCGCCCTTGTAGATTTGTTCATTTCATGCATCACACTATTGTGATTTCTGTGTGTAACTCATCCCTATGTTTGTCTCCTTAGTATATACTGCATGCTGAAAGCTGCCATTCCTTTCCGTGACTGCTACATCTAAGAAGGGCAGCTTACCCCCACTCTCTATCTCATAAGTGAAGTTTAAAACTGAGTTTTGCTTGAAAGCTTCCTTCAACTGCAATAGTCGTTCGGTATCTGGAGCTTTTATAAATATGTCGTCGACATACCTGCAGAAGATGGCGAGTTTAAGGTCTAACCCATCCAGAAATCTGTTCTCAATAATACCCATGTAAAAGTTCGTGAACAAGACATGCAGCGGGCAGCCCATGGCGACGTCGTCCACTTACTTATACATGTGTCCATCAGGACTTGAGAAGGGTGCCTCTTTTGTACACGCTACAAGCAGTTTTCTTAATATACTCTGTGGTTTGTCCAGAGGAGTGCTAGTCGGATCTTGATACAATCTGTACACTATCATTGCAATGGTGTCGTCCACGGGCACATTAGTGAACAGTGGTTCCATGTCCAAAGAGGCTCTTAAACCTGCGGCCGGTGATACTCTCAACAGGTCATCAAATTCCTCTGGCAGCCTTAGGCTAAACGCACTCGGTACGTAGAGTGCCAAGAGCGAGTTGGGTCGCTTAGCCAGCTTGTATATGGGCGTTGGTATCTGGCTGATGATTGGCCTCAGTGGGGTTCCCAGGTTTGTGGGTTTTGACGTTTCCGTATTTCCCAGTTTGTATTCTCCAGTGATTTTTTATTGGTGAAGTCCGGACTTTTCGCGTTAACAGTTTCGATCAGTTTGTTTACTTTTGCTTTTAAATCAGCTGTTGTATACGTCTTGACCCTCAGGAATTTTGTTCCCCATGGTTAGGGGGATTGTTAGGCGACATAACAATATCAGTAAATTGTATCCAATGAAATAAGAGCTCTATAGATCATATAGTATACTGTACGGATATAATGCCTTCCCTTTTTGATGGATTTGGTAGCTGTCGCAAAAATCACTGTTAGGCAATCTATATTGAGACCTATGTGGTGTTGCCTAGTGCCGACTTCTCTCGGGTAACCCTTGTTTACAATCAGTGTACGGCAGTGGCAGTGTATGGCAGTGTGTACTAGGGAGCCAGCTCTCTCCCTGCTCACGGTGTCCCGATATACGGTTTCAATTTCTATGTTTATATTGACTTAGTTTTATCGATAATTATATAAGATCCAGTCATAGAGAATACTTTTTTATTAATTCTAATGTCTAGACTTCGGTTTTGAGAGATAGGTGTGAGTAAATAGATGGTGTAATGACGTCACAGATCACCCACACTATAATTTTAGGATTAACTACTGTAACTAGTATAACCAGGTTTGCTGGTTATATTGGGTGTTATTATCTTAGTATCTGTAAATGTTAATGTTGGAATTTCCGACATATTCCGGAAGGGGGGGTCGGCAGGAGAAATATGGGTCGAAGTTCAATAATTATGACTGCAAAACTCTTCATTCCTCTCCATTCCACTGTTGTGCGGCAGTCCTTCTGGATGTCCCATCCTGGAGGTGTTGGAAATCTTTGAGTGACTTCTTTTCCTGCCAGCTCTAAAGGAACTAGTTTCTTCTAGATTTTGCGAGTAGTAGTGCCTCGGCACTTTACCTTTACTATTTTCAAGATGCCCTGGTGGTTTGGATGAACAGACACTATTTTGCCTATAGGCCACTCTGAGCGTGGTCAATCACTGTTTACCAGGACAATATCATCAAAGTTTAAGTTAATTTTGTTGTAGGAATTGTTTGCCCCATAATGACACTCCCTAAGAGCAGTCCATATTCTCGTGTCCATAGGTCATTCCACCGACAGGAGCATGACAGATGTTGAAAGCGCTGTACCAAGTTACTCTCTCTGACATATGAAGGATCATTTTGTTCCTCATTTGCTAAGGACATTAGAGGGCTAAGAAGTCCTCCATGCATCAGATGGGATGGACTTATTGGTTTTCGTTTGATTGTTGACTCTAGCCTCTATATCTATGAAAGCGGTTTGGAGCTCCTGCAAGTTAATTTTTTTATTTTGTAGGGTTTTTCTTAGGCAACGTTTTACCGTCCCTATCATACGTTTGTAGATGCCTCTGTGTCACGTTGCTCTAGGAGGGTATGAACTTCCAGTGGCACTGCCGTTGGTTCAGGGCAGTGTGTACCTCTGGGTTATTCCAGACTTCCCTCAGATATGCTTCCCCTGCCACCAAGTAGGCCCCATTGTCTGGGATTATCAACTTGGGCAGGATCGAAAGGGCAGCAAACCTGCGGAAAGCCTGTATAAATGCCTCGCCACTCATGTTGGCAGTCACTTCTAAATGTACTCCCCTTGTTGTGGCACAGGTGAATAGGTACATCTTCACTGGAACTTTGTCCATGGTGCCTGTTAGTGTTAGAGCTCCTGTGTAGTCTTCTCCAGTGGGCTCAAACGGACGATGGTGGACAACTCGTTCCTTAGGCAATGGAGGGGGTACTGGGTAAGAACACGCCCGAGCGTTGTACCTCCGGTAGATTACACAGGATTTGATTATAGACTTTAGAGTCTGGCGACCTTGAGGAAGCCAGAAATGTTGTCTTAGGTCGTTGAGGGTATCTAGTACCCCACCATGCACAGCGCCATGTTTGTGTATGTGTAACACAATTAGCCTGCTTACTATGTGGTGACAGGAGCGCAACATTCGATATTTTACTTCATTGGATCTATGTTGGCATGCTATAAGCGGCCCTCACACCTTATTATGTTATAACTGTACGGGTCAAACCAGAGACCCAGATCATTCATTATTTTATCAAGGAGGTTTTTCAAAATCCATCCCATATGTTTCTGTTTGGGGTCTTTTGACCCAGACCTCCAGGGGACTAGGGGAAATGACGTTTGATTCATATTTTCTTTAAAAAATCAAACACCACTTGTGTGACAACTAGTAGTGTTAAGGTCAGAGTACTGATTAGGATCAATTACCAAAGTCCGAGGTTGTTATGGATTCTGAATAGGAGCAGTTGCATTGGTGACAATGACTTGTGGCTTTTCTTTAGGCTACTGGTCACTGACGAGCTACTGAGGTCCTTTGAAACATCTCTGCTCTGGCTAATTGCCGTAAAGTCAGGCCTCTGGGGAGATAGTCAGCTAGATTATCTTTTGTGGGTACATATCTCAGTTTGTACCCTGCTGACAACTCTCTAATTTCCTCAATGCGGTTACTCACGAAAGGATTTTTACTATTGTTTTTTCTCACCCATTGTAGTATTGCCTCGTTATCTCACCATACTACTGTTTCTTCAAAGTGGATGTTGCTTATGGCATTAATCAGATAATGAGCCAATCTTTCTCCTAGCATTAGGGCTGTTAATTCCAGGTGTGGCAATGACCGTTTTTTCAACGGTACCATCCTGGCTTTTGCTGTATGCAAATTTGCTTGTTCATCCGTTATTAGGTAAGATACAGTGTCATAAGCCTTTCCTGAAACATCACAGAACACATGTAGCTTAACTGGTTGATTTTGATGTACGGTGTTCCCTTGAAACTTGACAGACTCTAGGATACTTAGATCCTTCACTAGCTCCTGCCGTTTTTCTTGCAAGGCAGGTGTTAGTGAATCATTCCAGCCTACCTTTAGTTGTCAACATTCCTGCATTATCAACTTCCCATTTATCACTATAGGGTTTAATAGTTCCAAGGGGCCGAACGGTCTGCTGACTTGGGATACTAGTTTCCTCTTTGTTAGACTGATGGTATCTGGTTCCACGGATTTGAGGGTCAACTGATCCGAAGTTGTATCCCATTCGACATCTAGTACCTTTGTCTTCTGGGGTACTTTGTATTCGGGAAATTCTGCTTTGATCAATTATTTATGGTTGGAATTATTGGAGTCCCACAACTGGAGAGGCATATTTGCTCTCAACAACTCTCGACTGGCCTCATGATATATGCTCAGCAGTTTACTTTCACTACTAGTTGTTCCTTGGAAATTTTCCACATACAGGTTATTGCTAATTTCAGCTTTCTTTGGGCTATTCGACTTCTTCAAGTGTGTATCTATGGTTACTTGAAGCATAAATGGTGAAGAAGTATTTCCAAACAAACCTGTATGTAATTAATTCACTGTTTGGATTGCTAGGATCCTTGATCCATAGGAACTTTATGAAGTTACAGTCTTCTTCCTGGAGACCTACTCCAAGGAATGCCTTACTGATGCTGATGCATACACCGTGTATGCAAAAGTCCCTATGTGGAACTTTAACAGCACGTCGTACAGCCTTTGTATCAGGTTAGGGCCTGTTTGAAGGCACTCATTCAATGAGACACTATTCTGCCTGGTCTTGGCACTGCAGTTAAATACTATCCTTAGTTGGGTAGTAGCTAATTTTTTCAGTACTGCATAGTGCGTCAAATAATGTCCTTCATTAGGGTTATCATTAGTTACAACCTCGATGAATTTGTTATCGAGTTGTTATTGGATTACACCATGGTACAATTTCAAGTTTGTCTATTTAAGTGCATCATCTGTTACCTTAATTGGTTTTGT
>NC_091175.1:23500974-23523474 GCF_040958095.1 Procambarus clarkii
TTATATTATATATATATATATATATAAATATATATATATATATACATATAATATATATATATATATATTATATATATATATATATATATATATATATATATATGAAGAAGTAACTTCTTCCGGAACCGCAGGCTTCGGG
This sequence comes from Procambarus clarkii, assembly GCF_040958095.1. Classification (NCBI taxonomy): domain Eukaryota; kingdom Metazoa; phylum Arthropoda; class Malacostraca; order Decapoda; family Cambaridae; genus Procambarus; species Procambarus clarkii. The sequence goes on from NC_091175.1 coordinate 23,501,114, forward strand.
GGAGAGTTGTGACGATAATCTCTTTCAAGAAAGATTGAGCCTGCTCTTCCCTATATCATTCACATCATTTTTCAAGTACAAGATACTATATTGAAGATACATCCACCAGTATCGCCAAACGTTTTGCCCAGGAAGCAAAGCGTACCTTGCACCACCCGACAGGCCGGCTCCCGCCTGCCGTCAACGAGCAAACTACCCATTCTTCGCCTGCCTGCTCCTGATTGGCTGGTGTATCGCCGACCGCACCTGCACCTGCACTCACGCCCCCTACCTGAGTCGACGTCTGGGCCAGCTCACGCCGTATTCCTCAGAATATCTCTGTGCTCTTAGAAGTTGACATCTCTCTCTGGTAGACTAAGCCCTGGCTGTCATGTACTAAGGGAGGTGGCGGCTCAAGCCAGTATTCTCAGCACCTGATTAATATTATTATTGTCTTGCCACTTCATTTGGTTTTAGAGTAAATTTCACACCTATTAATTATTCATGTTGTTTTGTTTGTTGACTTGTTTTGAATTTTACGTAAGCCAAGGGATTGTCTTTGTTCATATCTTGTTTTTCTAAAGTAATTAAAATTTCATTGTTTATATTTTGTGTTTTGTGTGTCTTCCCATTACCTTACACACAGACAAACAGGCAAGCAGTCTCTTTTTTTTTCTGTAAATGTGACAAGGCATTGCCACCTGCCATTGGAGGACTGCCGAACATTAACACTCCAACACTTTACCGTCACATTTCATGGGGGGCCTGTCCAGGAGCTTCACTTAGGTACTAGTACCAGACCGTAAATTTGTGGTAAGCGTTACTTGGCTTTGGTACAGTAACTTTTCACTATTTTCAATATTCAATTTTATTTTCATATGGTGCTGTGTGTATTGTGCATTCCGAGAGTAGCATATGGTGAAGGTGACGACAACTTTGGATTACGTGGTGACTGTAGGCCTCAGTCATTCTCTTAACTGGTCATCTCTCCCTCCGTGTTATTACTCGTGTTTACCATCTTTGTCCCTAGGATATTTCTCATATTTTCGGCAGATCATCATATTGTTACCCTGGTACTGTGGTCTGTCCCCGGGTCAATGAGCACCTAATCTCTGCAATCCGACGGTAGGAGGATAAAGAGGGCCATAGTTCCTCTAGCACGAACTTAGTTGCTGAATTGGGACCTCAGCAGCAGTTCTCGTCACCAGTTGACACCTCGCACCCCTACACGTCGGTCAGAGATGATGATATTTACCTAGGTAGGGAATTAGCTTTCTTTTTTCAGAGCACAAAAGTTCGCTAATTCTGTAAGTATCATATTTCATTTCAGTGGGAAAAACTTGCTTATGTCCTATAGAGACTCGGCAAGGTACATTCTTGGACTACCTAATTCACTTTTGAGGCAATTAAATGTTTCATTTGTTTTAGAAAATCAGTTTCGCTTACTTAGTAGGATTTTCTTACCCTTATCCTCTTACATTGAGTACCGGGTACAAGATTTCCTGCGATCTTGATTTATTAATCATTTACCATCTTGAAATTAACCTTAATTGTTAACGATTCCACAGGATAGTTACCAGTTTGCCACGTTGTCCTGTTTCTGACATTCACCATATCACAACAGTATATTCGTTCTATTCGTATATTCGTTCATTTATTTGCTAATTTCACCATGTTTCGTCTCCAAGCTTTCCGTGCAGATCCAGCAGGTGAAATTGGGAACTTAAGTCGTGCCAAGAGGATCGAATTACAAACTCTTGCACATGAGTATCAACTAGATGTTCCCCATGGAGCCAACAAAAATGAACTACATAACCTGTTACTGGATCATCTCTTAGAGGAAGGTAAGATAGACTCTGAAACTCACGAAACTTACTCTATTGCAGATAAACCTGATTTGGCAACGATGAAACTCAAACTAGAAATTGCCAAGATCGAACGAGAGCAGCAAAGGGAAGCAGCTGCAATACGAAAGGAAGAAAAAGAACGAGAAGCTGCAATGAGGAAAGAAGAACAAGAACGTGAGATTGCAATACTCCGTGAACGTGAGCGAGTACAGCTTGAAGCAAAACAACGCCACCTGGAGATGCAACGCGAGCATGACAAACAACAAGCTGCTCTGGCTATGGAATGTCGTCAACAAGAATTCGCGTTGGAAACTACACACCTCGCTCAACGCCAGCAAGCTACCGCCAGTCTTCCTGTAAGTTTCAATATCTCACATGCAAGTAAGTTAATGCCACCATTCGTAGAGACAGAAGTCGACGTATTTTTTACCACCTTTGAGACCCTTGCTAATCAACTCAGTTGGCCTGCCAACCAATGGGCTACCCTTCTCAGAGTACATCTCACAGGTAGAGCTGCAGTTACACTCAGTACTTTGGCGTCTGAGAATGACTACCAGACTCTGAAACAAGCAGTGTTGGACGCCTACCTTCTCTCCACAGAAAGCTACCGAAGAAAATTCCGTGACCACCTAAAGGCAAGTACCACTACCTTTCTAGAATTTGCTAATACCAAAGGAGATATTTTATGAAATGGCTGGAACATGGCACATGTCTCTACCTTTGCAGAACTCGTCAACCTGATGCTAGTTGAAGAATTCTTGAGGCGTGTGCCTCCTCCTGTTCCGTTTATATTTAGCAGATAAAGAAGAGACCGACTACCTAAAGTGTGCTAAGTCGGCTGACACTTACAGCCTCATCCACCGGCTGACACCAGAACCACCTTCCAGGAAGAAGTCTTGGTACAGTTACGAGAAAGTGAGTACCGATCAAGCTGGCTCGCAATTGTACTGTAAGTATTGTAGACTCTATGGACATACCATAGATAAATGTGGTAAGTCTCAATACAAAGGTAATACTGAATCCACTAAACCCAAACAGACTCCTCCTAAGTCCGGTAAGTCTGTGATGAATGTTGGTGTTCATGTTAATGATCTTTCTCTCTTCAGTAAACACCTGTATCCTGGAACTGTCTCTACGAACGGTTCAGATCCGGAGGTACGTTTCAAACTGAAGATCTTGAGGGACACAGCGGCTCTTCAATCAATTCTTTTGAAATCAGCTGTGCCCAATATCGCCTACACCGGGGAAACTGTCTTCATCACTGACCTCACTGCTACCACTCCTTATCCACTCGCCAGAGTCCACCTGGATTGTCCCCTCGTGACCGGTGAAGTTCAAGTCGCCATCAGGGAAAAGCCTTTTCCCATGCCTGGAGTACAACTTCTCCTGGGCAACGACTTGGCAGAAGACCTGCAACCGACCAACCTGATCGTCATGGACAAACCCCAGGTGTGTACCTCTGTAATGGATAATCCCATCTTTGAGTATGTTCCAGCAAAGGTTCAAGAGAGTGATGAAGTTTCTCCTCCGGTTTAGTGACCACCCGTGCACAAGCTGCACGACCACAGCCAGCTGACTCTACTGCTACCGCTGTCCCTCAAGACCCTCAGAAACTACTTCCGAATTTGACCACGTTGGAGTTCCGTAAGTTACAGAGGGAAGATCTTACCTTGACACCATTATTCTCCCAGGCTGAGACTCAACCTGACAGTATTCCTGGGTTCTTTCTAGAGAACGAGTTGCTCTACCGAAGATACAGACCCAGTAAACTGAAGGAGGAGGACGATTGGGCCAACGTCGAACAAATAGTGATTCCTGCCAGCCTGCGGCCCACTATTCTACACCTGGCCCACGGAGCACTCTCGCACTACGGATTTAACAAGACCTACCACGGAATCCGTCAAGACTACTACTGGCCAGTTATGGTAAATAGCGTCAAACAGTGTCATACATGTCAGATGGCAGGTAAACCGAACATCTCTATCCCCAGAGCACCACTGACACCCATCCAGGTGCCTGCGGAACCTTTCCACAGACTTATTATAGACTGTGTTGGTCCTTTACCTCGGACCAGTTCTGGCAACGTCTATATACTAACCATCCTGTGTCCTACCACCAGATTCCCCATAGCAGTTCCAGTAAAGAACATTACGGCTGCTACGGTGGTGAAACACTTATTGAGGATCTTCACCCAGTATGGATTTCTAACAGAGGTTCAGAGCGACTGTGGCACCAACTTCACCAGTGATCTCTTCAAGAGGACACTGGAAGAGTTCAACATCACACAGGTATTGTCCAGCCCCTATCATCCTGCTTCACAGGGTTCTCTTGAGCGTAGTCATCAGACTATTAAAGCACTCCTGAAGAAGTTTTGCAATGAAACCTCTAAGGATTGGGATAAGCAAATAGATTTAATCATGTGTATATTTAGAAGTCTTCCCAATGAGTCTCTAGGAGTATCTCCTTATGAGATGCTCTACGGACGTAAGTGCCGTACTCCTCTCAAAGCTTTTAAAGACTCTCTACGTGATGCCACCTTCAGTGAGCATCAGAATGTGCCCCAGATTCTTCAAAACCTGCAACACATTCTAGAGAGGGTGCATAACTTTGCTAAGGATAATCTATTGAAAGCACAGGAGAGGATGAAGACTCATTACGACCAAAACAGCAAAGTAAGGAAATTTAAACCGGGAGACTTCGTGCTTGCTTATTTCCCTATCCCCGGTTCTCCTTTACAAAACAGGTTTTCAGGACCCTACAGCATCAAGGAGTGCAGAAACAACCACAACTACGTTCTAGAGACTCCAGATAGGCGGCGGAAGACCCAGTTGTGCCACGTCAACCTCCTGAAGCTATATAACAGTACTCCTCCCACTGTATTGATAACATATTCTTCCTCTAAAGGTCCATACATCCACAGTGAGACCTTCCCTGCTTCTCCTCCCGAAAGCACTGCCAGTGAGTCAGCGCTTGATCTTCATAACCATTTTCAGGACCATAATAGTGCTCCGTTGCCATATTCTAATCCTATTCTCACCTCGTCAGATATCACCAAGCCTTTCATCCTCCATGTCGACGCCAGTGGTACCGGCATCGGGGGTGACCTAATGCAACAACGAGGCGAGGAGATTCTACCTGTTAGCGACTACAGCTACAAGGAACTACAGAACAATCGACAGGGAGCTACTCATCGTCCTGAACTTGCAGCACTTCAAACAATACCTGAAAAGTGCTCGGTCTACCACCATCAACACGGACCACAACACCCTACACCTCCTGCAGCAAGCCCAATTCCACACTCAACGTCTTCTACGATGGGCTTGATAACTGCAGAAATTCAACCTGGAGATCTCTACAACAAGGGTTCTGACAACATCATAGCCGACGCCCTCTCCAGAGTCTATGAAGTAGAGGCAACTCCACCTATCACTCTGCCACATGAAGACGTAACTTCTTCCGGAACCGCAGGCTTCGAGGGAGTGTTGTGACGATAATCTCTTTCAAGAGAGATTGAGCCTGCTCTTCCCTATTTCATTCACGTCATTTTTCAAGTACAAGATACTATATTGAAGATACGTCCACCAGTATTGCCAAACGTTTTGCCCAGGAAGCAAAGCGTACCTTGCACCACCCGACACGCCGGCTCCCGCCCGCCGTCAACGAGCAAACTACCCATTCTTCGCCTGCCTGCTCCTGATTGGCTGGTGTATCGCTGACCGCACCTGCACCTGCATTCACGCCCCCTACCTGAGTCGACGTCTAGGCCAGCTCACGCCGTATTCCTCAGAATATCTCTGTGCTCTTAGAAGTTGACATTTCTCTCTGGTAGACTAAGCCCTGGCTGTCGTGTACTAAGGGAGGTGGCGGCTCAAGCCAGTATTCTCAGCACCTGATTAATATTATTATTGTCTTGCACTTCATTTTGTTTTAGAGTAAATTTCACATCTAATAATTATTCATGTTGTTTTGTTTGTTGACTTGTTTTGAATTTTACGTAAGCCAAGGGATTGTCTTTGTTCATATCTTGTTTTCTAAAGTAATTAAAATTTCATTGTTTATATTTTGTGTTTTGTGTGTCTTCCCATTACCTTACCACAGACAAACAGGCAAGCAGTCTCTTTTTTTTCTGTAAATGGGACAAGGCATTGCCACCTGCCATTGGAGGACTGCCGAACACTCCAACACTTTACCGTCACAATATTATATATATATATATATATATATATATATATATATATATATATATATATATATATATATATATATATATATATATATTGTCACGTAGGGGTGGGCGGTCCGGGGCTCTGCTAACACTCGGCTGCTAGGGGCTCAAAGGCCCAAATACTCAGCCCCTCCGACTCCCTGGATTCACCGGAGTCTCCTTGGTCACACAAGAGAGGACCAACAATGCCCACCTCCGCAGGTCTTTGCTTCCACCACAAAGGGGTGCCACTGATTCACCCTGGAAGCCCTTCAGTCAAACACGGGGAAACTGCTGTTAACAGTTCCGGCCTAGACCCGTGGGGGAGTGAAGGAAGACTCAGGCTTACCTATAACCATAACCTCCCTGAGTCTTGCCTGCCAGACAAAAAAAAAGGTTGCAGGAACTCCTTTCCCGCCTGTCTTCTCTATCTTCCTCTTAGCAAGGTCGCCAGCTGGGTTATTATATCTGCACCCCAGCAATGCAGTTCAGTGGGTGTATTATATATTGTTTGTAGCCAGAAATGTATGCTCATAGAGAAATATCATAAATGGAGGCACACTCAAACACAGTAATAAAATGTGTGGATTTACTGATGCAAATTACATGAACACACACACACAGTCACAAGTAATACATGAATATGGAATATGGATAATGAGTCTGGAGATCGTCAGCCTCTTCTTCCACGACCATCCAACACTCCTTCAACTGGGCAGGAAGACAGGAGTCTCACACTCTCACAGGAGGGCCTCTTCACCACGTCGGCACCTTTCCTTCACTGTCCTGCCATCCATACACACTGTCCTCTCTGACAGTCCTGGACACAAGCTGCTTTGCAGCCTATTCTACTATTAAAGTAATAAAGTCTTGCTGCCACATACACAAGTAAATATTGTGGCCTAACTAGCCTACTCATACAAGGGGTAATGGGAGGGAAAATGATCTACCTTACATTCCTGGCTCACGACGCCTGTCCCTCGATGGTGTGAGGTTCCCACGATTCCTTGGGTCGATCCTTGACGATCCAGGACGTTCCACAGGTCCTCAGGTGTCGTGAAGCCTTCGCGTCGTCGCCGTTCCAATCCCTGAGATTCAGCTGCCCCAATCCTGGTTCATCGACGGGCGCTGAGCTAATCACTATTTTTCCCCACTCTCGCCTCTCCCACAGGGCGTTGCTCCGTGTCCTAGGCACGGTGTCGTCCTTCCAAGATTCTCAGTGGATGTGACCCCAGTCACAGCTAGGCCTGCCCGCCCACCTTCCAGACCTCAACGTCCAACCAGCGGCGCCGCCCAGCGTCGTCGCCGACTATTTTCCAAGTTTGGCACTTCTCTGCTCACTGAACTTGGGTCCTCTTTTGCTTCCCAGAAGCGCAGGGTCTCCAATAACTATGATGGGCTGCGATGGCCAGCTCAATCCACTGAACAAGGCTTGCAGAGCCTCCAATCCTTGAGAGCAGACCGAGGCGCGTCCTGTCGCTTCTAAGGTCAGAGCCACTCTGACGTTGGCGCCGCCCGGGGCACTCGGTGACGTCATGGCGGGCCCTGATTGGTCGCCCGTGCCCTACGTCGGCCAATCCGCGATCGGCTTGTGTCCCTTCCACAAGGTCATATCTGCCGTAGGGGATACTGTTTCATTTTATAACAGGGCGCCAATTTTCCTTTATTTACAACTTATAATATAACTTCCTTCCCTTAACTGGCAGCCGGTCTGGTCGCCACATATATCATTAGACTCCCTGAACCTCAGAGAATCAGTAGGGAGAGCTGATATGACTCTTTAAGCCGGCAAACGAAAGAAATAGGAGAGGGCACCGTAACAATATATATATATATATATATATATATATATATATATATATATATATATATATATATTTATATATATATATATATATATATATATATATATATATATATATATATATATATATATATAATATATATATATATATATATATATATATATATATAATATACATATATAATATATATATAATATATATATATAATATATATTAGTATATTTTGGTAGCAGTCTTTCCTGTAGACATATATTATTAAATATGACCGAAAAAGTAAGATTAATAATTCTAACACGAATTTTCTCAATCTTTCGTACATTACGCTTCACTGTTGGAGGTAAATCAAAAATCACTTCTCCAAAATTCATTTTTATTTCTAGTCTGACGCGACACGGGCGCGTTTTGTAAAACTTATTACATTTTCAAAGACTTCACAAATACACAACTGATTAGAACTTACGTATCTCTGCTATTATATCTACATTTGAGTGAGGTGGGAGGGATGATGTGGCATATAGTGATGTGGCATTAACACAAGACAGAACATGAGGGGATATTAATAGGGTATTAAAAGTATCAACACAAGACAGAACAGAAACAATGGGTATTGAATAGAAGTGTTTGTAGAAAGCCTATTGGTCCATATTTCTTGATGCTTCTATATTGGAGCGGAGTCTTGAGGTGGGTAGAATATAGTTGTGCAATAATTGGCTGTTGATTGCTGGTGTTGACTTCTTGATGTGTAGTGCCTCGCAAACGTCAAGCCGCCTGCTATCGCTGTATCTATCGATGATTCCTGTGTTGTTTACTAGGATTTCTCTGGCGATGGTTTGGTTATGGGAAGAGATTATATGTTCCTTAATGGAGCCCTGTTGCTTATGCATCGTTAAACGCCTAGAAAGAGATGTTGTTGTCTTGCCTATATACTGGGTTTTTTGGAGCTTACAGTCCCCAAGTGGGCATTTGAAGGCATAGACGACGTTAGTCTCTTTTAAAGCGTTCTGTTTTGTGTCTGGAGAGTTTCTCATGAGTAGGCTGGCCGTTTTTCTGGTTTTATAGTAAATCGTCAGTTGTATCCTCTGATTTTTGTCTGTAGGGATAACGTTCCTATTAACAATATCTTTCAGGACCCTTTCCTCCGTTTTATGAGCTGTGGAAAAGAAGTTCCTGTAAAATAGTCTAATAGGGGGTATAGGTGTTGTGTTAGTTGTCTCTTCAGAGGTTGCATGGCTTTTCACTTTCCTTCTTATGATGTCTTCGATGAAACCATTGGAGAAGCCGTTATTGACTAGAACCTGCCTTACCCTACAGAGTTCTTCGTCGACTTGCTTCCATTCTGAGCTGTGGCTGAGAGCACGGTCGACGTATGCGTTAACAACACTCCTCTTGTACCTGTCAGGGCAGTCGCTGTTGGCATTTAGGCACATTCCTATGTTTGTTTCCTTAGTGTAGACTGCAGTGTGGAAACCTCCGCCCTTTTCCATGACTGTTACATCTAGAAAAGGCAGCTTCCCATCCTTTTCCGTCTCGTAAGTGAAACGCAGCACGGAACTCTGCTCAAATGCCTCCTTCAGCTCCTGCAGATGTCTGACATCAGGTACCTGTGTAAAAATGTCGTCAACATACCTGCAGTATATGGCCGGTTTCAAGTTCATGTCGACTAAGACTTTTTGCTCGATGGTACCCATGTAGAAGTTTGCAAACAGGACACCTAGGGGAGAACCCATGGCGACCCCATCTACTTGCTTATACATGTGCCCATCCGGGCTCAAGAAGGGTGCCTCTTTAGTACAAGCTTGGAGTAGTTTCCTCAGAATACTTTCTGGCATGTCAAGAGGAGTACAGGCTGGATCACGATACACTCTGTCGGCTATCATTCCGATTGTCTCGTCCACAGGTACGTTGGTAAACAGCGATTCTACGTCCAACGAGGCTCTTATCCCTGTGGCCCGTGTGCCCCGCAGTAAGTCCACAAATTCCTTTGGAGACTTCAGGTTGAAGGCGCAAGGAACATAAGGAGTCAGCAGGCCGTTGAGTCGCTTCGCCAGTCTGTACGTGGGTGTGGGTATCTGGCTAATGATTGGCCGAAGTGGGTTTCCAGGCTTGTGCGTCTTGACATTTCCATACGCATATCCAGGTTGATATTCCCCAATGAATATAAGAAATCGCCAAGAAATCCGGACTCCACCTGCCAAAGATCATTGGGGAATATAAACCTGGATATGCGTATGGAAATGTCAAGACGCACAAGCCTGGAAAACCACTTCGGCCAATCATTAGCCAGATACCCACACCCACGTACAGACTGGCGAAGCGACTCAACGGCCTGCTGACTCCTTATGTTCCTTGCGCCTTCAGCCTGAAGTCTCCAAAGGAATTTGTGGACTTACTGCGGGGCACACGGGCCACAGGGATAAGAGCCTCGTTGGACGTAGAATCGCTGTTTACCAACGTACCTGTGGACGAGACAATCGGAATGATAGCCGACAGAGTGTATCGTGATCCAGCCTGTACTCCTCTTGACATGCCAGAAAGTATTCTGAGGAAACTACTCCAAGCTTGTACTAAAGAGGCACCCTTCTTGAGCCCGGATGGGCACATGTATAAGCAAGTAGATGGGGTCGCCATGGGTTCTCCCCTAGGTGTCCTGTTTGCAAACTTCTTCATGGGTACCATCGAGCAAAAAGTCTTAGTCGACATGAACTTGAAACCGGCCATATACTGCAGGTATGTTGACGACATTTTTACACAGGTACCTGATGTCAGACATCTGCAGGAGCTGAAGGAGGCATTTGAGCAGAGTTCCGTGCTGCGTTTCACTTACGAGACGGAAAAGGATGGGAAGCTGCCTTTTCTAGATGTAACAGTCATGGAAAAGGGCGGAGGTTTCCACACTGCAGTCTACACTAAGGAAACAAACATAGGAATGTGCCTAAATGCCAACAGCGACTGCCCTGACAGGTACAAGAGGAGTGTTGTTAACGCATACGTCGACCGTGCTCTCAGCCACAGCTCAGAATGGAAGCAAGTCGACGAAGAACTCTGTAGGGTAAGGCAGGTTCTAGTCAATAACGGCTTCTCCAATGGTTTCATCGAAGACATCATAAGAAGGAAAGTGAAAAGCCATGCAACCTCTGAAGAGACAACTAACACAACACCTATACCCCCTATTAGACTATTTTACAGGAACTTCTTTTCCACAGCTCATAAAACGGAGGAAAGGGTCCTGAAAGATATTGTTAATAGGAACGTTATCCCTACAGACAAAAATCAGAGGATACAACTGACGATTTACTATAAAACCAGAAAAACGGCCAGCCTACTCATGAGAAACTCTCCAGACACAAAACAGAACGCTTTAAAAGAGACTAACGTCGTCTATGCCTTCAAATGCCCACTTGGGGACTGTAAGCTCCAAAAAACCCAGTATATAGGCAAGACAACAACATCTCTTTCTAGGCGTTTAACGATGCATAAGCAACAGGGCTCCATTAAGGAACATATAATCTCTTCCCATAACCAAACCATCGCCAGAGAAATCCTAGTAAACAACACAGGAATCATCGATAGATACAGCGATAGCAGGCGGCTTGACGTTTGCGAGGCACTACACATCAAGAAGTCAACACCAGCAATCAACAGCCAATTATTGCACAACTATATTCTACCCACCTCAAGACTCCGCTCCAATATAGAAGCATCAAGAAATATGGACCAATAGGCTTTCTACAAACACTTCTATTCAATACCCATTGTTTCTGTTCTGTCTTGTGTTGATACTTTTAATACCCTATTAATATTCCCTCATGTTCAGTCTTGTGTTAATGCCACATCACTATATGCCACATCATCCCTCCCACCTCACTCAAATGTAGATATAATAGCAGAGATACGTAAGTTCTAATCAGTTGTGTATTTGTGAAGTCTTTGAAAATGTAATAAGTTTTACGAAACGCGCCCGTGTCGCGTCAGACTAGAAATAAAAATGAATTTTGGAGAAGTGATTTTTGATTTACCTCCAACAGTGAAGCGTAATGTACGAAAGATTGAGAAAATTCGTGTTAGAATTATTAATCTTACTTTTTCGGTCATATTTAATAATATAATATATATATATATTATATATATATATATAATATATATATATATATATATATAATATATATATATATAATATATATATATATAATATATATATATATATAATATATGTCGTACCTAGTAGCCAGAACGCACTTCTCAGCCTACTATGCAAGGCCCGATTTGCCTAGTAAGCCAAGTTTTCCTGAATTAATATATTTTTTCTAATTTTTTTCTTATGAAATGATAAAGCTACCCATTTCATTATGTTTGAGGCCATTTTTTTTTTATTGGAGTTAAAATTAACGTAGATATATGACCGAACCTAACCAACCCTACCTAACCTAACCTATCTTTATAGGTTAGGTTAGGTAGCCACAAAAGTTAGGTTAGGTTAGGTTAGGTAGGTTAGGTAGTCGAAAAACAATTAATTCATGAAAACTTGGCTTATTAGGCAAATCGGGCCTTGCATAGTAGGCTGAGAAGTGCGTTCTGGCTACTAGGTACGACATATATATAGATATATATATATGTCGTACCTAGTAGCCAGAACGCACTTCTCAGCCTACTATGCAAGGCCGATTTGGCTAATAAGCCAAGTTTTCATGAATTAATATATTTTCTCTAATTTTTTTCTTATGAAATGATAAAGCTACCCATTTTATTATGTATGAGGTCAAATTTTTTTTTATTGTAGTTCAAATTAACGTAGATATATGACCGAACCTAACCAACCCTACCTAACCTAACCTAACCTATCTTTATAGGTTAGGTTAGGTTAGGTAGCCGAAAAAGGTAGGTTAGGTTAGGTTAGGTAGGTTAGGTAGTCGAAACACAATTCATGAAAACTTGGTTTATTGGGCAAATCGGGCCTTGCATAGTAGGCTGAGAAGTGCATTCTGGCCACTAGGTACGACATATATATATATATATATATATATATATATATATATATATATATATATATATATATATATATATATATATATATATATATATATATATATATATATATGTCGTACCTAGTAGCCAGAACTCACTTCTCAGCCTACTATGCGAGGCCCGATTTGCCTAATAAGCCAAGTTTTACTGAATTAATATATTTTCTTTAATTTTTTTCTTATGAAATGATAAAGCTACCCGTTTCATTATGTATGAGGTCAATTTTTTTTTATTGGAGTTAAAATTAACGTAGATATATGACCGAACCTAACCAACCCTACCTAACCTAACCTAACCTATCTTTATAGGTTAGGTTAGGTTAGGTAGCCGAAAACGTTAGGTTAGGTTAGGTTAGGTAGGTTAGGTTGTCGAAAAAACATTAATTCATGAAAACTTGGCTTATTAGGCAAATCGGGCCATGCATAGTAGGCTGAGAAGTGAGTTCTGGCTACTTGGTACGACATATATATATATATATATATGTCGTACCTAGTAGCCAGAACTCACTTCTCAGCCTACTATTCAAGGCCCGATTTGCCTAATAAGCCAAGTTTTCCTGAATTAATATATTTACTATAATTTTTTTCTTATGAAATGATAAAGCAACCCTTTTCTCTATGTATGAGGTCAATTTTTTTTTATTGGAGTTAAAATTAACGTAGATATATGACCGAACCTAACCAACCCTACTTAACCTAACCTAACCTATATTTATAGGTAAGGTTAGGTTTGGTAGCCAAAAAAAGCTAGGTTAGGTTAGGTTAGGTAGGTTAGGTAGACGAAAAAACATTAATTCATGAAAACTTGGCTTATTAGGCAAATCGGGCCTTGAATAGTAGGCTGAGAAGTGCGTTCTGGCTATTAGGTACGACATATATATATATATATATATATATATATATATATATATATATATATATATATATATATATATATATATATATATATATATATATATATATATAATATATATATATATATAGATAGATATATATATATCTATATATATATATATATATATATATATATATATATATATATATATATATATATATATATATATATATATATATATATATATATATGTCGTACCTAGTAGCCAGAACGCACTTCTCAGACTACTATGCAAGGCCCGATTTGCCTAATAAGCCAAGTTTTCATGAATTAATTGTTTTTCGACTACCTAACCTACCTAACCTAACCTAACCTAACTTTTTCCGCTACCTATCCTAACCTAACCTATAAAGATAGGTTAGGTTAGGTTAGGTAGGGTTTGTTAGGTTCGATCATATAACTACGTTAATTTTAACTCCAATAAAAAAAATTGACCTCATACATAATGAAATGGGTAGCTTTATCATTTCATAAGAAAAATATAAGAGAAAATATATTAATTCACGAAAACTTGGCTTATTAGGCAAATCGGGCCTTGCATAGTAGGCTGAGAAGTGCGTTCTGGCTACTAGGTACGACATATATATATATATATATATAGATATATATATCTATATATATATAGTGTGACGGTAACGCGTTGGTGTTCGGCTGTTTCAAAAGCTAGGGGTATGGCCTCGTCACATAAAGAAACAAAAAGAGAAAATCTGGAACTTTCATCTGTGGTAAGGTAATGGGAAGACACACAAAACACAAGTAAATTTAACAATGAGATTTTAATTACGTTAGAAAAGCAAAACATGAATAAAATTGAACATAAAAATTGTAACATAAATCAATCAAACAAAATAATAAGAATAATCACTGGCAAATGAAAAGTTACGTTAAGACAAGTGAATAATAGACAAGGAAATATATGAGTGCAGGAATATTGGCTTCAAGCTGCCACCTCCCTTAGTACACGTAAGCCAAGGCTTAGTCTACCAATGAGACGTGTTAACTTGTGGAGAGCACGATATATTCTGATGACTCTAGGTCGATTTGGCTCAGACATCAGCTAGTGTGGCGGGTGGAGGAGCAGGTGCGATGGACGCCAGCCAATCAGCGATGGGCAGGCGACGGACAAGTAGTTTGCTGGTTTGAGTGGCGGAGGTGGAGCAGGTGTCCTGGCGCTGAATATGTTTGCTCTCTGGGCAAACCTTGGTGTTGTACTTGTTGGATATATCTTCTATATTAGTTGTTTTTGAGACGTAGTTTGGAGGGAAGAGCAGGCTCAATCTCTCTTGAAGGAGATTATCGTCACAACTCTCCCCCGAAGCCTGCGGTTCTGGAAGAAGTACGTCGTTATGTGGTGGAGTAATAGGTGGAGTCGCTTCTACTTCATAAACTCTGGAGAGGGCATCGGCTATGATGTTTTCAGAACCCTTGATATAGCGGATCTCCAGGTTGAAATCTTGTAAATACAAAGCCCATCGTAGAAGACGCTGGTTAGTGAATTGGGCTTGATGTAGGAAGCGGAGAGGGTTGTGGTCTGAGAAGATGGTGGTAGACCTGGCGCCTTGTAGGTACGGAGCGAAGTGTTGGAGATTCAGGACGATGGATAGTAGCTCCTTTTCAATAGTGCTGTAGTTCCTCTGGTGTGGTTTCAATTTGTAGCTGTAGTAGCTGACAGGTAGAACCTCCTCGCCTCGTTGCTGCATCAAGACACCACCAACGCCGGTACCACTGGCGTCGACATGAAGGACGAAAGGCTTGGTGATATCTGGCGAGGCGAGAATGGGATTAGAACAGAGGAGGAATTTGAGTTGTTCGAAAGCAACGGTTTGCTGCATGGTCCACTTATACCGTTGCTTGGGACTGGTTAATAGGATTAGAGGTGTGGCGACTGTACTGAAATTTCTCACAAACCTACGGTAGTAGGAGGCAAGACAAAGGAAGCGCAGGAGCTGCTTCCTGGTGGTAGGCTGTGGATAATGTTGGATGGCTTGAGTGTGTGAGTTTAACGGAGTTAGGCTGCCACTCCCAATAACATGACCCAGATAACGCACTTTACCTTTCGCGAAGGTGGACTTGCCCAGGTTGATGGTGAGGCCGGCTGTCAGGAGCTTGGCGAACAGACGTCGCAGCTGGAGCAGATGTTCACTCCAGGTGTTGGATGCTACGACGATATCATCCAGGTAGGCGTATGTGTTATCCAAGCCTTGGATGACACGGTTGACAGCTCTCTGAAAGGTGTCCGGGGCATTACATAGTCCGAAAGGAAGGCGTTCATATCTGAAAAGTCCAAAAGGAGTGATAAAGGCAGATATTTCTTTAGCTCGCTCCGTTAGACACACTTGATAGTACCCCTTCAGCAAGTCCACTTGGGACAAGTACTGGGCATTACCAATGGCATCTAGAATGTCATCTATCCGTGGCAAGGGGTATGCATCCTTGACAGTCACGTTATTTAGTTTACGATAGTCAGTACATAACCTCACCTTACCTTGGGGTTTGGGCACCAAGATACAGGGTGAGGCCCAGGGGGACTCACAAGGTGTAGCCAGTCCATGATTCAAGAGGTACTGCACCTCAGCACGCATGACTTCCTTCTTGCTAGGGCTGATTCGGTAGAAGGGTTGACGAATCGGCCGGGTGTCGGGGAGCAGTTGAATGTCGTGCTGGGTAACATTACACTCTTGGGGGTCATCTCGGAACAACTCCTGATGTTCTCTGAAGATCTTGACGAGAGGTGCACTATGATTATCCTGAAAGTAGTTGGGAAGATCATTAAGGATTTCGGAATTAGAAAGCGCTGACTCCTTGTCAGTGCTTTCGGGAGGAGAAGCAGGGAAGGTCTCACTGTGGATGTAGGGTTCTGTAAAAGTAGAATAGTGTATCATGACAGTGGGAGGAGTACCATTATATAGCTTCAGGAGGTTGACGTGGCACAGCTGGGTCTTTCGCCGCCTATCTGGAGTCTCTAGAACGTAGTTATGGTTGTTTCGGCACTCCTTGATGCGGTAGGGTCCTGAAAACCTGTTTTGTAAAGGAGAACCTGGGATAGGGAAGTACGCTAGCACGAAGTCTCCCGGCTTAAATTTTCTCACTTTGCTGGTCTGGTCGTAATGAGTCTTCATCCTCTCCTGAGCTTTCAATAGATTATCATGGGCAAAACGGTGGACTCTCTCCAGAATGTGTTGAAGGTTTTGAAGAAACTGGGGCACATTCTGATGCTCACTGAAGGTGGCATCTCGTAGAGAGTCTTTGAAAGCCTTGAGGGGAGTACGGCACTTACGGCCGTAGAGCATCTCATAAGGAGATACTCCTAGGGACTCATTGGGAAGACTTCTATAAATGTGCATAATAAGATCAATTTGTTTATCCCAATCCTTAGAGGTTTCACTACAAAACTTTTTCAGGAGTGCTTTGATAGTCTGATGACTACGCTCAAGAGAACCCTGTGAAGCAGGATGATAGGGGCTGGACAATACCTGTTTGATGTTGAACTTCTCCAGTGTCCTTTTGAAGAGATCACTGGTGAAGTTGGTACCACAGTCGCTCTGAATCTCTCTGGGAAATCCATATTGAGTGAAGATCTTCAATAAGTGCTTTACAACCGTAGCAGCCGTAATGTTCTTCACTGGAACTGCTATGGGAAATCTGGTGGTAGGACACAGGATGGTTAAGATATAGGCGTTACCTGAACTGGTCCGAGGTAAAGGACCAACACAGTCTATAATAAGTCGGTGGAAAGGTTCCGCAGGCACCTGTATGGGAATCAGTGGCGCTCTGGGAATAGAGATGTTCGGTTTACCTGCCATCTGACATGTATGACACTGTTTTACGTACTGTTTGACGCTATTTACCATACCTGGCCAGTAGTAGTCTTGACGAATTCCATGGTAAGTCTTGTTGAATCCGTAGTGGGAGAGTGCTCCGTGGGCCAGGTGTAGAATAGTGGGCCGCAGGCTGGCAGGAATCACAAGTTGTTCGATGTTGGCCCAATCGTCCTCCTCCTTCAGTTTACTGGGTCTATATCTGCGGTAGAGCAAGTCGTTCTCTAGGAAGAACCCACGAATACTGTCGGGTTGAGTCTCAGCCTGGAAAAACAATGGTGTTAAGGTAAGATCTTCCCTCTGCAACTTACGTAACTCCAACTTGGTCAGATTCGGGGGTAGTTTCTGAGGGTCTTGAGGGACAGCGGTAGCAGTAGAGTCAGCTGGCTGTGGTCGTGTGGCTTGTGCACGGGTGGTCACTAGAACCGGAGGAGAAACTTCATCACTCTCTTGAACCTTTGCTGGAACATACTCGAATATAGGGTTATTTGGCACAGAGGTACACACCTGGGGTTTGTCCATGACGATCAGGTTGGTCGGTTGCAGGTCTTCTGCCAAGTCGTTGCCTAGGAGAAGTTGCACTCCAGGCATGGGAAAAGGCTTTTCCCTGACGGCGACTTGAACTTCTCCGTTCACGAAGGGACAATCCAGGTGGACTCTGGCGAGAGGATAAGGAGTGGTAGCAGTGAGGTCAGTGATGAAGACAGTTTCTCCGGTGTAGGCGATGTTGGGCACAGCCGACTTTAAGACGATCGATTGAAGAGCCGCTGTGTCCCTCAAGATCTTCAATTTGAAACGTCCCTCCGGATTTGAACCGTTCGTAGAGACAGTTCCAGGATACAGGTGTTTACTGAAGAGAGAAAGATCATTAACATGAACACCAACATTCATCACAGGCTTACCGGACTTAGGAGGAGTTGGTTTGGGTTTCTGCGTGTCGGTGGTTCCTTTGTATTGAGACTTACTACACTTATCTATGGTATGTCCATAGAGTCTACAATACTTGCAGTACAATTGCGAGCCAGCTTGATCGGTACTCACTTTCTCGTAACTGTACCACGACTTCTTACTGGAGGATGGTTCTGGTGTCAGCCGGTGGATGAGGCTGTAAGTGTCAACCGACTTAGCACGCTTCAGGTAGTCGGTTTCTTCTTTATCTGCTAAATATAGACGGACAGGAGGCGGCACACGCCTCAAGAATTCTTCAACTAGCATCAGGTTGACGATTTCTGTAAAAGTAGAGACATGTGCTGCTTCCAGCCATTTCATAAAATATCTCCGTTTTGTGTTAGCAAACTCGAGAAAGGTAGTGGTACTTGCCTTCAGGTGGTCACGGAATTTCCTTCGATAACTTTCTGTGGAGAGAAGGTAGGCGTCCAACACTGCTTGTTTCAGAGTCTGGTAGTCATTTTCAGACGCCAAAGTACTGAGTGTGACTGCAGCTCTACCAGTAAGATGTACTCTGAGAAGTGTGGCCCATTGGTCGGCAGGCCAACTGAGTTGATTAGCAAGGGTTTCAAAGGTGGTAAAAAACACGTCAACTTCTGCTTCTACAAATGATGGCATTAACTTACTTGCATGTGATATATTAAAACTAACGGGAAGATTGGCAGTAGCTTGCTGGCGTTGAGCGAGGTGTGAAGTTTCCAACGCGAATTCTCGTTGACGACACTCTATAGCCAGAGTCGCTTGTTGCTTGTCATGTTCGTGTTGCATTTCCAACTCGCGTCGTTTTGTTTCAAGCTGTACTCGTTCCCGCTCATGGAGCATTGCAACCTCACGTTCCTGTAGGGCGAGTTCACGTTCCTTGAGGGCGATTTCTCGTTCTTGTTCTTCCTTTCGTATGGCAGCTGCTTCTCTTTGCTGCTCGAGGGCTTCCCTTTGCTGCTCACGTTCAATCTTGGCCAGCTCTAGTTTGAGTTTCATCGTTGCCAAATCAGTTTTATCTGCAATATAGTAAGTTTCATGAGTTTCAGAGTCTATCTTACCTTGCTCTAAGAAACGATCCAGTAACAGGTTGTGTATTTCACTCTTGTTGGCTTGGTAGGGAACTGTTAGTTGATACTCATGTGCAAGAGTTTGTAATTCAGCTCTCTTGGCATGACTTAAAGTCCCAATTGTACCAGCTGGATCTGCACGGAAAGCTTGGAGACGAAACATGGTGAAATTAGCAAATAAATATACAACGAATATACCGTTATATAGTGAATGTCAGAAACAGGACAACGTGGCAACTGGTACCTATCCTGTGGAACCTTTAACAATTAAAGTTAAGTACAAGATGTTAAATGATTAATTTAAATCAAGGTCGCAGGAAATCTTGTACCCGGTACTCATGTAAGAGGATAAGGGCAAGAAAATCCTACTAAACAAGTGAAACTGAGTTTCGAAAACAAATGAAACAGTTAATTGCCTCAAAAGTAAAATTGGTAGTCCAAGGATGTAGGCATACCTTGCCGCGTCTCTATAGGACATAAGCAAGTTTTTCCCACTGAAATTAATATGATACTTACAGAATTAGCGAACTTTTGTGCTCTGAAAAAGAAAGCTAATTCCCTACCATTGTATGTATCATCATCTCTGACTGACGTGTAGGGGTGCGAGGTGTCAAATGGTGACGAGAACTGCTGCTGAGGTCCCAATTCAGCAACTAAAGTTCGTGCTAGAGGAACTATGGCCCTCTTTATCCTCCTACAGTCAGATTGCAGAAGATTAGGTGCACTTGACCCGGGGGCAGACCACAGTACCAGGGTACCAATATGATGATCTGTCGAAAATATGAGAAATATCCAAGGGACAAAAGATGGTAAACACGAGTAATAACACGGAGGGAGAGATGACCAATTAAGAGTATGACTGAGGCCTACAGTCACCACGTAATCCAAAGTTGTCTCACCTTCACCATATGCTACTCTCGTAATGCACAATACACACCGCACCATATAAAAATGAAATTGAATATGAAAAATAGTAAAAGCTACGTTACCAAAGTCAAACACGCTTACCATTAATTACTACTTGGCACCAGTACCTGAGTGAAGCTCCTAGGACAGGCCCCCACTTATGTGACGGTAACGCGTTGGTGTTCGGCTGTTTCAAAAGCTAGGGGTATGGCCTCGTCACATAAAGAAACAAAAAGAGAAAATCTGGAACTTTCGTCTGTGGTAAGGTAATGGGAAGACACACAAAACACAAGTAAATTTAACAATGAGATTTTAATTACGTTAGAAAAGCAAAACATGAATAAAATTGGACATAAAAATTGTAACATAAATCAATCAAACAAAATAATAAGAATAATCACTGGCAAATGAAAAGTTACGTTAAGACAAGTGAATAATAGACAAGTGAATAATAGACAAGGAAATATATGAGTGCAGGAATATTGGCTTCAAGCTGCCACCTCCCTTAGTACACGTAAGCCAAGGCTTAGTCTACCAATGAGACGTGTTAACTTGTGGAGAGCACGATATATTCTGATGACTCTAGTTCGAGGTGGCTCAGACATCAGCTAGTGTGGCGGGTGGAGGAGCAGGTGCGACGGGCGCCAGCAAATCAGCGATGGGCAGGCGACAGACAAGTAGTTTGCTGGTTTGAGTGGCGGAGGTGGAGCAGGTGTCCCGGTGCTGAATACGTTTGCTCTCTGGGCAAACCTTGGTGTTGTACTTGTTGGATATATCTTCTATATTAGTTGTTTTTGAGACGTAGTTTGGAGGGAAGAGCAGGCTCAATCTCTCTTGAAGGAGATTATCGTCACAATAGATATATATATTTTTATGATCTCAGCCTGCAGGAGAAACGAGTCTCCCTCCTTGAGAGTTATTCATCAAGCCTGACCTGATTACAATATCTAGCAAATATTGAGGTGATAACCCATATGTAAAATAGTTGCTTGGATATATATAACAATTTGAGATTATGGACAATGAAGAAGAAAACAGATAAATGACTGGCTAGGAGATGTAGATATTTTGCTGGAGGCGTGAGGCTCGCTTTGTGGAGGGCTTTGACCTCACTTGAGGCCAGACATCGCAGGGGGAAAGCCGTGCTCCGTTGAGCTCCCATCAGAAGGGAACCCCTAGTGATATATCTCGAAGAGAAGAGAAGTGTGCAAACGTACCAGCTGTGGAATTGAGCTGGAGACATGTGATCTCAAGTCGTGGGCGACGAGGAGTGTTTATTAAACCGCCCAGAGGCATTATTGTGGGCCGTGTAAGCGCCCTGACAAAGCTTCGTCAGAGGGAGGAGTGCCCTCGACCAGACAATCTGTGGTAAGCACGATATACACCAGTTCATAGTGATTGCTTGTAGTTGGTCGTGTGCCCAGCGACAGTAGCAATGTTTATTGATAAGTTAGACATGTTTTAATAAGGCAGTAGGACTGAAATAAGAGAGTGGAGAGGGAGGAACACGGAGCGACATCCGCCTCCTCTGAGCGCTGGCAGGCAACTGAGGAAGCCCGGCTCCTGACAGCGAAGGATCCTCCCAGTGTGACTCACACCCGCCAGGCGAGGTGGAGTATGGACCCGCCCAAAACTGGGGAGTCCACTCTCACTGTATGTAGAGGACAGATAGAGGTTTGAGGCAAACATATTGTGTGATTATTTTTGTTTATGTGTTAAAGGGGAAACATTTTATTGGAGTGTCGATGGGTTGCAGGTTTGTCTTTGGGGAAGAAGTTGCTGAGAACTTCGAAGCCAGCACAGATGAAGTAGTTGATGAGACTCCAAGGTAGTGGAGCAGAGGACCTCGAGCTGTGAGGAGAAGCAGTGAAGAGGAGTGTCACGTGCTT
>NC_091175.1:23525974-23548474 GCF_040958095.1 Procambarus clarkii
TTTCCCACCGCCGGTTACGGTGGAAGGAGGACGGCCACGAGGAAACACAACATTTAAGAGTACGTAGTTTGTTACCAGTAACAGACAACCAAGAAGCCTGCCAATGGGTAAGGACGGAGGAATGGATAACCGGGTAAAAGTCGGAATACGGAATGCCTTTACGAGAGATGGGACAAGAGCGGACAGCTTCCTTGGCGGTAGCATCCGCACGCTCATTTAAAGACACACCAATATGGCTGGGAACCCAACAAAACTCAACCGACTTAAATTTACTGTGAACAAGAAACAGCCAATGCTGGATCTCGACAACTACTGGATGAACCGGATTAAAGGACCCGAGAGCCATAAGGGCACTACGAGAGTCAACAACAACTACAAAGGAAGACTGACAACGAGAAAGCAGGAGGCGAAGAGCATAGAGAATAGCATAAAGCTCCGCTGTAAATATGCTAGTCTCCGGAGGTAAGCGACACATATAAGTGCGATCAAGAAAAACAACAGAGTAGCCAACACCGTCCGCAGACTTAGACCCATCGGTGAAGACAGAAACGGAGCGGGAGTGAGAAGAAAAGTGCTCAAGGAAAAGGCGTTTTAGAACTGTAGGAGGGGTAAAAGCTTTAGTGATACGGGTCAAGGAAGTACAAAACCGCGGAAGAAGGACTCTCCACGGGGGCAAAGAAGGAACAACACGAGAAGAAACATTAGAAATACGAACGGAAAGAGAATCCTCGAGGCGAGATAACCAGACAGAAAGAGGGAGGTGGTGAAGAGGAACAGGAACCGCAGGAGGGGTAAAAGTTAAAGCACGACAGAGGCGAGAGGAAGGATGTTGTAAGGACCACGCAAGATAGCGAAGACAGTAGCGATCACGGCGGTCCTGGAGAGACAGGAAGCCAGTGTCAACATACAAGCTAAGGACAGGAGTCGAACGAAAGGCACCAGAACTGAGGCGTAACCCAGTATAGTGCAAAGCATCAAGACGGCGAAGAGTAGGAGAAACAGACGAGTAAGCAGGGCAACCATAATCGAGCTTAGATAGGACAAGAGAGGAATGTAAAGCAAGGAGAGTGCGCCTTTCAGCCCCCTAAGAAGTATGGGACAAGACCCAAAGGAGGGTAAGGGCCTTAGAGCACTCAACACGGAGGTAAGAGATATGGGGAGACCAAGACAAACGAGTGTCAAGGAATAACCCCAAAAGCTTCGCGGAATCTTTGTATTCAAGGGGATGACCATAAAGTGACAAAGAGGGACGAAGAACGACCCGTTTCTGCGTAAAAGTCATGGCACAAGTCTTAGAAGTAGAGAACTTGAAGCCATGATCGGTGGCCCAAGACGACACGGCATCAATTGCAAGTTGAAGCCGGCGGTGAAAGAGAGGCGAAGCATTACCCTGACATCAAAGGGTAAGATCATCAACATAGAGAGCGGAGAAGACACCTGAAGGAAGAGAGGAAAGAAGACGATTGAGGGCAACCAGAAAAAGAGTAGTGCTCAGAACACTACCCTGGGGCACACCTTCATATTGCTGAAAAGAGGCAAAGAGAGCGGTACCAAGGCGCACCCGAAAGGAACGACGAGAGAGGAAGCTGCGGAGAAAGAGAGGGAGATGACCACGAAGGCCAAAAGAATGAAGTTGAAATAGAATATGATATCGCCAAGTGGTGTCGTAAGCCTTTTCCAGGTCAAAAAGGACGGCAACAACGGAGGTCTTCGCAGCAAAAGCAGTACGAATATAGACCTCCAAGTTCACCAGGACATCTGTCGTGCTGGGGCACTTGCGGAAACCAAATTGAGAAGGGGAGAGGAGGTGATGGTGTTCCAGGAACCACATCAGACGAACGTTAACCATACGTTCAAAGAGTTTGCAGACACAACTTGTGAGGACAGTAGGGCGAAAGTCCTTAGGGGAACTACCCAGAG
The DNA here is from genome assembly GCF_040958095.1 of Procambarus clarkii. Classification (NCBI taxonomy): domain Eukaryota; kingdom Metazoa; phylum Arthropoda; class Malacostraca; order Decapoda; family Cambaridae; genus Procambarus; species Procambarus clarkii. Next base: position 23,527,895 of record NC_091175.1, read on the forward strand.
ACCCCGGTTTGCGAACAGGGAAGACAACGGCATCGAGCCAGTCCTCAGGGACTGACGACGACTCCCAGATCCGATTATACAGACTCACTAAATACTGAGACATGCACGGAGGGAGATGGCGAAGCATCTCATAATGAATACCATCGGAGCCCACCGCCGTAGAACCGCAGAGGGCCAGGGCAGAACGAGGTTCAGAGAGAGAGAAGGTATTATTATAGGGAAGCTGAATACGAGTGCAGAAATCTAAAGGACGAGACTCAAGGACAGGTTTACAAGATTGGGGAAGATGAAGACCAGAGCTAACAGAAGAAAAGTGGGAACCCAGTTCGGAAGCGACCTGCAACGGGTCCGCCACAAGAGTATCATGGAGGTGAAGGACCGGTGAAACATCGGGAACGAACTTACCCGCTATCTTGCGGATATGCTTCCAGATCTGGGGCAGAGGAGTTTCGGACATAATTGTCGAGACATAAGATGCCCAACATTCACGTTTAGCCGTACGGATGGCCCTACGGGCCACCGCACTCGCTTTCCGAAAGAAAAGAAAAGAATCGGTCGTCTGCCTACGGCGGTGCCTCTTCCAGGCTGCACGCTTACAGCGGACAGACCGAGCACAATCCGCATTCCACCAGGGAACGCACTTCCGCGGACCCCGGGAGGAAGAGCGAGGAATAGAGCGGAGGGCAGCGTTGAAGACAGTGTCATGAAAAAGGAGGAGAGCACGAGGAAGAGGCAGATGGGAGAGGTCAGAGAGAGCAGCACTGAGGGTAAATAGGTTCCAGTCTGCCTTAGCAAACTGCCACCTAGGGAAGGGCGAAGCGAGAAAAAGGAAACAAGGATAGGGAAATGATCACTGCCATAGAGGTCATCAAGAACCTGCCACGTGAAATCTAAGTAAAGAGAAGAAGAGCAGAGAGAAAGATCAAGACAGGAAAGGGTGCGAGTCCGAGAGTCCAAATGAGTGGGCTCACCAGAATTCAGAAGAGACAGGCAAGAAGAGAGGAGAAACGGCTCAAGAAGGCGACCCCGGGTATTCGTCAGAACGTCACCCCCAAACAGAATGACGACAATTGAAGTCACCCAGCAGGAGCACAGGCTCCGGCAAGGAGTCCAAGAGGTGTTTCAGATCAGGAAGAGAAAGCGGGACACTCGGGGGGGAGATAAATGGAACAAACTGTGTACCATTTCCCCACAAAGATACGAGCAGCAGAACAATGGAGAGGCAAAGGAAAATGTAAAGGAACAAAGGGAACATCAGCGCGAATCAAGAGAGCAGAAGAATTAGGAGCCCCAGCAACGGCGGGGGGGGGGGGAGAGAAAGGAAAAGCCACGAAAACGACCAGGACGAGCACCAAGCATCGGCTCCTGGAGACAGACACAAAGGGGCGAAAACCGCGAAATCAGAAGTTGGAGTTCGAGGAAATTGGCATAGTAACCTCGAATGTTCCATTGAAGAATAGATATCGACGAGAAGGGAAAGGACAACAACAGAGAACAAGGAAGAAACAAAGGCGAAAGAGCAACACAGCACGTTAAAGAATATCAGGGTCAGGATCAGGGTCAGCAAAGTCAGGGTTAGGGGGCATGGGTAAACTGAGCAAAGATGGAGGGAAGGAAGCGGGAGAACAGACCAGAGGTGGGCGGGCGGGGTCCGGAGGAGGAGGAGGAGGACACAACGGAGAGGAGCAGTCAAGGACAGCAGCAGGAAGAGGGGGAGTAGAAAGAGGGGAGCGCACCTTAGCAAGAGCAGCAACCGAAAGGGAAGCAGGGGCCAAAGAAACCTCCATAGCAGGAACAGGGGGCGTAATCACTGAAATGGGAGGGGAAGGAGCAACAGAGCCAGAAGTAGGGTCCAAGGAAGAAAGCGAAGCCTTCTTACCCGCCGGGGAAGAGGAAGGAGAGGAGCCAGGCTTACGCTTCTGACTTAAAGAGACCGGTGTCCCAGCAACTACGTACCGGGCAACGGATTCCAGTGTCTCAACAGGAGAAGCTGAACGAGAGCACACACGACGGCCGTTAGGAGAGCGATGGACATCTGCCTGCACCGACAGGCGGCGGGGAGAGCCAATAGACGGAGGAAGAGGATGGGAAGGAGGATTGGAGGGAGACGAGGAAGAAGACACAGGAGACACGACAGACCAGGTATAAAGAAGGGGAACCCCAGACAGAGGACCAGGAGGGGGACTCTTCGGGACAGAACTCAAAGGAACAGAGGAGAGGGCAGTGGGCGTATCAGGGTCCAAGGCCCGGAACTCGCCTCAGGAAAAGATAAACGCTCCCGGTGCTTCAAGTTGAGGACGGCCGCCTCAAGCTTGTAATGGATACAGGCACGGGAGAAGGTAGGATGGGCCTCACCGCAGTTGAGGCAGCGAGCTTGGGGAGAAGTGCACTCCGACTTAGAGTGACCTTCACCCCCACACTCTATATACTCCTGGACAGAGCACCTAGCACCAGCAAGAATGACAGAGGATGGAAGGGTCCTACCATCAAAGGTGATCTTCACAACACGAAGGGGTTGACGGTGACGACCATGAGGGGGACAAGTAAACGAGTCAACCTGGAGGACAGAATGGCCTTGGGCATCAAGGATATGCCGAATATCATCGTGGCAATCCTGCAGATTCCGAACACCGGTTGCAACATGGGGCGGGAGGAGAATAGTGCCAACACTGGCATTCATCTGAACATTCTTGGAGACCCGAACAGGGTTCTCGCCAAAGCAAGACAAGGCTGCCAAGCGGGAAACTGCATCCTGTGAAGGAGCAGCAACGACACGTGTACCGAGACGAGTGGGGTTGAAAGTAACAAACGCATCCACGGAATCAACAAGATGCCGATGGAGGGAGAAATCATCAGGAGGCGCAGAATCAAGAGGGAGGAGATCAAAGTATTTGGCCCATGAAGCGGGACCAAACAAGGCCTGATACGCGGCAGTACGGGAAGGAATCGAGCGAGTGCGGCCGGGGCGCGAACGGCGTTGAGAACCCCCAGAGAGAGAGGGGTTAAAAGGCGCAATAGTCACAACGAGAGACTTAGCCGCACCAGGGGACGAAGTGGTCACCACTGGGGGCTGGAGGCTCGACCCAACCACAGAGGAGGGAGGGGAGCTGGGGGAAGAAGTCAGAACGGTCAAAGGAGGAGCAAGGTCGGGGACCAACGCTGCGGGAGCTACAGAGCCTGGTCTTCCAATACAGGTCGACTCGGGGGCTTGGTCGCCCACCCCACGAGCCCGAGAGGGTACAACGGAAACATTTATCGACATAGAGACGAAGAGAAAGAAATTCATCCACGAATGTGCCCCCATACCCACCATGGAGCCACAATTAGAGGCAGGACACCCAACAGGAAGCTATCGCCGATCATGCTGGGGCCCCCTAGGGGTGCGTCGTGAGTATACGCCCTACAAACGTCACCTTAAGAACCGTCAGTCCGTCGAGATCGGGTTGAGCGACGAAAGGGGGATTGACAATAAAAGGTTCCCCTTGCTCGAGACGTCAGGTACAACAATTCTACGGGTGCAAGAGTGTGCCTCCTCAAGCACCCGGGCGTCAAAATAGAAGAAGTCCAAAGAAAGATCCAAAACAAGCAAACGGTCGGCAGGAAACGACAAGCAGATAAGAGAAGAGGGGGGAGAAAAACGAAACAGAAGGAAAAGGAAAAGGTGCTCAGCACAATTGGAGAGGACGGCAGCAGGAGCACAAGGCTAGAAAAGGACAGAGGATTGTCCCAAGGAGCATCACACTCCAGCAGCCGCCCACCAAGCCCCCCTCACGGCATCAACGAGCTGAGCGGGGAGGGGGGAAAACTAAATAAAGTCACTCCCTATACTTAACACTCCCTACGAGGCATGAGGTGAACTACTTCCCTATACAAAACTGTAGCAAACTGTACCATGTACTGCGACCAGCTGTTGTTCTACTGATCTATTTAGGGAGAGGGTGAGAGTGGATGACCTATGACCTCCGAGTCATTGACCGGCCCACACTGACTGACGTGCCCTCTTCACCACGAGGCTAGTGGGTATTCCTACGTCAAGCTCACTAAGTTTACTAGCAGGGTTTAAGTTGAACAACTAATCTCTGTTGCAGTGAACAACCCAGATGGTTGAACTCTTAAACTGAAGGTAATTGCGCAGGTATCTTAGGGAAAGGCTAATTCCACTTACAAAATGGCTATTTGACCTAGGAGAATTACTCATTGTAGAAGACTTTGGTGACCCGTGACCCCGGGTCGTCCAAATTGCTCCGCGTCCGAGGCTAGTCCTTAGCTATTGACGTCAGTGATGGTGACTTACTCAGTATTCCGACAATTGAGGATAATCTTGATACTATAAACAGGAATACTATTGAATACAATTTGAATGAAGACTTGAATTTCTCTAAGTTACTGAATTCTGTAAAATAATTCATTATACGTTGCCTAAGACAAGGTGCCGGCCATTTTGTGATCTAAACCGCTAATCCCATGAGAGATGCCCCAGTTCTTCCCCGAGTCAGGTCACTACCACTTGACTCCAAACTTTCCACCCCCATAGTCTATGAGAAACCATACTGAATAATTCCTACAACAAACCTAGTTTGTTACAACCCCCCCCCCCCCCCCCCGCACCAGTAACTTAGTAAACCTTGTTTTTATCATAGAATAAAAATGAGGTTTAGTATCCAAATCCTCATTAAAAATCAATAAACTCATGCCTCACACAAAAGCTAACCTATCTAAGAAAAATGACAATCATCATATTGTCCAGCAACATCACAATAAACATGTCCAAATTCAACAAACTCCCGCCTGTCAATTGACAGCACTCCTCCAACATCCGGAAACATACATCCTATACTTAACTTACATAGCTAAATAAAATATCCCTAATCCAACAGCAAAGACTAGCTATTAAAATTCTTTGGCTCTTCAATAGCAAACCTCGTGTGTTCCCTAGAGCCGGACACACAATGCAAACCTAAAAGAAAAAAACAAAAATATAATTACAGACTGAACTTTCAGTCATCTGGAAACGTACCACTGAACTCTACGAAGTTCACATCCGTGTACTATCCACTCCCCAATCAATGTCATCCTTGACATTCTGCCAATTAAAACAAACCCAGTTTTTATTGCATATATCTAAAAAAAATCAGAAAAAAATTCTACTATAACTATATCACAGGTTACAGCTGACTGTACAGCGAAGAGTCCGCTCTCCCTTTAAGAGTGTCAATGTTTTTGTTGGTCCGCCTCTCCTGTGTTCAAAATTCTGAAAAATAATAGCACAACCTAATTTTCCATAACCGTTTGTTCTGGGCTGAGACAATCACACAGGATGGCTTTGATTTTAATTACTGACCAAGTTATAGAGTAGAATTTTCATATATCACTATACCAGAATAATATTTATTTTAAATCTGTTTACATTTAAACAAAAGTATTTTGATTCTAAATCTGTTTTTCAACATTTAAACAAAAGCGTCCATATTTGCTTTATAAAGGTGTTCAGGGCCAACTTTATCTTTTCACCAATTGTTCATATTGAAAATTTGAAAAAAAATCGATGCTGATGGACGCTGAATGTAGTCAATGACGATGAATGTGTCGATCTTGCTTCTTCCATGCGTAGATGTCGATACCTGGTCCTCTTGTACTCCCATCCCGGTACTCTTGAATGACGACAGAGTGTAGCAGAACGAAGCGCCAAGTTACAGCTGTAGAATACTGTCACTCGACCTTTGACCTGGCTCCCGACAGTCCACACGTCTTCATATCACTCACAGTTCACACAGCAGTCTTGATGTAAAACTTGACGGCGCAGATGACCACAGCTGAGCAGGACTGGACGTACTAACGGTGTCTCGTGACAGGTGTGTTGTCAGAGGGTCGTTGAGGCTGGTTGCTTGTTTACAGAACAGGTGGATCCCGTCTTCCATCATTGCTCACGTCGTCTCAGGCGTTTCTTGATATCACCAGGTTACTAGGCCGTAAACACCAACTGTGTATACCCTCGTCCTTTCTTGTTACTTCAGACGACGTAATCATTAATCTTCCGGCAAAAACTCTAGAGTACTGCTACTGGCTTGCCCCCTTCTCTTGACCTCTCCTCCAACACTTCTGGTATGGCTGCAGTCTTGGTGACGCAGCAGGCGGGTAGTGGTGACCTCGAGACAACTACCCAGGTGTTATATGGTGACCCCCCGGTGACTGCTGCAATGTGGACAGCTCACTGCCCCTGACAACCTTGTTAGTGATGTGAGGCGTCGGCCGGGTGACTCTTGGACAGTCACCCACCCAAAGTAACTGATGTATGGGATACTGGGTCTGGTGAAGGGGGGGGGGGAGGGCTTTGTGTAACGTGCCTGCCCCTCGGTCTTTACAGACAAGGGTTCACGTGTGGCTGGAACAACTGGTTCGGTGTACCAATCAGACCTGGAAACAGACAGACACAACACAGCGGAAGCATAGATATAACTCTGGGTTTGATGGAGGTGGAACCCCAGAGCACGGTAAAAGCTGCTACCCAAGTTAAGTATAAGTAATAGTTCACATCATTCCCTCTACAGGAAAATCTAATGAATACTAATTTATACTAACCAAGGAAGTTACTTTACTGTTACTGTATAGCGCGAGATCTCGTCACCATAGGGTGGCGAGACTGCATCTGACTACTGATGAGCGATGACAATGGGTCAGGTTATCTTGAGATGATTTCGGGGCTTTAGTGTCCCCGCGGCCCGGTCCTCGACCAGACCTCCACCCCCAGGAAGCAGCCCGTGACAGCTGACTAACACCCAGGGTACCTATTTTACTGCTAGGTAACAGGGGCATAGGATGAAAGAAACTCTGCCCATTGTTTCTCGCCGGCGCCCGGGATCGAACCCGGGACCACAGGATCACAAGTCCAGCGTGCTATCCGCTCGGCCGACCGGCTCCCTCATCCGGTTATCCTCATCCCCTGACTCGTTGGTGAAGCCATGAATCAGCACTGCTGAGTCAGGAACTAGACCCGCTGAAGACAGTTCTAATTCCGCTCAAGCATGATATTGTTTTAATTTGTTTATATGAATTGTCCTTTCCACCTGGTCCTCGAATACTCCTTTTATGACAAGATTAACCGGCCCCGCTCTTTTAACTACTCAATACGGACCTCGCCACCTCGGAGCTAGTTTCCTTCTCTGATTGGCGGGCGCAGCCTCATTCACTCTCAACACGAGGCTTCCTTTTTTTCAACTCAAGAAGGCGCACTTTCTTGTCATAAAAATGAGCATAACGAGTCCGTGCTTTCTTCGACGCTTCAGCCGCAATATTCCAAGCATTTCTCATTTTTCCTAGGACCTCTGAAGGATAGTCCTCCCCGTATGCAATATTATGTCTTAAGCAGATCTGAGGGGAAATTTCATGAATTACCAGTAAACAAATGAAGGGGTTGGGTGTTAATTGATTGGTGAATGGCAGTATTCAAGGCTAATTGAACTTAGGGAAGGTGTTCATCCCAAGAGTTTGCATCATGTTCAGCAAGGATTGCAAGCATATCCTTGACTGAACGATTAGTTCGTTCCGTCATACCGTTTGCTTGTGGGTGGTAGGCTGTTGTAAAAGCCGAAGTTGTCTCTAAAATTCTACAAACTTCCCTAAAATATATTCCCTTTGAATTCCTGACCCCAGTCAGAGACTAAAACTTTAGGAGGTCCGAATACAGTAACGAACCTACGCAAGATGGGATAAATTATCCTCATCTCGATGAATTAAGCACCCGCCAATAGCTATACCGCTGGCGTCAGTGTGCACCTCCCACTCTTTATCGAAATCAGGAATGGCCAGTTCCGGTGTCGTAATTAGTTGGTCTCTCAGTTTCCGAAAGGCTTCGTCATGTTCAAATTCCAAACAAACTTCGCATTTTTTCTTTGTGAGATCAGTCAAGGGTGCTGAAATGCCAGCGAAACCTTCAATATGACGACAAAAATATCCGGCCTCCCCAAAAAAACCTACGCAGGTCCATTGCTGTCCTTGGAGTAGGAATGTCAGCAATGGCGCGGCAAGAGTCTGGGTCAGGTCGAATACCGTCTGGGCACACCTGGCACCCCAGAAATTTGAATTTCTGGGCCGCCAGGGTTCATTTCTGAACGCTAAGCTTGAAACCTGCCCGATCTAACAAAGTCAAAGTCTCAGTTAAGTCCTGTAGGTGTTCCTCAATCGTCCTGGAATATATCACATCATCATCCAGGTACGCTAATGAATGCCTAACCAAAACTGGGTTGAGGATGAAATTTATGGCCCTCTAAAATGACTAAGGCGCTGTCTTTAAACCAAACGGCATCCTACGGAATTGATAAGTGTGCCTACCATCCGAGAATGCTGTTTTATCCCTATTTTGTTGCGCCACCGGAATCGCCCAATACGTTGATTTCGCGTCAAGAGTTGAGAAAAATTTTGTAGCACCAAATTGATCGATTATCTCCTGTATTCGGGGCAACGGATACACATCAACCTTAGTTATTTCGTTTACCTTCCGGTAGTCAACACAGAAGCGGTAACTACCGTCCGGTTTACGAACTAGCACAACAGGAGAGAGCCACGGTGACGTACTAGGCTCTATCACGCCTTGCCTCAACATCTTCTGGCACTCTTCCTTGATAATATTCTTTGCCTGTTCCGGCAACCTCCACTGTCTTGTGTACACGGGCAAATGATCACCAGTTGGAATGGTGTGCTCAATCATATCAAGGAGACCAATCTGGTCATCCTCTGTCGCAAACAATTTAGGGAATTTTCAGAAAACTCCTCTCAGTGACTTCCTATCTGCCTGTGTAACATGTTGCAAATCAAGTGTGGAAATTAACTTCTCTACATCTTCTACGTTACGTGCAACATTTTTTGTCTCGTACTGTAATTTTGATGGTGTTTTATTCTCTGTCATGTTTAATGCACTACATTGTGCTGTGATGGTTGGCGTCTCAGCTGACTCATGGTAAAAGATTTCTGTATCCTCTACCATAGTTCCCTGAGATACCCTATCACCTGCCCTGAAGCGAAAAGTCTTATGTGAAATATTGACAACTCGAATGAGTGCACCTTTAGCGAGCACTTCAATTAAATGGTGAGGAATTAATAAACTCTCATATCTCCCAGCTACCTGAAGGGTGGCACCTGGTTGGATGTGACGTCCCACGGCTACTTTAATAAATTTAACAGAATATGGTGGGCAACTCTGTTTGGTCAATGCATGCAATGCACATGACCTCTTGACGGTGTCTGGAAGAGACATAAAAATCAATTTTGGATAGTGCGCATTATATTTTTGCTTCCTCTTATTTGAAGCTACAACTGGGGGATGGTCGATCATCTCCACTGGGTAGGAAGTCTGTCCCAACTGCAACCCGCAGTTCCTAGCCTCTTTCTGAGCAGACAAGAAGTAATCAAATCGCGACAGAAAATCAGTTCCCATTAAGATGTGACCAGGAAAATCAAGGTTCTCTACGATCGTACATGTGTGAAGCTGCAATGCCCCATCAATTTCAAAGTTAACGGTACCTTGACCCACGACCTCAATCTTTTCCCCATTGACCGCTGTTAATGTCTTTGCGCTATGTTTAAGACGTGCATATTTAAAACCGTTGAAGGCTGACTTTTTAATTAAAGTTGCCTGGCTTCCAGTATCAACAAAAGCTGTCAATCTCACACCTTCCACTTTCAATTCAAAAGTAGGCCTACCATCACTAGGGGACTCCTTTCATTCTTTCGTACTAACAACTGGGCAATCCCTCCGTAGGTGTCCGCGCTTCCCGCAGGAGTAACACGCCCGCGGTTCCTTGCTAGTACTCCGCCCAGGGTGGCTCGAACGTGCAGCTGTGGTCTGCTTCCTGCGTGACGAACCCACGCCACAGTTATTCATCTTTTCCCCCTCGCCTTTGCGTAACGCCTCAACGTATGGGGACGACTGAGCCCCAGTCCTCTCTTTTCGCATCTCTATGTCTAAGACTGTGGCGGCATGTTGGACTAGTTCCTTAAAACTTAACGCTCCCTCCGCAGATATAAACGGCCCCATGGCAGCAGGTAACGCTCTGCAGAACACCTGCTTAGCTAATCGCTCTGCCTGACTCTCATTGAACCCCAGCTCCTGGGAAAGATCGTCAACCATACTCATTATCAGCGTCCCGAAATCTTTAATGGTGCTGCAGGCATCCTCTCTTAAGTGACTGAAGGTAAACCTGAGCTTCATCTTCATCTACCGACACTTTCTCCTTATATCTGTCCCTTATCGCTTGGACAAACTGAGGCCATGTCGTCAGGTGCCGAAACTCTGTCAACCTCGCCAGTGGACCGGCTACATCCACACAAGCCCCCATAACGAGAGTAATTTTCAGACCATCATTTGGGACAGCCTAAAGCATCACACTAATCTGCCAAAGCCAGTCTTCCACTCGGCGGTTGTGTTGGACGGCAACTCCGTACCTCTGAGTGTCGGCAGAGTCATCTTGGGAATCAGACTCATAATTCCCTGCGTGTGTGAAGCGAGGCTACTGGAAGTGGGTGGCCCTTGGGGTTGGTATAGGGGTTGAGGCTGGGGTGGGTGGCCCTTGGGGTTGGTATAGGGGTTGAGGCTGGGGTGGGTGGCCCTTGGGGTTGGTATAAGGGTTAAGGCTGGGGTTGGGGTGCCTGGGGTCGAAATAGGTATGGGGTGGTCTGGGGTTGGGGTGCCTGGGGTTGAAATAGGTATGGGGTGGTCTGGGGTTGGGGTAAGGGTTGGGATTGGGAAGGGTATTGGGTGGTCTGGGGTAGGGGTTGAGGGTGGGGTATGGTGTGGGTGGCCTGGGGTTGGAGTAGGTATTGTGTGGCCTGGGGTTGGGGAAGAGGTTGGCGTATGGTGTGGGTGGCCTGGGGTTGGAGTAGGTATTTGGTGGCCTGAGGTTGGGGAAGAGGTTGGGATATGGTGTGGGTGGGCTGGGGGTTAGAGTAGGTATTGGGTGGCCTGGGGGGGTAGGGATTGAGGTTGGGGTTGGGTTGCCTGAGGTTGGGTTGCCTGAGGTTGTGGTATGGTGTGGGTGGCTTGGGGTTGGGGTAGGTATTGGGGTGGTCTGGGGTTGGGTTGGTATAGGAGTTGAGGTTGGGGTAGGGTGGGTTGGTGTTGTAGTGATGGGTGAGGTATAAGTGGATGTTGCGGTTGTGGTGTTATTTGAGGGCGTTCCTGCTGTTGGTGAGGTTCATGTTCTAATTGAATAGGTTGCTGGTCATGTTCCCTACTTAACGGAGTGGGACGTCCAACCACGCTAACTGATGCCCCCCTGTCCAGCACCCTGTATCCCCTGTTGGTATGGCGTCGATGTTGTAGGTGGGGGGGAACCCATGACGGCACCCCCACTCATGGGATGAATCCTCAAATGATTCAGCACTAATGTCTACTACCGTGTCAGTACTAGAACGTGAAGATAACCTAAACTCCCTAGTCATACTCGGAACACGTGACACCATCGCCTCAGCCCCACTGACTCTACTTATAATGCCAGCTAGTCTACCTGTGAGGTCCACCAGATCCCCCGTAGTATCGGAAAGGGTGCCCTCCTCTAGGCGTACACTCCCCTGGTCCCTATTAACTGGACACTGTCTGGGTTAAACATTCCCTGTAATTCCCGGTGCACCATGCCCCTCGTAACTACCATTTAACTCACACACGACCCGGATTCTCACTACAACCGAGATCTACACAATAACAAAACAAATTCACAGCTCTCTTTACGACAGAAAAGAAACTAACTAAATTCTAAAAAAGGAAAACGACGATTGTTCAAGAGAATCGCATAAGTGAAACTAATAAATGAAAGCGCCTGCACCGCACTCGTGTCAGATCGTGAAGTACTCCGGAGTTCTATTACCGAAACTAAGTCGTTTACGTTAAAAAAATTAAAGTATCTTATTTCTATAAAAACAATTAAAAAATAAAGTAATTATCCCGCAGCACTCGTGATGGACTAATAAAGAATATTTACTGTACTTGTACACTAGACGCACTTGAAGTGAACCACGTGGCCACTGATTAATGATGGAGCGGGACTAGCTGTGCTAAAAAACCCAAGTCCCGCGTTTTTTCGCTTAAACGCTTAAATTTCAAAATTTGTATATCTGAAGGAATTTAACTAGTTTACTAGTTTTACGTTAATAAACCGCTCTAGCGAATAATACAGACACCCAAGATATGTATCTGCTTACTTAAATGGAATTTTCACCGAAAAACTGTTTTTACTCGATACTGGACTCTGACAATTTTCTGACTCGGGGAAAAAAATCTATCACTCAAACATCGCAAAACTCCATTAATTCGTCAAAAATGGGTTTTTCGTTCCCAGATATAATAAATTCGTTATTACTTAATACTGGCGATATACACAGAACAATACTGACACTTCAGGCGGTCTCAACGCTCATTAATTCGATTTTGAGTCAAAATCCGAGGTATTCACCTCAACTGGACTCTGACAAAACTCACAACACGATTTTCTCTGAAAAATCACTAAATTCAGCAAAAATGTAATTATCACTGCCTGACGCTTAAGATCAGAATTACGTCCCTTGCGCGCACTAGAGAGTAATACTGGCCCTGGAACACACAAAACACGAAACTTCGAATTTTCACCAAAAAGTCCGATTCTAGCCCAAGCTGGACTTAGAAGTTTTTCCACCTACGTTTCCAACAAAAAAATTTCTGTCTAAAAACGAAAATTCTACCGTCCTACTGGTGAAACTAGAAAAATATCACTCGCATCGACTAGGGAAACCTAATGATACCCGGATCGTACCCGTGATCCGCGACTATGACTTAATCAAAGTTAACGACTTTTTCGACATGGACTTAGCCGAAATCCTACCCCAAAATGCACTTAGAAATTTTTCCCGAACTCGGTCGAATATTTACAACAAAAACCACTATCACTTAACAACATAAACTCATTCACTGTAACGACAGTGGCCGACATGTAGTCCTAAGTCCAGAGGATTAACTACGCTCTAGAAAACACGCCTCTGACTTAGCCGAATTTCAATAGGGAAAGGAATAATAATTTTACGGACTTAGCCTATGTAGGCTAAGACATGTAGTCCTAAGTAGCTACATTTACAAGGAAAACATTTAATACTCGGGGAATTTATAACACAGGGGACTGAATTTATGGGAAATCTCTAATAACTAGAAAAACACGAATACAAGGAAATACGGTATATGAAATTTAATTATACTTAAAGAATTACTTGCCTTAATCCTATAATCGCCCCTACCGGCTCGCCGTACCGCACCTAGCCTAGAGGTCGTGACCACCTAGATTCCAACAAAGCAGCACGCTGCTTTCGGCAACAATTTTGTTTGGATCTGTGATAATGGTATGATAGACAGAATACTTAGGAGCTACAAGAATTTTGCCCCAAGAGTAACAATTATATGCTGTGCTTACTATATTAACCTGCAATGTTAAACGGGATTCTTGTAATGTTATTTGTCTATTTGTACTCACTGAATTTGTGCACCCCTTGAGGGACTTGAAGTAGAGGGGGGTAGAAATAGCCTAAGCTACTCTATCCCTTTGAGATGTATTTCTTTCTTATCTCAATAAACATACTTGAACTTGAACTTGGCAACAATTAGACTAGAAACGACTCAACCTCCACTATGTGTGCGATCACTTAGTCATTGAAACGGTGCTAGGTAGTATACTAGCCTGTCCCTCAGCAGCCTCAACCACCTTCACGAATTTACCGTTTTTCCCTAGCGTTTTGGGTCGTCTAACAACGCCCTCTCATAAATCTACTGGCTTCCCACAGATAAATCCGGCCAGACAACCCACAAGGAACTGCTGTTGAGAGTATGGTGGCTCCCAACACCTCTGAATCAATTGCAGTGCGTCGAGTAAGGTACCCAGTCCAATTAACTCGGAGCGGTCTCCTTACCCATTAAATCTTAACAGCCTAACTTACTACCTAATCCTTAATCGTATCAGCCCCTCACGACCCCAAAATTCACCAACCCCACTCAATCGCACTTGTGGGGCGCACTGCTAATCCTGGTTCGTGGGCCCGCGGCTAACACCTACGTACGTGTCCGAATGGCATGACGCATGAGCCTTTCAACAATTTTTAACAAAATTGGTGAAACCACCGCTGTGCACCATTGTAACACGGGGGGGGGGGGTTCGTCTCCGACCTCCTCTTAAATCACCCTTAACCCCTGCCCGTATTTTATTGACTTGGCTTAATACCAAGGGACCCCAGAGTTACTCTAGCTGAATCACACGCCACGTGGTCTTAGCCGTTCGAACGGCTAAGATTCTACAACCTCACGATGTGGTATTAGACTCTTAGCAAACTCTAGAATCTCCTTCTGCTGCCACCAACAGACCATTAATAAGGATCGTCAATAACCAAGGTCTAAACCGATTAATCACTCAGTAACACCTTACCTTACCTTGAGGTTACCTTGAGGTGCTTCCGGGGCTTAGCGTCCCCGCGGCCCGGTCGTCGACCAGGCCTCCTGGTTGCCGTACTGATCAACCAGGCTGTTGGACGCGGCTGCTCGCAACCTGACGTATGAGTCACAGCCTGGTTGATCAGGTATCCTTTGGAGGTGCTTATCCAGTTCTCTCTTGAACACTGTGAGGGGTCGGCCAGTTATGCCCCTTATGTGTAGTGGAAGCGTGTTGAACAGTCTCCAACCTCTGATGTTGATAGAGTTCTCTCTCAGAGTACCAGTTGCACCTCTGTTTTTCAACGGGGGTATTCTGCACATCCTGCCATGCCTTCTGGTCTCATGTGATGTTATTTCTGTGTGCAGGTTTGGGACCAGCCCCTCTAATATTTTCCACGTGTAAATTATTATGTACCTCTCCCGCCTGCGCTCAAGGGAGTACAGTTTTAGGCTCTTTAGTCGGTCCCAATAGTTTAGATGTTTTACTGAGTGGATTCTAGCAGTAAAGGATCTCTGCACGCTCTCCAGGTCAGCAATTTCTCCAGCTTTGAAAGGTGCTCTCATTGTGCAGCAGTACTCTACTCTAGAGAGCACAAGCGTTTTGAAAAGTATCATCATCGGTATAGCATCTCTAGTGTGAAAAGTTCTTGTTATCCAACCTGTCATTTTTCTTGCAGTTGTGACGGCTACTTTATTGTGTTCTTTAAAGGTAAGGTCTTCCGACATGAGTACACCCAGATCCTTTACATTGCCTTTTCGTTCTATGTTATGATTTGCCTGAGTTTTGTACGTGGTTTCCGTTTTTATATTTTCATTTTTTCCATAGCGCATGAGCTGGAACTTATCTTCGTTAAACACCATATTATTTTCTGTAGCCCATAGAAAGACCTGATCTACATCAAACTGGAGGTTCGCCGTGTCCTCTATGTTGCCTACTCTCATGAAGATCCTAGTGTCATCTGCAAAGGATGATACAGTGCTATAGGTTGTGTTCTTGTCTATGTCCGAAATGAGGATGAGAAAAAGTACTGGGGGCTTGATCCCCAATTACATGGCAAAGGAGGGAAGAATCTACGTTAAGTGTGGGGGAATTATAGCAAACAAAGGGATAACTGAACTCTTACGCTTTGTTAGGCTTGCAGCCCAACTACAACTCAGACTCGTGGAGACCACGTGACCAGGACATGAGAAACATGAAAACATGGAAATAATAAAATGCAAATTACAAACTAAATAATTATTTCTGCAAAATCTAAACAAAAACTAAATAAAGTCACTCCCTATACTTAACACTCCCTACGAGGCATGAGGTGAACTACTTCCCTAAACAAAACTGTAGCAAACTGTACCATGTACTGCGACCAGCTGTTGTTCTACTGATTTGTTTAGGGAGAGGGTGAGAGTGGATGACCTCCCCGAGTCGTTGATCGGCCCACACTGACTGACTAGCCCTAAATGGGCAAGTCAGCCAGAATGCCCACTAGCCCACGAGGCTAGTGGGCATTCCTACACCAGGCTCACTAAGTTTACTAGCAGGGTTTAAGTTGAACAACTAATCTCTGTTGCACTGAACAACCCAGATAGTTGAACTCTTTTAAACTGAAGGTAATTGCACAGGTATCTTCGGGAAAGGCTAATTCCACTTACAAAATGGCTATTTGTCCGTGGAGAATTACTAAATAAAGAAGGCTTTGGTGACCCGTGACCCCGGGTCGTCCAAATTGTTCCGCGTCCGAGGCTAGTCCTTAGCTATTGACGTCAGTGATGGTGACTTACTCAGTATTCCGACAATTAAGGATACTCTTGATACTTTAAACAGGAATACTATTGAATACAATTTGAATGAAGACTTGAATTTCTCTAAGTTACTGAATTCTGTAAAATAATTCATTATACGTTGCCTAAGACAAGGTGCCGGCCATTTTGTGATCTAAACCGCTAATCCCATGAGAGATGCCCCAGTTCTTCTCCGAGTCAGGTCACTACCACTTGACTCCAAACTTTCCACCCCATAGTCTATGAGAAACCATACTGTATAATTCCTACAACAAACCTAGTTTGTTACAACTCGACTTTCCCCTGCGGGCCGTGAGGTGACTCCCCCACCTTTGGGCGAGTCCATTCTCCACTTCCCAGTGGCAGTACATCCGCCCGAGACTGCCAGGTCGCCGGCCGGTCAGTTGCCTCCAAGCTCCCGATGGGAGAAGACGTGCAGCTCCTCTCCTCAGATGGTTCCCTCATCTCTATTCTCTTATTTAGACTTTCTGCATTAATTAACAAGATATGCCTAATATATCAATAGGCACTTGCTACGGTCGCTGGGCACATGACTACTACAGGCAATCACTGTCATCTGGTTTAAAATGGGCTTACCACAGAATGTGGTCCACTTGCGGCGCTCACTGACTGAGCGGCCGCCACCAGGGCACTCTAAGCGGCCCACAAAACTGCTTTAAAGACTGCTCCACACTCTCTCTGTAGTTCACGACTTGAGCTGACATGTCTCCAGACTTATTCCACAAGCGAGACGTCTGTCCACTTCCTTCTTCTTGAAGGTATTTCACTCAGGGGTTCTTCTTCACCAGGGGCTCAAATGGAGCACGACCTCCCCTCACGATTTCTTCAGCTCAAGTGAGGTCAAAGTCCTCTGAAGCGAGCCTCACACCTCCAGCAAATTCTTCGCATCTCATGTCAAGTCATTTATTTATGTTCTTATTCACTGCCCATATTTTCAAACTATTTGTCAAATTCAATCGATTGTATACTATTTACATTTCCCAGGTCTATATTTCTTTGACCTCTCAGTTAGGTCAGGTCTGGTAGAATAACTCTCAAGGGCTTACTCGTTTCTCCTGCAGCCTGAGATCATATCATTGTCCCAGTAGACAACTGAGTCCAGGTATTGTTTGTAAGTCCACTCATCATCTGGACTAGGAGGTTCAGGAACTATGTCTAAAGTTGCTAGATCCCATAATTTTTGTACTGGGGGATCAAGCTCATCTTCAGACATGTCTCTGAACTTAAGGGGTGACTGTTTCTTCACCTAGTCCCGCAATCATCACTGGGTTGACTTGTTGGTTATCTACAGGTGTGGGTTGCTTCAGACTCAATAGTGAGCCTTTGAGCAAATTGCCTCTCGCAGGCAATAACAGATTCATTTCTTGTCATTTCCAGTGATGAGTTTATGGTAATAATCTGACACCTACAAGGAATCCCATATTGGAGAAGTGATCCGATTTTTTTGTTTTTGTCAACTTAATTCCCTTATCTCATAGGAATATAGCTGTTGTCCCTAGATCATAAAATATAAGTCAGATGGGATTTTGTATACTACAATGGCCTGTACAATTCGGGCATAACCGCCTAAACGTACTAATGGTTGGAGCACTTTGTGGACTTGGGGATCTGTGTTGGTCAGGAACCTTGATATGATTAGTTTCACCTGTTGAACAGGTTTTTGTTTTAGATCATCTGCTACTTTCCGTGTGACAAATGTCTTTTGGGATCCATAGTCAACTAATCCACGTGTGGTGGCCTTGGATCTTTTATTTTTGATGTGTAGTTGGGCAGTGGGCAAAGCTGCATTATTATCAGACTTTGCTGAAAGGACACATCTTGACATATTTAACAGAACTGTACTGTAGTGGAAGTTTCTTCCTACACCTGGGGTTTGGGAGACCTTGATCTTATTTCCCCGCACAGACAGTGCTGTATAGTGTTGACCCTCATTGCACTTATTGCAGGTGCGCATTTGGGCCACACAGGTATTGGGGTTATGAGACCTGAGACACCTGGTGCATTTCTGTAACTTCTTGAGTCGCTTTATATGTGTAGCACGATCAAGGTAAACAGTACAGTTGTATATGGAATGTGCTACATCACAGAACAAACACGTCATCCATCTTACAGCACCTTTGGGACACTCTACCTTGGGTAGTAAAGTAACTGTAGGTTTGGAGGGACCCACTGCATATGTGGTCACAATGCTGTGTTTCCACCATGGAGTTAAGGTAGATGGTTTAGGTTTATTTCGAGTACTGTGTGTACTGTGATTTACTGTGGGTGGGTAACGAAGGTTTAGGTGTTGATTTACCATCTGTATTTGCTAACTGTCATTCTGTACCAGAATGTACACCTTCTGTAATCTCCTGAACTGTCAGTGAAGATTGGTTATGCAAGGTACACAACTTATCCAGTGTTTCAATTGGTAATTGGCGTCTTACAATAACTTTAGTTAACCAGTCCGCAATATCTAGATTAATCTTACGGCTGAGTGTCTTGAGTAATGACTCAAGATCCAATTTAAAGGCGTGGAGTGAGTCAGAGGTTCCTCTGTGGATGGTAAGTCCAACAATTTTTGGACTAAAAGTGTGACTGCTCGCTCTGTGTTAGCATAATTATCCAAAAGAGACTGAACCACGAAATCATAGCCATCACTACTTAATATTAAATTGGATACCCACCTTTAAAGCCTTTTCCTTTAATTGACTCTGTAAATTTGTAAATTTGATAGTTTTAGGGATAGTGGGTTTAGAATCCAATGAGACAACAAATTTGTCCCAGAACTTATCCCAACTTTCATCCTCTGTACCAGAGAATGTGGGTAAACTGATTGGCAGTTTGATTTCTGGCTGGGTTATGTTAGCAGAAGCTGCTGTTGTTGGTGTTGTTGCCTTACACTGGGCAATTATTTTGATGAAAGGATGTATCCTGGCGTGGGTGACATCCTCATAATCTGCCATATTAACCTTAATATCGTCTTATTCTGTTTCCGATACATTAGTTTTGGCAAGTTTAACCAATTATTTCGCTATTTGGAGTTTGACAAGCTCAAATTTGCTTACTGATGCTTGACAATAGCTTTCCAGTTCAGTATAATAAATTGGAGTTTGTTGATACAGATCATCATATTTATTAATCTGTCTAGTTGAGTGGCCTTTAAGACCTGCAAGGGTTTTTTTCAGATTTCTTGCAGTTGACATACTGGTAGTTTGGTTAAGCCTTATTGGGCTTATACTATTTTTTTTTTTTTTTTTTTGAGATATATACAAGAGTTGTTACATTCTTGTACAGCCACTAGTACGCGTAGCGTTTCGGGCAAGTCCTTAATCTTATGGTCCCTGGAATACGATCCCCTGCCGCGAAGAATCGTTTTTTCATCCAAGTACACATTTTACTGTTGCGTTAAACAGAGGCAGTTAAGGAATTGCGCCCAGTAAATCCTCCCCGGCCAGGATACGAACCCATGACATAGCGCTCGCGGAACGCCAGGCGAGTGTCTTACCACTACACCACGGAGACTAACCACTACACCACTATGGGTTATCTTGATATTATCTTGAGATGATTTCGAGGCTTCGCATCCCCGCGGCCCGGTCCTCGACCAGGCCTCATTTTTTGTTACACACCCTCGGAAGCAGCCCATAGCAGCTGTCTAACTCCTAGGTACCTCTTTACTGCCAAGCAACAGGGGCATCAGGGTGAAAGAAACAATTTGCACATTTGTCTACACCTCCACGCGGATCGAACCCCCGGAACCTCAGGACTACTAATCTGAAGCGCTGTCCACTCAGCTGTTTGGCGCCATCAATGCCGAACTGGTATTGTTGGTAGTGGTAGTGAGAGGTGGCTAAGGAAAATTTGAAAGCTTCCCAGGTGGAAATATCCAAGTACTACGACAGGAGGACTAAGGAGAGGAAGTTCGAGGAGGGGGAACAGGTGTTATTCCTCCTACCCGTAAAGGAAAGTGTGTAAGAATCAAGATTTTGTGGACCGTACAGGATCCAGAAAGTGTTGGGGAGAGTGAATTATGTAGTGTATATGCCCGCCCAACCCGTTCTCGCAAATTTAATAAGTCAATATTGACTTATTAAATATGTGCATAGGTGACATACTTAACATAATAGATACCCTTAAAAAGATTCATAGAAAACACCGACCTTACCTAACCTTGTTAGTATCTTAAGATAAGCATCTTATTGCTTCGTAATTACAATTATTACCTAACCTATAATAGGTATAGGTTAAGTAATAATTGTAATTACGAAGCAATAAAATGCTTATCTTAAGATACTAACAAGGTTAGGTAAGGTCGGTGTTTTCTATGAATCTTTTTAAGGGTATCTATTATGTTTAGTATATCACCTATG
>NC_091175.1:23553474-23560974 GCF_040958095.1 Procambarus clarkii
ACTCTTCCTTCTTCCAGTGTCGTTAGGTGCATTTCCCGCAGCCTTTCCTCGTAACTCATGCCTCTTAGTTCTGGGACTAGTCTAGTGGCATACCTTTCGACTTTTTCCAGCTTCGTCTTGTGCTTGACAAGGTACGGGCTCCATGCTGGGGCCGCATACTCCAGGATTGGTCGTACATATGTGGTGTACAAGATTCTGAATGATTCTTTACACAGGTTCCTGAACGCTGTTCTGATGTTAGCCAGCCTCGCATATGACGCAGACGTTATTCTTTTTATGTGGGTTTCAGGAGACAGGTTTGGTGTGATATCAACTCCTAGATCTTTCTCTCTGTTCGTTTCATTAAGTACTTCACCTCCTATTCTGTATCCTGTGTCTGGCCTCCTATTTCCACTGCCTAGTTTCATTACCTTGCATTTACTCGGGTTGAACTTCAACAGCCATTTGTTGGACCATTCACTCAGTCTGTCTAGGTCATCTTGTAGCCTCCTACTATCGTCCTCAGTTTCAATCCTCCTCATAATTTTTGCATCATCGGCAAACATTGAGAGAAACGATTCTATACCCTCTGGGAGATCATTTACATATATCAGAAACAATATAGGTCCAAGGGCTGACCCCTGCGGGACTCCACTCGTAACGTCTCGCCAATTTGAGACCTCACCCCTCACACTGACTCGTTGTCTCCTGTTGCTTAGGTACTCCTGTATCCAACGGAGTACCTTCCCTTTCACTAAAGCCTGCATCTCCAGCTTTTTCACTAGCCTCTTGTGTGGCACTGTATCAAAGGCTATCTGACAATCCAAAAATATGCAGTCTGCCCACCCTTCTCTTTCTTGCCTTATTTTTGTTGCCTGGTCGTAGAATTCAAGTAACCCTGTGAGGCAGGACCTGCCCTCCCTGAATCCATGTTAATGCTGTGTTACAAAGTTCTTTCACTCCAGGTGCTCCACTAGCTTTCTTCGCACAATGTTCTCCATCAGCTTGCATGGTATGCAGGTTAGGGACACTGGCCTGTAATTCAGTGCCTCCTGTCTATCCCCTTTCTTGTATATCGGGACTACGTTAGCTGCTTTTCAAATTTCTGGCAGTTCCCCTGTTGCCAGTGATTTGTTATACACTATGGAGAGTGGGAGGCACATTTCTTCTGCTCCTTCCTTTAGTATCCAGGGGAAGATTCCATCTGGGCCTATAGCCTTTGTCACACCCAACTCTAGTAAACACTTCCTTACTTCCCCGCTGGTAATCTCAAACTCTTCCAGTGGTTCTTGGTTAGCTATTCCCTCTCTTATCTCTGGGATTTCTCCTTGCTCTAAGGTGAAGACCTCTTGGAACTTCTTATTCAGTTCCTCACACACTTCCTTGTTGTTTGTAGTGAATCCTTCTGCCCCCTATCCTTAATTTCTTAACCTGTTCCTTTGCTGTTGTTTTTCTCCTGTTGTGGCTATGCAGCAATTTAGGCTGAGTCTTTGCCTTGCTTGCGATGTCATTTTCGTATTGTCTTTCTGCCTCTTTTCTCATCCTGACATATTCATTCCTGGCATTCTGGTATCTTTCTCTGCTCTCCAGTGTCCTGTTATTCCTATAGTTTCTCCATGCCCTTTTACTTTGCTGCTTATCTAGCCTACATCTCTGATTAAACCATGGGTTTCTCATCTTCATTTCACTGTTTTCCTTTTGGGCTGGCACAAACTTGTTTGCTGCGTCCTTGCATTTTTGCGTGATGTAGTCCATCATATCTTGGGCCGTCTTTTCCCTGAGCTCTGTTTCCCATGCTATATCTTTTAGGAATTTTCTTATCTCCTCATAGTTTCCCTTTCGGTATGCTAACCTTTTGGTTTCGGTATCTCTCCTCGAGTTCAATAACCCTTCTTCAATCAGGTACTCAAACACCAATACACTGTGGTCGCTCATTCCTACTTGGGCCTCAAAACCGATTTCTCTTATGTCAGAGTCGTTCAGGGTGAAGACCATTGTCGAGTCTCGCTGGTTCGTCATTTCCTCTAATCCTTGTGGGTTCTGTGACATGCTGGGTTAAGAAGTTTCTAGTCACCACCTCCAGTAGTTTGGCTCTCCACGTATCCTCGCCTCCATGCGGTTCCTTGTTCTCCCAATCAATCCTTCCGTGACTGAAGTCCCCCATGATGAGCAGGTGGGATCTATTTCTACAGGCAGCAGAGGCTGCCCTCTCAATTATAGTGTTAACTGCCATGTTGTTGTTTTCGTACTCTTGACTGGGTCTTCTGTCCTTTGGTGGAGGGTTATATATTACTGCTACTACTATCCTTGGTCCTCCCATTGTCATGGTGCCTGCTATGTAGTCTCTGAAACCCTCACAGCCCGGGATATCCATCTCCTTAAAATTCCATTCCTTTCTCATGAATAGGGCCACTCCGCCTCCTCCTCTACCTTCCCTCTCTTTTATTATTACTGTGTACTCCTGGGGGAAACACGGCATTCTTTATGATTCCAGAGAGTGTGTGTGTGTGTGTGTGTGTTTACTAGTTGTGTTTTTACGGGGGTTGAGCTTTGCTCTTTCGGCCCGCCTCTCAACTGTCAATCAACTGTTTACTAACTACTTTTTTTTTCCACACCACACACACACACACACACCCCAGGAAGCAGCCCGTGACAGCTGACTAACTCCCAGTTACCTATTTACTGCTAGGTAACAGGGGCATTCAGGGTGAAAGAAACTTTGCCCATTTGTTTCTGCCTCGTGCGGGAATCGAACCCGCGCCACAGAATTACGAATCCTGCGCGCTATCCACCAGGCTACGAGGCCCCCTCAATGTGTGTGTGTGTGTGTGTGTGTGTGTGTGTGTGTGTGTGTGTGTACTCACCTAGTTGTGCTTGCAGGGGTTGAGCTCTGGCTCTTTGGTCCCGCCTCTCAACCGTCACTCAACAGGTGTACAGGTTCTTGAGCCTATTGGGCTCTATCATATCTACACTTGAAACTGTGTATGGAGTCAGCCTCCACCACATTGCTTCCTAATGCATTCCATTTGTCAACCACTCTGACACTAAAAAAGTTCTTTCTAATATCTCTGTAGCTCATTTGGGCACTCAGTTTCCACCTGTGTCCCCTAGTGTGTGTGCCCCTTGTGTTAAATAGCCTATCTTTATCAACCCTGTCGATTCCCTTGAGAATCTTGAATGTGGTGATCATGTCCCCCCTAACTCTTCTGTCTTCCAACGAAGTGAGGTTCAATTCCCGTAGTCTCTCCTCGTAGCTCATACCTCTCAGCTCGGGTACTAGTCTGGTGGCAAATCTTTGAACCTTTTCCAGTTTAGTCTTATGCTTGACTAGATATGGACTCCATGCTGGAGCCGCATACTCCAGGATTGGTCTGACATATGTGGTATATAATGTTCTGAAAGATTCCTTACACAAGTTTCTAAAGGCCGTTCTTATGTTAGCCAACCTGGCATATGCTGCTGATGTTATCCTCTTGATATGAGCTTCAGGGGACAGGTCTGGCGTGATATCAACCCCCAGATCTCTCTCTCTCTCTGACTCTTGAAGTATTTCATCTCCCAAGTGATACCTTGTATCTGGTCTCCTGCTTCCTACTCCTATCTTCATTACATTACATTTGCTTGGGTTAAACTCTAACATCCATTTGTTCGACCATTCCTGCAGCTTGTCCAGGTCTTCTTGAAGCCTCAAGCTGTCCTCCTCTTACCTTGACCTTGAGGTGCTTCCGGGGCTTAGCGTCCCCGCGGCCCGGTCGTCGACCAGGCCTCTTGGTTGCCGGACTGATCAACGAGGCTGTTGGACGCGGCTGCTCGCAGCCTGACGTACGAGTCACAGCCTGGTTGATCAGGTATCCTTTGGAGGTGCTTATCCAGTTCTCTCTTGAACACTGTGAGGGGTCGGCCAGTTATGCCCCTTATGTGTAGTGGAAGTGTGTTGAACAGTCTCGGACCTCTGATGTTGATAGAGTTCTCTCTCAGAGTACCAGTTGCACCTCTGTTTTTCAACGGGGTAATTCTGCACATCCTGCCATGTCTTCTGGTCTCATGTGATGTTATTTCTGTGTGCAGGTTTGGGACCAGCCCCTCTAATATTTTCCACGTGTAAATTATTATGTACCTCTCCCGCCTGCGCTCAAGGGAGTACAGTTTTAGGCTCTTTAGTCGGTCCCAATAGTTTAGATGTTTTACTGAGTGGATTCTAGCAGTAAAGGATCTCTGCACGCTCTCCAGGTCAGTAATTTCTCCAGCTTTGAAAGGTGCTGTCATTGTGCAGCAGTACTCCACTCTAGAGAGCACAAGCGTTTTGAAAAGTATCATCATCGGTATAGCATCTCTAGTGTGAAAAGTTCTTGTTATCCAACCTGTCATTTTTCTTGCAGTTGTGACGGCTACTTTATTGTGTTCTTTAAAGGTAAGGTCTTCCGACATGAGTACACCCAGATCCTTTACATTGCCTTTTCGTTCTATGTTATGATTTGCCTGAGTTTTGTACGTGGTTTCCGTTTTTATATTTTCATTTTTTCCATAGCGCATGAGCTGGAACTTATCTTCGTTAAACACCATATTATTTTCTGTAGCCCATAGAAAGACCTGATCTACATCTGACTGGAGGTTCGCCGTGTCCTCTATGTTGCCTACTCTCATGAAGATCCTAATGTCATCTGCAAAGGATGATACAGTGCTATAGGTTGTGTTCTTGTCTATGTCCGAAATGAGGATGAGAAAAAGTACTGGAGCAAGCACAGTACCCTGGGGGACTGAGCTCTTCACGGTTGATGGGCTGGATTTTATTTTGTTGACTATTACACATTGGGTTCTGTTGGTCAGGAAATTGTAGATCCATCTGCCTATTTTTCCGGTAATTCCTTTTGAACGCATTTTATGTGCAATAACACCATGGTCACATTTATCAAAAGCTTTTGCGAAATCTGTGTAAATTACATCCGCGTTATGTTTGTCTTCCATAGCATCTAATGCCTTATCATAGTGGTCCAGCAACTGCGACAGGCAAGAGCGCCCTGTTCTGAAACCATGTTGTCCGGGGTTATGGAGTTGCTGTGATTCCATGTATTTTGTGATTTTACTTCTTAGCACTCTCTCAAAAATTTTTATGATGTGCGATGTTAGCGCTATCGGTCTGTAATTTTTTGCCTCTGCCTTATTTCCTCCTTTATGAAGTGGTGCTATCCCTGCTGTTTTTAGTATATCAGGAATAACGCCAGTATCTAGGCTTTGTCTCCACAGAATGTGGAGGGCCTGCGATAGTGTTTTTTTACAGTTCTTTATGAATATGGAGTTCCAAGAATCCGGGCCTGGTGCAGAGTGCATAGGCATACTGTTTATGGCTTCTTCAAAATCCAGTGGGGATAGGGTGACGTCTGATATATGATTTGATGTTGGTATCGTATCCATGAAAAATTCATTTGGGTTATCAATCTTTAGTGTGTTTAATGGCTCGCTGAAAACAGAGTCGTACTGCGTCCTCAGTAGCTCGCTCATTTCTGTGTTGTCATCGGTGAAAGTTTCATCTCCCTTTCGCAGGGGCTCGATACTAGATGTGGTTTTTGATCTTGATTTTGCTTAGGAGAAAAAATATTTCGGATTTCTTTCTATTTCACTGATTTCACCTCTGTCTTAATCCTTCTCATAATTTTGGCGTCGTCAGCAAACATTGAGAGGAATGAGTCTATACCCTCTGGGAGATCATTTACGTATATCAGAAACAGGATAGGTCCAAGCACAGAGCCCTGTGGGACTCCACTGGTGACTTCCCGCCATTCTGAGGTCTCACCCCTCACTATAACTCTCTGCTTCCTATTGCTTAGGTACTCCCTTATCCTCTGGAGCGCCCTACCAGTTACTCCTGCCTGTTTCTCCAGCTTATGCATCAACCTTTTATGGGGTACTGTGTCAAAGGCTTTCCGACAGTCCAAAAAAATGCAGTCCGCCCATCCTTCTCTTTCTTGCTTAATCTTTGTCACCTGATCATAGAATTCTATCAAGCCTGTAAGGCAAGATTTACCCTCCCTGAACCAATGTTGATGGGTTGTCACGAAGTCTCTTCTCTCCAGATGTGTTACTAGGTTTTTTCTCACAATCTTCTCCATCACCTTGCATGGTATACAAGTGAAGGACACTGGCCTGTAGTTCTGTGCCTCTTGTCTGTCACCCTTTTTAAATATTGGTACTACATTAGCAGTCATCCATACTTCTGGTAGGTCTCCCGTTTCCAGTGACCTACTATACACTATGGAGAGTAGCAAGCTAAGTGCTCCTGCACACTCTTTCAATACCCATGGTGAGATTCCATCCGGCCCAACAGCTTTTCTCACATCCAGCTCCAATAGGTGCTTCTTGACCTCATCTCTTGTAACTTCGAACCTTTCCAAGGTCACCTGGTTTGCTGCCACCTCTCCTAGCACCGTGACTTCTCCCTGTTTTATTGTAAAGACCTCCTGGAACCTTTTGTTGAGTTCTTCACACACCTCTTTGTACACCTCTGTGTACCTGTCCTCGCCCACCCTAAGTTTCATCACCTGTTCCCTCACTGTTGTCTTCCTCCTGATGTGACTGTGTAGTAGCTTTGGTTCGGTCTTGGCTTTATTAGCTATATCATTTTCATACCTTTTCTCAGCTGCTCTTCTCACACTAACATACTCGTTCCTGGTTCTCTGGTATCTCTCTCTACTTTCTGGTGTTCTGTTATTACGGAAGTTCCTCCATGCCCTTTTGTTCAGCTCCTTTGCTTTCATACATTCCCTATTAAACCACGGATTCTTCCTTTGCTTCTCTGTTTTTTCCTGTTGGGCTGGAACAAACCTGCTTACAGCCTCCTGACATTTTTGGGTGACATAGTCCATCATGTCTTGTACAGACTTGGTTCCGAGTTCTGTGTCCAATGCATAGGAATTTATTCATCTCCTCATAGTTTCCCTTTCGGTACGCCAGCCCTTTGTTTCCCAGTTCTTTTTTGGGGGTGATAATTCCTAGCTCAACCAGGTACTCAAAGCTCAATACACTATGATCACTCATTCCCAAGGGGGCTTCCAACTTAACTTCCCTTATATCCGACTCATTTAGGGTAAATATCAGATCAAGCAAGGCTGGTTCATCCCTTCCTCTCGTTCTTGTCGGTCCCTTGACGTGTTGACTTAGAAAGTTTCTTGTTGCCACATCCAGTAGCTTAGCTCTCCATGTGTCTGGGCCTCCATGTGGGTCTCTGTTCCCCCAATCTATCTTTCCATGGTTGAAGTCTCCCATGATTAGTAGCCTGGATCCGTTCCTGCTAGCCACAGAAGCTGCTCTCTCTATTATATTGATGGTGGCCAAGTTGTTTCTATCATATTCCTGTCTGGGTCTTCTGACATTCGGTGGGGGTTATATATGACTACTACTATAATTTTCTGTCCTCCATTTGCTATGGTGCCTGATATGTAGTCACTGAAACCTTCACAGTTCTGAATTACCATCTCTTCGAAACTCCAACCTTGCAGTTGTGACGGCAAGGTTGTCAGTAGTAGT